>NC_086099.1:77395894-77699727 GCF_963921235.1 Mobula hypostoma | reverse complement strand
TCAGACATGGGAGTAGGGGCCATCTTGTCCCAATGACCTGCCTTGGATGTCAAACTGCATACCTGTGCCTTCTACTCAAGACGTCTAGATCGAACTTGGAAATTGTTGGCCATTAAACTGGCAGTAGAGGAGCGGAGGGTCTGGTTGGAGGGGTCCAAATATCTGTTTGTGCTATGGACTGACCACGAAAACCTAGCCTTCATTCAGGATGTAAAGATGCTGAACTCCAGGCAGGCATATTGGTCCTTGTTCTTTAATAGGTTCAACTTCCTTATTACTTACCATCCAGGATCAACAAATCAAAAACCAGACTTCCTCTCTTGACAGTTCAAGACACATAACAGGAAAGAGAATCCATCAACAATAATCCCAGCTCTATAGTGATGGTGCCCATCCTCCAGAACATAGACTTGATGGTGTGCTATGTCCAGGAGCAACATGGGGCATACCCTGCTAATGGTCCTCGCATTGTGTCTTTGTTCTCAAGCCTGTTCGCTCAGAGGTGCTCAACTAGGGGCATGCTTTAAACCTGGCTGGGCATCCATGGGTTGTATCACACCTAGAGTTCATCAAGAGACATTACTGGTGGCTGGGCATGACTAAAGATGTCCAAGAGTATATTTTGGAGTTTGATGTCTGAGCACAAAATAAAGAACTCTGAACACAGCCTCAAGGTCTGATTCAGCCTCTCAGCATTCTGACTCGCCCTTGCTCCCACATTTCTATGGACTTTGTCACTGGGCTTTTGGCATCTCAGGGTAATATAGTAGTCATGGTGGTTGGAGACTGATGCCCCAAGGCCTGCCACCTCACACCTCTTCTCAAACTACTATCAGCTTCAGAGACCACCAGCTTATGTCTTCAAGATTCATGGTTTCCCAAAGGACTTCATCTCTGATTGCCATCCCCAGTTTGCTTCTAGATTTTGGAAGGGCTTTAGTGGGCTCTTTGGGGCCTCTGCCAGTCTGTCATCTGGGTTCTATCCATAGATCAATGGGAAAATGGAAAGGGTCAACCAGAACCTAGAGAGAACACTCGGTTGTCTTGCCACGAGAAGCCCTACCACATAGAGTGACAACCTGAACTGAGTGGAGATTGCTCACAACACACTTCAGAATTTATCTATTGAGATGTTCCCTTTCAAATGCCAATTTGAGTACCATTTTCCACTGTTCCCGGAACAAGAATCGGAGGTGGAGTTTTCATCAGTGGACCAACTGATCCAGAGATGTTGCCAGAAATCAGTTAAAGCAAGAGAGATGTTAGCGGTTGATTCACGGCAACAACAAGACCAGGCCAACCACTGGAGAAAACTGACACCAGCACATAATCCCAGCCAGTGGGTCTAGCTCCAAACTAGATATCTCCACATGTTGGTTGAATCCAGAAAATTGGCCCCTTGTTACATTGGTCCATTCAAAATCCTGTGAAGTATCAACCCAGTTATTTAGGAGAACGAGCACCTTGCAGATTCGCTCCACATTCCACATATCCTACCTTAATCCCTTGAGTGTAAACTGCTTGACTCCATAAGAACATAAGAAATAGGAGCAGGAGTAGGCCATCCGGCCCATCGAGCCTGCCCCGCCATTCAATAAGATCATGGCTGATCTGTCCGTAAACTCAGCTCCATCTTCCTGCCTTTTCCCCATAACCCTTAATTCCCCTGCCATGTAAATATCTATCCAACTGTATCTTAAATATGTTCAGTGAAGAAGCCTCAACTGCTTCCCTAGGAGGAGAATTCCACAGATTCAACACTCTCTGAGACGAACAGTTTCTCCTCATCTCCATCCTAAATCTCCTCCACTGAATCTTGAGGCAATGTCCCCAAGTTTTAGTCTCGCCTACCAAAAGAAACAACTTTCCTACTTCAATCTTATCTATCCCTTTCAAAATTTTGTATGTTTCTTTAAGATCCCCTCTCATTCTTCTCAATTCCTGAGAGTATAGTCCCAGGCGACTCAATCTCTCCTCATAGGTTAGCCCCTTCATCCCTGGAATCAACCTGGTGAACCTCCTCTGCATTGCCTCCAAAGTCAGTATATCCTTCCTCAAGTATGGAGACCAGAAGTGCACACAGTACTCCAGGTGCGGCCTCACCAGTACCCTGTATAGTTGCAGCATGACCTCCCTGCTCTTGAATTCAATCCCTCTAGCAATGAAAGCCAACATTCTGTTTGCCTTCTTAATAACCTGTTGTACCTGCAAGCCAACTTTTTGCGATTCATGACCAAGCACTCCTAAGTCCCTCTGCATAACAGCATGCTGCAATCTTTCACCTTTTAAATAATAATCTGCTCTTCTCCAGTTCCCAAACCTCCCCACATCCTAGAATTGTTGAGGAAAAACCCACCTACGCAGTCCTGCATCTTTTGGACACCTACAGTGTTGGGGGGTGGGTCTTGTTATGTTCCCGAATGAAAAGTGGCAAGCATCCAAGTTTCAGCACTCCAGTTTCCCACAGTGTGGTTGCCCCTTTAAGACTCAGATGACTGATTATTGCCTGTCACATTCCTCCGTGGAAAGTCTGTTCTTAAGGCCTTGTGCTGAATACCTGCTCCTTAGGTAATGGATGGTGTATGGATAGACAGCTGAGTTGGCCGGCCTGGTTGCTGGTTTTGCTTGATGTATGAATGTGGTTTGGAACCTGTTGAGGGAAAGAGAGTGGGGAAGGAATGGTAATGGTGGACAAGATAAGAGGGGGGGTTGAGGGAAAGAAAGTGGAGAAGGAGAGGGATAGGGACTTGGGTTCAGAGGTAGGCAGCTGGGGAGAGGTGGATTATTGTGAAGGGAGAAATAAAGGGAATGAGGAGGTAGTGAGGGGTTGGATGAATAAAAACCAAGACAAAGGGAATAAAAGAATAAGAAATGATAGGGGAGAAAGCTCTGAAAGTGAGGAAGATGAACAAGCTCAGTGAGGAGGTGTTGTCATAATTATGTTTAATGAGAAGGCTCAGGGACATATGAAGAAAATTAACCTGTTTGTGCTAACAACAACTCTGGCAAATAAGATAGGGGAAATAGTATTTGCAAAAGTCCTTAATGATGGCAACTTATTGGTAAGATGTGTGAATGAGGAACAACTTGAGAAAGCACTCAAGCTAAAAGAGATAGGAAACTGCAAGGTGGAATACACTGGGAGGGTGGGAGCACAAAATAGTGGTTGTAAAGGAGTGATCATGGGGATACCAATGAGTATAAATATGGAGGATTTAAAGAGGAATATCAAAGGAGGGAAAGTAATGAATGTTCAAAGACTGAAAACAACAAAGGAGGGAGTGAAAAAGGAAAGTAAATCAGTATTGATTGAATTTGAAGAAGAAAGTGCCAAGGAAGTTGTTCCTGGGTTTCATGAGTTACCCAGTAAGGGTGTATGTGCCAAAGCCATTGAGGTGCTATAATTTGTTAAAGGCTTGGACACGTGGCTAAAAACTGTAAAAGGCAGAGGAGATGTGCTAGATGTGGGGGTGATCATGAATATGGAAAGTGTGGAACAGGAGTTCAACCAAAATGCTGCAATTGTGGAGGAGCTCATAATGTTGCATATAGTGGGTGTGAGGTTGTGAGACGGGAGACCAAAAGTCAAGAAATAAGAGTGAAGAGAAAGATCACTTATGCAGAAGCTGTAAGAATGTCAAGAGAACAGAATAATGCTCCTAATGAACAGGGAGCAATAGGGATACGAGAGATGCAACAAAGAACAAATGACAGGATTTATGCAGACAAAAAGGCTCTAGTAATATTCATTGCAGGAGTAATTAATAGTACGGCTGAGGAAAAGTCAAAATGTGACAAAATTCAGTTGGTGGTAAAAGCAGCAGTAAACCATTTGGGGTTAGTAGGACTGACATGGGAGGAAGTGAGGGAGAACCTCGCTAATCAGTCAAGCCAGGAAGTGTCATGTGTTGGTTAATACTAATTATGGTGATTCTTTTACAATGGAATGCAAGGAACTTACTGGCCAATAGCCAGGAATTCAAGCACTTTATTAAAGAAATAGTTGTAAAACCGGATGTAGTGTGTATTCAGGAAATGGTTGAAACCAACTTTAGACTTTGTGGTATATGGGTATACAATGATAAGGAAAGATAGAAATCTAGGGGGAGGAGGGGGTTGTGCTATGTTAATCAAGCAAGGTATACCATATAGGGTACTGGAGAAAGGAGATGATCAGGAATACATAGTGGTGGAAGTGTGGGAGAGAGGGGAGGGAGTGGTTATAATTAACTACTACAATCCATGTAAAAGGTTGGAATTGGACAGCCTATTAAAGATATAAGGACAAAACAGACATAAAGTAGTGTGGTGTGCCGATTTCAATGCTCATAGCACAATATGAGGGGATTGGATTACAGATCCAAATGGAAAGGTAATTGAAGATTTGATGGAAGAAAGGGATTTGGTGTGTATGAATGATGGTAGAGGCACAAGGATAGACAAAACTACAGGAACTGAGTCAGTGTTAGATATTACATTAGTGTCTAATACCTTGGCTGGCATTAGTAACTGGGGAGTTTGGACTGCTTCAACAGTAGGCAGTGATCACTACCCAGTTTTATGTTCAGTGGGTGAAAGAGTTGAAGTAAGACCAGGTGGCGGAACCCCAAAGTGGGTGTTTGAAAAAGCTGATTGGGGTAAGTTCCAGAAGTTGAGTGAAGAAGGGTTGACAAAGATTGATATTTCTGGAAATGTAGATGAATTAAACAGTCAGGTGACTTCAGCAATTATCATGGCAGCAGAAGGATCTATTCCCAGGAGTAAAAATAGGATGAATAGGAAACTGTTGCCATGGTGGACAAAGGAATGTTGTCAGGCTGTAAAAAACAGAAATAGAGCATTCAGGCTAGTTAAAAGAACCCATAATATGCAGTATTTGGTTCAATATAAGAAAGCACAGGCAGTGGTGAGAAGAACTATACGTCAAGCTAAAAGGGCAAGTTGGAGGAGTTTTTGTGACAAGATAGGAAGAACAACATCTGTGGGAGAGATATGGGGAATGATTAAGAGGATGGGAGGAGACAGAAGGGAATGGGAATATCCAGTAATGATATCCGAGGAGGAAACTGCAGTCTCCAGTAAGGATAAAGCTGAGATCATGGCCAAGTCATGTGTACTGATACACAGTTCAGAAAATTTGTCTGAAGAAGGGAGAAGGAGAAGGGAAAGAATAACGAGCCAACACCCAGGTGTGTTAAACAGGAGGGAAGGGACAGATGATATAATTGATGATCCATTTACATTAGTAGAAATGGTGAGAGCAATAAAGAGATCGAGACCAACCTCCCCAGGGAAAGATCTGATATGCTATATTATACTAAAAAATCTAGGAGAAGGAACGCTCTTGAAGTTGCTGCATTTTTATAACCGAGTGTGGGAGGAGGGAAGATTACCAAGTGCATGGAAAGAAGCAGTAGTAATTCCAATAAGGAAGCCTGGCACGGATCCGTCAAAACCCACTAGCTACAGACCAATTGCATTAACATCAAGTATATGTAAGATAATGGAAAGGATGATAACAGAAAGGTTATCGTATGAGCTTGAGAAAAGGGGAATGCTGGCAAGTTATCAGAGTGGTTTTAGAAAGGGAAGGAATTCCATGGACTCAGTGATAATGTTAGAGACTGAAATAAGGAAGGCCCAGGCAAATAAAGAGTCAGTAGTGGCAGTGTTCTTTGACATTGAAAAAGCCCATGATATGATGTGGAAGGAAGGATTATTAGTTAAACTGCACAAGATGGGGGTTGGTGGGAGAGTTTTTAATTGGATTAAAGATTTTTTGTTTGGTAGAAAAATTCAAGTTTGGATTGGATCAGAATTATCAAAACAGTACATAGTGGAAAATGGCACACCTCAAGGTAGTGTGATTAGCCCATTACTTTTCATCATTATGATCAATGATGTCTTCACAAAGGTACCAGTGGATATAGGTAGGTCACTGTTTGCGGATGATGGGGCCTTGTGGAAAAGAGGCAGGAACATGGACTATATAATCAGGAAACTACAAGAAGCAATTGATGAAGTGGTGGAGTGGGGTTATGATTGGGGATGTAGATTTTCAGTAGATAAAACTCAAACTGTATTTTTTACCAGGAAAAGGGTTGAGGTAGGGAAGAAGTTAAGGATGTATGGGGTTGAATTTGAAAGGGTTGCATCATTTAAATTTCTGGGAGTTATATTTGATTCACGATTAACATGGGCAGACCATATCAGGAAAGTTGAGGAGAAATGTAAAAAAGTAATAAATGTGATGAGATGTTTGACTGGTAGGGAATGGGGAGCAAGTTGTTCAGCTTTGAAGAGAATGTATGTGGCTTTAGTAAGATCTGTATTGGATTATGGAAATATAGTATATGGATCAGCAGCTAGGCCTCTTATAAGGAAACTGGATGTGATTCAGGCTCAGGCCTTGAGAGTGTGCAGTGGGGCTTTTAAAACGTCACCAGTGTCAGCCCTACAGGTAGAAATGGGAATAATGCCTTTGGAACTAAGAAGGATGCAACTGATGGCAAACTACTGGGCTAACTTGCAGGGGCACAATGATTCTCACCCTACTAAAGAAGTGTTGCAGGAGTGCTGGGGAAATGGGAGGTTTCAGAGGGATACCTTTAGTCGGGTAGGGAATGATATCGCGAAAGAATGTGGAGTGTTTGATCTGAGGATAAGTCCTTCAGTAGTTTATCCAGTTGTAGCTCCATGGAAGCTTGTATGGCCTGACATAGACTGGCATTTGTTAGAGGTAAAAAGGAAAGAAAGATATAAAACAGATTTGGTAAATGCATTTAACTGTCATGTGATGGAAAAGTATAGTGATTATACTCACATTTATACGGATGGTGCAAAGGAACCTGAAACAGGAGTGACAGGGTTTGGGGTGGTAATACCAGCAAAAGAAATTGGAATCAGCAGAAGAACATCTAATAAGTTAGGGGTGTTTACAGTGGAGATGCTGGCAGTGTTGGTTGCGTTGCAATGGGTGCAGAAAGCCAGACAAGCCAAAGTATTGATATGTTCAGATTCGTCCTCAGTTCTAGCAAGTTTAAGGTCTTTTCACACAAACAGTCGGCAAGATGTACTTTATGAAGTCCTTCAGTTAATTACAAGAATTGCAAATCAGGGAGGTCAGGTAAAATTTCTATGGGTTCCAGCACATGTAGGGGTGAAGGGGAATGAGAGGGTGGATGAGTTGGCAAAGAGGGCGTTAAAGAAAGAAAATGTGGAAATGCACATTAGTATCAGTAAGGCAGAGGTTAAGTGTGTAATCTGGGAAAAAGTCAACCAAATGTGGCAAGAAAAATGGGACAGGGAGGGGAAAGGGAGGCACTTGTATCAAATACAAAAGAGTGTTGCAGGTACTAGGGTAGGTAATGGAAACAGAAAAGAGGAAACTGTGTGGACTAGGTTAAGGCTGGGGCATTGTGCATTAAACAAAACATTGAAAATGGTAGGGAAACACCAGACAGGATTGTGTGAGAAATGTCAGGAAGAGGAGTCAGTAGAACATGTAGTTTTGTGTTGCAGGAAGTATGGGATACAGAGAGATGATGAGAATTAAATTAAGGGAGTTGGGGGTGCAGGAATTCGCATTAAAAGGGTTGCTGGGCATGGGTGAGAGAGCACAAGTCCGGGTATTTTTAGCGTTTTTAAGGGGTACAAGGGTTTTTATAGGATATGACGGATAATCAGGAATAGGGTACTAGGATGGTCAAATATGGGAGGGTGGGGTGGGGTGGTGTGTGTGTGTTATATATCTAGTGCACATTCCGGAGCAGAGGGTGGCAGTAATGCACCATTAAGCTGGATGCCAACCGTCGTAAAACAAGATACAGACAGACAGACCTGCTTCTTAATTATTAGAGTTCTAGTTCTAGTGTTGTGCTTTGTGATTAGGCCTTTGGATTTTGTTTGCTTGTGTTGCCTTGTTATTTTGATTCTCAGTCTGAGTTAATTCTAGATCCTTCTCTGCACTTGGGTTCACCACCATCCATAGCTCTCTTGTTACATTTACCTGTCCTTGTGTGGAAAGTCATCCTCAATTGAGAGTGTTAAATTGGCTTTAGGGCAAAAGTTGTGAAGTTCTGATGTATCTTGGAGGTAAGTGCAAACCGTGGCTATTTCTATAATGTGAATTTAAAGAAAGCAACAAGGACAAATATCTGAAGCAAATTTAGTAGCCCCGAATTTGAGTTCAGCAGTAAGGTAGCAACTTTCATGGCTTTCTCTGAAATATGGGTGAAAGAGATGGCTGGTACTAGAATATGGAGCAACAAACAATCTGCCGGAGGAACTTAGTCAGGTAGCATTTGTAGAGGGAAATGGACAGTTGATTGTTTCTGGTCAAGACTATTCACCTGGACTGATAGAAGAAGAGGAATGGCCAGTATGAAAAGGTGAAAGGAAGGGTAGAGCAAGAGCTATCAGGTGATGGGTGAAGAGGGATGATAAGGAGATGGAGAGGAGAAATAGCGACAGAAGCTGGGAAGTGATAAGTAAAGGTGGCAAAGGACTGAAGGTAACTTAGTAAGAGAGGAAGGTGGAGCATGGAATCAAGTAAGGGAGAGTGAGAGAGCTCACAATACAGGCAGCAGATAAAGTAATGTTCCTCTAGTTTGTACTTGGCCTTATCCTAGCCTCCTGCGTAGTCTACAACTACATGGCATGAACAGTGTATTCTCTATTTGCAGGTAACTTGCTTCCCCAATCTCTTCTTTCCTCCTGATCTATCCAACCATTCCTACACTCATCCCATTTTTCCCCTCATCCACCCACTCCATCAGCCACCTCCCATACACCTAGATTCCATTGTCCACCATTCTCTCCTATCAGCTTCCACTATCCGCAGCTCTGTTAACTATACCCATCCCACTTCATTTCTGTCATCATTTCTATTACCCCCTCCTTCATCTGCATACAAGTCCCCCCCCGTATCCACCTGTCATACGCCAGCTCTTGCTGCACGCTTCCCTTCATCCCCTTCACCTCTTATACTTGTTCCCTCTATTGCAATCTTGACCCAAACTGTCAACTGTCCAAACATCCTTCCAAACATCTATGAAATTAGTTCTCTCTGCATCCCTCAGTGAGATCTTGAGATGAGAATTGCCCCATTGTGGGCACAGATTGATTTTTTTTCATCATGTATAATCCTCATGGGGGAAGGGAGGTGGAGTGAGGAGAAATATAGGACAAACTCTGCTCACATGACTGATGAATGACTGCATTATTTGACTAACCCATGACCCAACAAAGGTTCCTGCTGAAACAGTTAAATACCATGGCTATTTCTGAGACCTGCAAGAATACTCCAACACAATCAGAACATATTCGAATTAGTTAAAATCTTGGGCACCTATGAGAAGAATTAAGAAAAATGGGAACTTTTTAAAGTCACTAAAAGCATTGCATAACATTTGAATAAATAACTAATTAACCCAGTTTGATCATCTAATCCCTCACAGCTGTTCGCGTCTATTGAAAGTAATAGGCCCCCAAGGGCAAGTGTTGAGGAATCGCTGCAACTCCTTTCTACTGTTGTAACAGTAGGAGCTTTGATGTGAATGACTCCTTCAGTCATCAACAAAGTCAGAGTACTGTCTATGCACTAACAACTCAGCAAAGGCTAGCTAGGAACTCAATCTAGAAATTGAATCTCCATTCAATATTCATCTTACAAACTATTCAAAGAAGCTAAGAGATAAATAATCACAGATACATTTTAATGATTTTAAATAGCCATCCACCCAAAATGAATTACTAGAGAGCAGAATTCAATCAACATCCAAGAGAACTTTTGAGATCACATCAAACCAAACCAACCAAAACTAATAATGTAACATTTATCTCAAATCACTTGAAAGCAATTACTCACTGAATTGAGTTTCTTGAGGTTTAGCGGGTTATCATCTTAAAACTGTTCAATCTATCTTTTGGTAATCCCACAGCATTGCTTAGAATGTTTAAAAATATTATCATTTTAAGTCCTACAACATCATATGAGAAAATTCTAATAGATAATTTATTTAATGTGTATTGGCTGTATTTCTGGTAATATTATTGATTTGATGGATATGCAGTCGATTTTCAGTTACAACCCAAGCCTGCAAACGAAGCACAAATATTAAATCAGTTTTCTACTGTTAGAATTAAAGAAAAACTTTTCATAGAATGTGGAACATAAAAATTAGAATCATACTTTATGTCTGCCAAATTTGCTGTGGGATAAAGCAAACTACCCAATCTTGAACAACTTAACACATACTCAGCATCCAAGAACAGCATGTCATCTCATAAAGTTGGCAATTCCGTTGGCCCAGATTTTTCAAGGAAATACTGGCAGCTCCAAGTGCAACTTGGCATCTCCCTACATTAAGTGTTTGCAAATCAATGCAAGGGTATGCAAAACATGGAATACCAAGCCTCCTGACAGCTGACAACATTCCATTCTTCTCATCCAGAATTGGAGGATGGAAATGCAGCACATACACACTCGTGGAGATAGTGGAGAATCCCTCCAAACAACTTGCACAGGTTAGATCTGCTGGAGGAAGAGAGCTTTTGTTAATTTATAAGTTATTTGTCATTGTCATACAGCACTAGAGTACAGAAACAGCACTTCGGTACATCAAGTCCGTGCTGAAAAATTATTCTCCCTAGTCCCATCGACCCATATCTCGACCATAGCCCTCCATACCCATTCTTCATGTACTGCTCTTACGTATTGCAACTGAACCTTCATCCACCACTTCAGCTGACAGTTTGTTCCACATTCACACTACTTTCTGAGTGAAGAAGTTTCCCCTCAGATTCCAAATAAATATTTCACCTTTCACCCTTAACATATGACCTTTCATTCCAGTATCACCCAACTTCAGTTTTAAAAAAAGCCTGTTTGCATTTATCCCATCTATACCCTTCATAATTTAGTATACCTATATTTCTCATTCATCTACGTTCCAGGGAATAAAGACCTAACCTATTCAGCCTTTCCCTCACTCAGGTCTTCAAGTCCTGGCAACATCCTTGTAAATTTTCTCTGTACTCTTTCAATCTTAATGTCTTTCCTCTTGGTAGGTGACCAGAACTGCACACAATACTCCAAATCTGGCCTTGCAAATGTCTAATACAACTTCAACATACCATCCAAACTCCTGTACTCAATACTCTGGATTACGAAGACCAAATTGTAAAAAGCTCACTTTCCAACCCTATCGACTTGTGATGATACTTTCAGTGAATTCTGGATCTGTATTCTCAGATCCCTTTGTTCTACCATACCCTTCAGTGCCCTATCATCCACTGTGAGCAGGTGCAGTGGAGATGGAGGAATTGAGAGAAGGATATGGCATTTTTATAAGTATCAGGATGACAATAGGTATAGTCCAGGTAGCTGTGAGAGTCTGTGGGTTTGTAACAGACATCAGTAGATAAGCTGTCTCCAGAGACAGAGAGATCGAGAAAGGGGAGGAAGATGTTGGAAATGGACAAGGTAAATTTGAAGGCAGAGTAGAAGTTGGAGCCAAAGTTGATGAAATTGACGTGCACTGCATGTATACAGGAAGCAGCGTCGTTGTAGTCATTGATGTAGCCTAAGAAAAGTTGGAGAGTGACACCAGTGTAAGTTTGAAACATAGATTGTTATATGAAGCCGACAAAAAGGCATACATAGCTGGGACCCATGTGAGTGCCCGTGGCTATACATTTTGTTTGAAGGAAGTGAGAGCAGCCAAAGAAGAAATTATTGAGATTGAGGACAAGTTCTGTCAGATGGAGGAGAGGGGCGGTGGCAGGGAAATATTTGGGTCTCGTATCTAGAACGAAACGGAGAGCTTTGAGGTGCTCCTGGTGAGGGATGGAGGTGTATAGGAACTGGAATCCAGAGTGAAAATAAGATGACCAGGGCCAGGGAACTTGAAATCATTGACAAGATCAAGAGCATGTGAAGTGTCATGGATGTAGATAGGAAGGGACTGAACCAGGGAGGATAAAACTGAGTTGAGGTGTGCAGATATGAGTTCAGTGGGACAGAAACAATCAGGAATGACAAGTCTACCTGGACAGATAGGTTTGTGAATTTTGGGTAGGAGGTAGAATCAGGAAGTGCAGGGTGAGGAAACTGAGGTTGGTGGCAGAGGGGTGCAAGATCCCCAGAGTTAATAAGGTCAGTGATGGCCTGGTGCTCCTTAGTGGGGTCCTGTTCGAGAGGTTAGTAAGGGGGGAGGGGGTGTCTGAAAATTGTTGCTGGGCCTCAGCAAGGTAGAGGTCAGTCTGCCAGACTGCTATGACTCTCAAGTTTATCCTGAGTACTGTTGTGACATTTTCCCTGACTAGTAGTGCCATGCCTCCCCTTCAATACTTCCCCCTCTATAGTGTCTAAAACAATGAAACCCTGGAATACTGAGCTGCCAGACCAGCTCCTCCTGTAACCAACCAAGTCTCACTAATGGCTGCAATGTCATAATACCACGTGCTGATAAATGCTCTAATCTCATCTGCCTTACCTACAATACTCCTTGCATTGAAATAGACAAAACTCAGAACATTACTTACATGCCTACATGCTATGTATGTAGGCTTAACATCTACTTTTGCCACAATCACTCCACTATCTGCCCTGGCACTCTGATTCCCATTCCCCTGGAACTTTAGTTTAAAAGCCCTGTGGAGCACTAGCAAACCTTCCCACAAGAATATTGGTCCCCCTCTGTTTCAAGGGCAAACTCTCTTGTCTGTACTGGTTCCATGTTTCATGGAAGAGAACCCAATGAACTGAAAATCTGAAGCCCTTCCTCTTGCACCTTAGCCACATGCAAAATTGTACTATCTTCCTATCTCTAGCCTCACTCGTATGTGGCATAGGTAGCAATCCTGAGATCAATGCCTTGGAAGTTCTAACTTAGCGCCTAATTCTCTGAACACAGAGTTTAAGGGAAATGCAGTAAGTTTTATTCAACTTACATTTTTGCTTACCATTTGGAATTATTTAGAAGTATTTCTTTACTTACATTGTTTGTTATTCCAACTTGAATAGTTTTTAATTTCAAATTTTAGTGAGTGAAGAAGGCTATGGACTTGGAAAGATAAATACTGTACAATGGTTAAAATGGATATTGTGCTGCAAAGGACTGTGTAAACTTAATGACTGTGAAAGATACATATAGAGTTTGGAATATTATTATTCACAGTGTTTTGACAGTATTGATATTTGTGTGGCTAAGTCACTTGTAAAAGTTTATTTTCAGCATCTTCATTGATGGTATTGGTTCTGTTTATTTTTTTCCAATTTTACCTTCTGTCAGGCATCATTTCATGGAAATCTCAGGCATTCCAAAGGTGTGATGAGAATGAGCTATCAACAACATTAAAAAATCTCATAGACTGTAAACCTTGTTGGAAAAAGTACAAATTTCTGTTGACATTTTAAGTATTTTGCAGAGCAATATAAAGATTGAGCAAAATCACGACAGGCTGACAATTTAAACATGTTTATTTAAAATTAAAAACAAATTGAATTTCACGTGAAGGAATTATATTCCATGCACACAAGAAATATTTATTGGGCTCAGAAAACTCTCTCAGAAGTGATTAAGACACTATGTCTCATTTAAAACTCGTGTGGTCCTCATGCAGCTAAGTACGGTCTCCAGAGCATTTTACAGCAAGACTAATTTGTTTATATGTTAAAATCTGTGAACTCAACTGTTTTCCCATGATCCTACAAAAGAATGAGCTTGCAATGAAGGGCAAAATCAATAACAGAAACCTTGAAATTCCTGCATTAAACTGCACGTTTGTGGAAATCCAGAAGTTGTTGCAATTTCCTGACATTACCCCATTGAATGCTAATAATTTCTTTTATTGCTGCAAGCAAAGCCACAGAAACAAATCAATAAGATATTAATTCAGTTTTGCAGTACAGAGACAGTAATTCTCAGGCTGCCCCTGCCATTCTAAGGGTGGATTAAGCCTCTTTATTTGAATCATTGGGTTATATTCCACAGAGTATTATTCAATCCCCATTTTCTAAATATTTAGGAAGAAAAAATATAGACCAAATGAATGTCAAATTTACACAGGTACTCTGGAAAATAAAAAAAAAAACTGGCTATGCTTGGGGCAATAAATCTGTATGTGAAAATACCCTAAAGATGAGAAAATTAAAATCATGTCAGCATTAAAGACGGAGCACATCTAGTCAAGCTACTGAAAAAGCAAATAGCTGCTGCTGATGAAAATCTGAAATGAAAACATGGAAGAAAAATCAGACAGTATCTATGAAGTGAGAAACAAAGATAAGATTTCCAGAGCATTGATAGTATCTCTGTCTACAGCAGCTGCCTGACCTGCTGAGCATTTCCAGCATTTTTTATTTCTACTTCAGCTGAACAGTGTTCTGTGGTGGACCATGCTGATAAGGTGTTTTGTTTATCATCAACATGCAGTGTGCAGTAGATGAGCTCTTTGGTATTTACATGAAAATGATTTCACAACACATTATGAATATTAATTTGTATAGACCTTTATTGAATTATGTAACATTAATAGATGAATCCTGTCAAGAGATACTCGAATAGTCTTTATCAACTCAGGTTTTTCAAGCTCCACTCAAAGGCTGGCATAAAATTATTAATTGTCACAGAATTCTTTTAATAATTTTTAAGATTCTATATTAGGGATGTTGTTTGTAAGTATTTATCAAGATTATTGGCACTGTGCTTGTGAGTGCAACCTCCCTTTGTTTATTTTCATAAGTGATAACAGCAAGCATTTGCAAATCAAGCAATCTCTTTTCCCCTACTCATCAATCCAAATTTCAGAAATCCCTGCAGCTCTATTCCACCAGAGATATTATTTCCCACTCCCCACCAGAATTTGTTGACTACCTAATGATATATTCTTGCAACACTGCTATTGATGTTTGCATTAGCTTTAGCCTTAGCCTCGGGAGCTTGCAGTAATAGCAGTGATGTAATGCTTTTGTCTCTGAAAGCTTTGAATACTGGAGGAAGAAACCTTGTATTTTCCTTTAGGCTGGCACAGCTATTGTGAGAACCATGATGAATGCAAATAGCCTGTGTCCAATAATGTGACCAGATGCAAACAGTCTTTATTTCAGCCACAGGCATGATGCTCTATGAGACTGTCGATACAGCCCATAATAATAAAAAAGCACATTCCATTTGATATTGTAAATAGTCTCCTGACAGCTTGTGCTTTTTAATGAAATTGTGATGGCAAATGAAAATACCGATTCATGGACAACATTACAATTGTTTTTAATTTAGATCAGACTCTGCTGATGGGAATTAGCACACTTCTAGGCTAGAAGAAGCCATAAAATTCTGCAAAAATCATTCAAAAATTGCCCAATAGAATGTTTGGAGTTATTTTGTTGAAATTATTCACAACCTTCAGAAGAACAAAATTACAATTTCAAACAAGAACACAATTACCTGTAAAATAATGTCTGTGGAAACAAAAGAAGCTGACTTTCATTGATGTTAAAATCATCTAATTGTAGGGGATAGCTGTAGTTAGAACAAATATTGAGCAATTCCTTTTCAGAGAATGGCCACACTCTAGATGTATATTGATGAAGGCTGAGACGAATTACTAAAATGAAAATAAACGCACTTGCACATCCTTACATAAACACAAGAGATTCAGAAGATGCTGGAAACCTTGAACAGCTCACACACAAAATGCTGGAAGGACTTGGCAGGTCTGGCAGCATCTATGGAAAGGACTCTTTGGCCTAAAATCCCTCGTTGGGACTGGAAAGGAAGAGAAAAGAGCCACAGACACAGAGGAACTGAGGAATGGGAACGGCATTTTTTCAAGTGACAGTGTACATTGAGGTATGGTCAATATAGCTGTGAGAGTCAGTAGGTTTATAAAATATAACAATAGACAGTCTGCTCCCAGAGATGGAGACAGAAATATCAAGAAAGCAGAGAGAGAGGTGTCAAAGATAAATGTTGGATACACCTACTTAACTGTTTAGAAAACAAAGTATGTCATTTTGTGCACACTCAGCATAAAGTTCTCTTTATATTGCATGTTCAACTTAAGACCAAATGTCAGGATGTTTCACAGGGGCAGAATAAAGCAAAATTTTTCACTGAGTAATAGATGATTAGTGACACACTGTTTGGTCAAAGCAGTAAGGTTTTAAAGGATTTCAGAAAGAGAGAGAGTAGGAAATAGTAAAGATCCAAGAGAGTGAAGGGAAGAGAAGACTGAAGATGCAGTTTTAGATGTAGGTAAGCTACTCAGGAGGGTTTTAGTCTGTTTTCTATGTCATCAGGGCATTCATGTTTCATAGAAGTAGAAACCAGCTATATTGTAAACTGAAGAAAATTACCTGGGTTGTCGAAATATGAAGATGCAGAGAGATACAATGATTCAAATCATTTCTTGAAAACAAGGCATAACAATTGTGGAAGATGACCTTCAGAATGATGTCAATTCATTTAAAAGTGCAGTTGATAAATAAAGAGTGAGCACCAGTGAGACCAAAAGCAAAAAGAGCAATAAATGAGCAAAAGCATAAAATTTTGGTAGGACAGCAGCGGCAAATGGAATTAGTAGCACAGCAAAACAGGATTGAACTGAAATTCAGTCGAGCAAAGTAAGAGAGTTAAAATCCAAAGGGAATTATGAAATAAAATGGAGGCAGTGAAATCTTTTGTTTCTCCAATGGATGTTTATAACCAGTTAGTCAAGATGTAAGTAACTAATACAATTGTATTTGAGAATTATCTGTGATCTGTAGGAAATTTGACTAAAACAAGATAAAAATACATTATCAACTGTAAATGATACCACTGGATTCAGGAACAATATAAGAGGTTGGATAAATTCATCTTAAATTATTTGAATGAGATTTCAGGTATCAGATTTTATCTTCATTTTAAATAGAATTTGTCAGTTACAGAGATGAATGCTGCATGGAAGTTAAATTCTTTTCCAGCAACACTTGTTGGCGTGGTGAAGCGGGAGAGGTTGTCTGCTGATGCCAGACTTAAGTGCCTTACATCTCCACAATATCAGAACCAAAGCAATCACCTTCACTGCAATTGAATCTTGACAATAAAAATACCCCCATGCACAGACAATTTCACCAACTTCTTCCCACCATGATGGCTCCCACATAAGATGGGACATCTTATAGGGAAAGGTTGAATAAGTTAGGACACCGTTCCTTAGAGTATAAGAGAATGAATGGGGATTTGATAGAGGTACAAAGTCAGAAGGGTCTAAGTAGGGTAAATGCAAGTATGCTTTTTCACGGAGGTTGGGTGAGACTAGAACTCAAGGTTACAGGTTAAGGGTGAAAGATGAAATGATTAATGGGAACATGAGGGGGAACTTCTTCACTCAGAGGATGGTGAGAGTGTGGAATGAGCTGCCAATGGAAGTTGTGGATGTGGGTTCAATTCCAACTTTTAATAGCAATTTGGATAAGTACATGTTCGGTAGGGATATTGAGGGCTATATAGCTTGGGTGCAGATTGATGACATTAGGCAGAAAAACAATTCATCATGGACTAGACTGGTTGATAGGCCTGGTTCTGTGATGTAGTGTTCTATGACTCTATGATCACCACTCACCACCTTCAACCTCTCATCTTTGCACCAGTCAACTCCCAACATGCAGTCACTCCGGCTGTACAAAGCATGCTGTATCCACAAATACTTAATTCTCTTCTACCCCAGAATATCTGCTCCTGGACAGGGACCACTCCCAGGACTTACCCGACATTAAGTGTTTGACAAGAACAGAGTTCACTGAGGAAATCAAGAAAACAAACACTGGCAATATTATATGAATATTTATTCACGTAATTTAGAAGGAAATGTATTGGAACAACAGAAACAAGCTCAACAAAGCAACTGCAAGGAGCTTTGCTGGGAAAATTGTGCCAGCTGTCGAGAATTATATAAGTTAGAAGTATTTGGGGGAGAGGAAGGAGGAAGAAAATTGGAATTGAGATAATCCTATTCATAAAATGAATTGATCTCAAGTCACAAGTTACAATACACAAACTCACAGTGATGCTCAGGATGAGAAACTAGTAGCTAATATTTGGGAGTCAGGAACAGAGGCAATCCTTTGCTAAAATTATATACATAAATGTTCAAAACATGAGGAATAAAAAGGTGATTCCACAATCTTGCACTCCTAGCACTGAAGTACTGAATAATCCTCGAGATGCCAGAACTGAAAATTGTTGCGACAGTGAGGAACTACATGAGTAATATAAGGAGATGCTAATGTATGTAATATAATAGGGACTGGTGTGTTTAGAAAACATAGAAGAAGCAAGTGGTAAATCATTATTTGAGGGCAACTTCTGAAAATTAAGGAAGTTTGGCTGGAAATTCATCCCTCATCAGTTATACCAATTTCATTCTGTAACATCAGCTGCATGTGTTACTCAAGTCTGAAACTCAGTTATATTAAAGTAAATGGAATTAACTTTGATTGGTAAACACACCATGTGCTTGTAGTAGTGTTTCCCAGTTGGGATGAATTTCAAGGCAGATGAAATTATGCGAGAATGAAAGTTGAAAATAAATGACACTGCTGCCTCAGTTAACACGACATAAAACACAAAGCATACCTGTAGAACATAGAAAGATAAAGCACAATACAGGCCCTTTGGCTCATGATGTTATGCCAATCTATGTAAATCTACTCCATGATCAGTTTAACCCTTCCCTCCTACGCAGCCCAGCACACTTCATTTTACTTGCACCATTTCCTTATCTAAAAGTCTTGAAAATACCTTTGTTGTATTAATTTCATCCACCATCTTGGGCAGTGCATTCCATGCATCTAGAGCTTGCTGCATCAAAAAATCCTACCTCTACCTAAAATTTCCTCCACTCAGAATTTTAATATTGGTCATTGCCACATTGAAAAGAAGTTGTTGATTGTCCGTCTGTCTATGTTTCTCATAGTTTTATACATCTCTTTCAAGTCACTTCTTAAAGAGAAATACCCTAGCTTTCTCAACCTTTGCACATAAGACATGTTTTCTAATCCAGGAAGCATTCTGGTAAATCTTCTCTGCACTCTCACTAAAGCTTCCACATCTTTCCTCCAACGAGGTGACCAGAAGTGAACACAATACTTTGAGTGGTCTAACCAGACTTTTGTAGAGCTGCAACATATTTCACAGGTCTTGAACCCAATTCCCCAACAAGTGAAGGTCAACACACCATACATCTTAAGCACTCTATCAACTTGTATGATAACTTTGAGGGATTTATGGACTTGTAATCCAATTTTCCTTTTTTCCTGCACACTGCTAAGAATCCTGCCATTAATCTTGTACTTTACTTCAAGTTCAATCATCCAAAGCGTTATCACTTCACATTTTCCTGGATTGATCTCTATCTACCACTTTGTCCAGGTCTGCATCCTATTTATAATCCCATTCCAAGCTATGACAACCTCCTCCACAATTTACAGGACCACCAACCTTTATGTCATCTGCAGATGTATTAACCCACTCTTCCACTTATTCATCAATATCATTTATAAAAATTACTATGAGCATGGGTCCCAGAACAAAACCCTGCAGAACACCAGTAGCAAATAACCTCCAAGTGGAATACACCCAGCTACCACCACCCTTTGCCTTCTGTGAGCTAGAGAATTCTGAATGACGTTCCAGATGAACCTACCAAGTGGAACCTTGTCAAACCCCTTACTAAAATTCATATACATCACATCTACCCTTCTACTTCAAGAATTTGTTTTGTCAGACCCATCAAAAACTCAATCAGACTCAATCAATCTGCCTCTCAGAAAACCATGTTGACTATCTTTAATAAGGTTATGCTTCTCCAAATGTACATAAATCTTGTCCCTAATAATTCTCTCCATTATGACTTAAGACTCACTCATATGTAATTCTCAGGATTATCCTTATCCATCAACAATGGAACAACATTTGCCATCCTCAATTATCTGGTGATACTGTTGTGCCTAGGGTGGTTGCAAAGTCACTGACAATGCAACAACAACCTCTTCCTTCACCTCCCAAGTAACCGCCCAGCCCAGGAACTTAACTATCGTACTGTTTTTCAAAAGCTCCAACAGTATCTGTTCTTTAACCTCAATATGCTCCAGCCTGTTGGATTTTGACCTCGCATTCATTAAGGTCCTTCTCTCTGGTGAACACTGATGCACAATATTCAGTAAAGATCTCCCCTTCCCCCTCTGTCTTAAGGCACATGTATTCCTCACTGGCCTTACCCTCTATCTGTTTCTCATATACATGTAGAAGAACTTCTGTTTTTTCTTAACCCTGCTTGCTAATGCCACCCTTCTCTTCAAGAAGTGATTAACCCTCCTACGGTATTTCATTGGTTTTCACAAACTATGGTATGTTTGAATTTGGAAAAAAATTGGAAGTGCGGTTTATGACCCTTCCATTAGATTTGAAAAAACTTGGAGGCCATTCATTCAGCATTTTCATTTGATGTAATTTGACCATTTCCAAACTTGTTTTATTTCTCTGTATTGTTGGTTGAGATGAATGGAGTCGTCGACACTAAGGTTTTCTTCTTTCCCATTTTCAAGTTGTTAGTATTACCCAAGTCTTTTAGTTTAGATGACTAATTCTGTTTAGTTTTTTTTTGGGATGGGGTTTGTTTGTTTTTTTTCTTTTTCATGATTTTTCTTCAGTTTTTTTTGCTTTGTATTATTCACTATTATTCTACGCGATTGGGAGCTTCGTTAATTTTTACTATTTGGTTTTACAATTACTCATTTTAAATGTAACAATGTATCTCCTACTACTTGTATTTTTGCTTTGTTATGTTTTCATTCTATGAAATTAATAAAAAGATTGAAAAAGAAAGAAAGAAGTGAGAAAAGCAAAAGTCAAGAAATTACAAGCTATCTGGTTTGATTTAAGTGATTGATAAGATTAAGGATAAGTTTTCGGGGTACTTGGAGGCACACCATAAAATAGGCTAAAATCACCATGGTTTCCTTAAGTGGAAATATTGTCTAACAAATCTGTTGGAATTCTTTGATGAAATAATGGGCAAGATAGACAAAGGAGAGTCAAGGAGAGTCAGGGGATATGGATGTGGAGAGGATGCTTTCAATACTGGGAAAGTCTAAGGCCAGAGAGCAGAGCTCAAGAATACAAGCACATCCCTTTAGAACAGAGATGAAGAGAAATTTCTTTAGCCTGATGGTGATGAATCTGTGGAATTCATTGCTACAGAAGGCTGTGAAGTCATTGAGTGTATTTAAAACAAAGTTTGATAGGTTTTGATAAGGAAGGGTGTAAAAGACAGGAGAATGGCGTTGAGATGTTGAGATGGAAAGTAAATCAGCTATGATCAAATGGTGGAGCAGGCTCGATGGGTCAAATGGCTTAGTTGTCAAGAAATGTAATGTAGGTTTGAAATGTTGTGGGATTGTACTTGAATGAGAACTCTGTATTCATTGCTGAATTGTCACTGAATCCTGCAAATATCACATGTCACAAATATCACTAAGAAGTTAGGAAGCAAAAAGGTAAAATTATATATTTTTCAGTGCAAAGCAGTGACTGGATGATATGACACATTTCATGTTCTGAGTAATAATATCCTCTAAATATTCACAGAAAACGCACAATCAGTAATCAATATCTTCTATATAATTGGACATATTCTAAATAGAACTACTACTTTGATTATATAAGTGGGAACAGCGTAAATTGCTCCAGAGGAATAATTGTTGTCCTCAGATAGTGATAGAAATAGGGAATGATGTTATTGTGGAAGATATTGAGGAATATGCTTCAGAATCGAGCTAACGTAGCATCTATTTTCAACAAAATCTGCATCTATATAATCCATAGTAAAATGGTAGAACTTTAAGGGGATAGCCCCCTGAGTCCCGAAGAGTATTTGAAATAAAATTGAGGTCTTAAATTTATGTGAGAATGGCTAAAGGTTATTAGCAATTTTAATGAAAACATTGCAAGCATCCATGCCTAATTTAACAGAATGAAAGAAGCACTGG
This sequence comes from Mobula hypostoma, assembly GCF_963921235.1. Lineage (NCBI taxonomy): Eukaryota > Metazoa > Chordata > Chondrichthyes > Myliobatiformes > Myliobatidae > Mobula > Mobula hypostoma. The sequence continues at coordinate 77,677,691 of NC_086099.1, read as the reverse complement.
TTGGAAAAAGCATTAAAAAAAATGAAACAGAAAAAATCTCAAATAGCTTCTTATACAAGAAGAAAAGCTCAATAAGGTCTCTCAATTCACTGCTTTAATACAAAGATTTTCTACATACAATGTCAGTTGGTATCTGATGACCACTAATCAGGATTTTAAAATATTTCACAAGTATCATGATTTATATAAATAACAGATATACTGCTGCCAAGAAGAGAAAGAAAGGTTCACTGCTATCTAATAAAGTTGGAGAATTGCACAACCCACTCTATTTGGTCATCTTTATTTGTATTTTTCAGGCTCGTGCAAAATCCTTGTGAATTATAAACCTGATATTATATTTTGTAATTTTGAAACTGTTAGTTGGGTACTATACGGATTGGAATTTTGTTGGCCTTAAAATGCCTGTGTTTGAATGGATGGCAGAGCAGTTTACTCGTGTACCCATTGAAGTGATAAATATTTGCAAAGTTAGTATGTGCAACATAACGACTAAGGAATTCTTTCACACTGGAAAAGGTGCATTAAGTGGCAATTAAGTATTATTTGAATAACCTAGCAGCAAAATGCTATGGTGTGTGAGCCCAGAAACAGGTGTGATTTAAAAAAAAACACCTTACATGGATAAGATATACTTTTCCTTTGTCATTTTTAGCTGTCTTGAGAGAATGCAGGAAATCTGGTGAGCGATGGAATGCACTGATTTCGTGTAGAAGTACGAGATGGGTAGCTGTCATACTTTTGTCTGATCACTAGGGGGCGAGAATCCTCCAGGCTCAGACACAATAATAATCCCTTGATTATTAGTTGATTATTTTCATCTGTGTCTCATTTTAGTTATCAGTGCATCGTTGCCTTGTTTTGTTTCTCTGTTTAAGTTCCCTCTGCTTTGTTTGCCTTTGCTCAGTCTTGAGTTTACCTACTCTGTGTGCAGTGACTCTTGAGTTTTTGTCTGTGTTCTCTACAAACTAATCCTCAAGCAAAGATTCTTTGTTTACCTCCATCCTTGTTTCTGGTCTCCTCTGTATTTGGGTCCACCTGGTCTATGTTCACATGGGTTAAAGATGTAAAACTTCTTCGTAATAACCCTGGTTCAGCCCAGCTTGGGAATCACCTCCGCAACAAGACTGAGCCACAAGATGGACCCAACAGAGTATGAGCATCTTCAGTCAGTGCAGGCCAGCCAGGAAGTCATGGTGAGTGAACATGAGCATGTGCTCTTGCAGATCATGACTGCCCTGCAGACACGCACTGATATCACCTGGTTGAGCCAGTAAACCCCTGCTGCTACCCCAATCCCTGAGTCTCCAGACCTGCCAGCGCTCAAGCAACTCACTGGCAACCCACAGACCTGCAGAGGGTTTCTACCCAGTGTTCTCTGCCTTTCGAGCTACAACGCGCCAAGTTCCCATATAACTACTTCAAAGTGGCTTCCCTCTTCTCTGGCAGAGCTCACACACTACATCAGCCTGGGAGAAGAACTCTCTGAGTTGTGCAGACATATCCCTCTTCACTAGTGAGATGGAGAGGGCGTTTGACCACTCAGAGAGTGGATGAGAGGTGGCCAATGGACTCTTACAACTTTATCAGGGTAGCTGTAGCGTGGCTGACTATGTAATTGAGTTTCGCACCCTGGCTGTAAAGTGTGGGTGAAACACTGAAGCCCTTGTATCCATGTCACATCGTGGGTTATCAGGTTAAATTAAAGATGAATTGGCAGTCAGAGTCGCAGTTGAGGATCTTGAAACTCTCATTGATACCTCCATCCAGGTTGACAATCATCTCCAGAAAAGGAGAAGAAAATGCTACAATGAGTCCACTATTGCTGCCAGACTCGGAGCCCCTGCATCATCCTTTGTGTGGTTGTGCATACTCCCCAAGCTCCCTTCAACTTCCTGCAGAAGAGTCGAGGCAACTGGATATGACTTCCTCCAGCTGAGCAGGACCGGTGATGAGCCAAGCTACTTCCCTTCTGCCTGTCCTGAGTTGTTGAGAAAGCAAGCAGACCGGTCCAAATGAGGAAGGTCTGTGATTGGTTCCACCATTTCCTCCCAGGTTTGCTACATCTGATGTCATGTTGTCTATCTCCATCTCCTGAGGTGAACACTAACGTGTCCTTGGAGCCTTCAGCGATTCTATTGCAGCAGTTCAATTTCATGGTTCTCAGGTTAGCAAAGCATCTCTGAGTCCCCCAGCCCACCTCGGCCAAATGGTCACGGCCACAGCTCCAGACAGAACTCTGAGCCCTGGGAAGATGTGTTACCTCACTGTTCCAATCACTCTACTTATAGAAAAGCATACTGAGACTATCCAGTTTCACCTATTCTTTCTCCTGAATTCCTGTTGATCTTAGAACGTCTCTGGTTTGCCCTCCACAGCCCACAAATTGACAGGTGCACGAATGCATTACACAGATGGTCTTCGTGCTGCCTCTCCCACGCTGACTGGAGTTCCTCCCTAATATGCAGACCTGTTAGGAGTTTTTACTAAGTAAAAGGCCGTGACACTCTCACCTCATCAAATCTATGACTGCGCTATCAAAGTTATAAATCTCTTAAGTCTTCAGGGGAAAGTCAGTGGAAAAAAATAAATCCTCAGAAAATGGGCACCATTAGCAAGGCTGGTCTCTGGACTAATCCGTGTACAGTGGTACTTTATAGGGCACTTGATAATCACGCTGAGAGTGGTGAGTGACCTCTGAATCAGATGAGGTTTAACAGCAATAAAAACAGGTGAACTTGAAAACACTTGGCAGGTCAGAGCTCAGGGAGGATCCTCAACCTGAAAAGTTAATTATGTTTCTTTTTTGACAGATGTTGTTGGACCTGATGAGCGTTTCATCCTTTTCTGTTTACATTTCAGATTTCCATCATCTACAGTGTTTGGATTTTCAAAGTTCATTGTTAAGTTCCCCAAAATATATCAGTATATAGGTTTGGCATGAAATTGTTCAGCTCCTGTGAAAGGGCATGAAGCCCTTGTTTCTAGATGGTCTTTGTACTTTTGCTCATCGCAGGGAATTTCAGAGGCACAGAAAGCATCTTGCCTTAGTTTTCTGCTCCTTTACACTGAAAAGCATTTCGGAGCAAAAGGAAGCAATTGTATGTAAAAGCTGATCTGAAAGGTTTTGTGGAGAGAACGTCTGGGTTTCATGAGGGATCAGAGTGGCCACTGGAGCTCACCTACAAGTAAAGAAGTCAAGAAGCAGAGTATTCACCCAGTAAGGATTGGTGTAAGTTAAGGCGTGAAGTCAGGAGGATTATATTGACAGTTGGAGTTGTTAGTTGAGGAATCAGGTTTGTAGACAGGAGATGCACTGAATGCTTGGGGATTAGAATTCATTTTGTTGTTGGGTAGCTGTTAGGTTATTCATCAAACTAATGGCTGGGAGGATTCAGGTGAGTTCTAAGCAACACTCACAACATGCTGGAGGAACTCAGCAGGTCGGGCAGCATCCGTGGAGACGATCAGTCAACGTTTCGGGCCAGAACCCTTCATCAGGACTGAAGAGGGAAGGGGCAGAGGCCCTATAAAGAAGGTGGGGGGAGGGTGAGAAGGAGAAGGAGAAGGTTCCAGGTGAAAAATCAGTAAGGGGAAAGATAAAGGGGTGGGGGAGGGGAAGCAGGGAGGGGATAGACAGGAAAGGTGAAAAAAGGAATAGGGGAAAGCACAATGGGTAGTAGAAGGAGACGGAACCATGAGGGAGGGAGCTTCCCCTCCCCCACCCCTTTAAATTTCCTCGTATTGGTTTTTCACCCTGAACCTTCCAGCCTTCTCCTTCCCACCCTCCCCCCACCTTCTTTATAGGGCCTCTGCCCCTTCCCTCTTCAGTCCTGACGAAGGGTTCCAGCCCGAAACGTTGACTGATTGTTTCCACGGATGCTGCCGACCTGCTGAGTTCAGCCAGCGTGTTGTGAGTGTTGCTTTGACCCCAGAATCTGAAGAGTATTTTGTGTTGAGGTGAGGCAGGTAAGCTTGAGGTTGTTGGTTGTCAAATGCTTCTGAAGGAAGATCAAGTAGCAATTCATTTAAAGGGATATCAAATACACCTTGACTTGAGCAGCATGGTACACCATAAATTATGCTAAAACAGATATTGTGAAAGAATTTCTCTCTCTGACTAGCTTGCAAGTGATGTCACAGGCATTTTGCACACAGTTTGAGTGGGGATGTTCAGGATTGAATGTTCAGTTTAAAACCACATTCTTTTTTTATCTCATGCTTCGTAAATAGGTGGCACTATGCAATTCGGTTTCCAAGCAGTTGAGTATTTATATCAACCCAAACTGTTGCACATTCAACACATACAAAATGCTGGAGGAACTCAGCAGGCCAGGCAGCATCTATGGAAAAAGCGTAAACAGTCGATGTTTCGGGCTGAAACCCTTCACCAGGACGGGAGAAAAAGATGAGAAGTCATAGTAAGGAAGTGACACTTCCACTTATTCTGTTTCTGATGTTTTAAATGAAAATACTCGCTTGATTAGTTTAACCTCCAGTATCAGGGGTTTAGCATAGGGCTAACAACACCGACTGGTAAATCAAAACTGCTACAGAAACAGCAATGAAGAATCCTTCTACATCTGAGTGTAACGGCATTGCCAAGTCTCCACCCTAAAGTTTCATGACTGACAGTAGTGAAAACCAAGAGGAATCTACTGGCGTGATGAAGGAAGCCCTGAACACCACCAGAGATGGAGGACCTTCATTGCTGTCCTAAATGCCAGTGGCATTGGGGGCAATAGAGATTAGAGTAAATTAAGCCGGAAATGGAAACTGATGATAGAAATGTTCATCCAGTATAAATGAAAATAATAATTAGCTCTTGTGAATAATCAAATAGTCAGTGGGGTGGAGATACGCCTCTACCAAAGGAGGAGTAAGGCTCTCCTTCCCTCCACTAGCCTGTGGGTCACCCTTGGGCAAGGTGTAACACCGGCTAAGCCCCCTGATCAGAGTCCCATGAAGCCATTGGAGCAGGTGGCCGATGGTCATGTGAGCAGCTGGTGTATATCACAAGTCCTAGTTATGTGACTACTGATATGAGGCAGACAATCTCTGAAAAGTTTTGATAGTGGCTGGGGTGGCCTGTCTTGTAAATTCACTGCCCAGAATAAGGCAATGGCAAGCCACTTCTGTGGAAAAATTTGCCAAGAACAATCATGGTCATGAAAAGACCATGATCGCCAATGTTATACAGTAAGGGAATAGAAGGAAGGAAGGCATCGTTAGTCTTGCAAGACCATGGATCTGCGCCTGGAAAGTCTTCACTCTCCAGGGTGCAGGCCTGGGCAAGGTTGTATGGAAGACCAGCAGTTGCCCATGCTGCAAGTCTTCCCTCTCCACAACACCAATGATGTCCAAGGGAAGGGCATTAAGTCCTATACAGCTTGGCACCAGTGTCATCGCAGAGGATTGTGTGATTAAGTGCCTTGCTCAAGGATACAACACGTTGCCTTGGCTGGGGCTCGAATTCACGACCTTCAGGTCGCTAGTCCAATGCCTTAACCACTTGGCCACGTGCCCATAACATAGGAATGAATGAACGAATAACCAAGCTTCAGTATACAGTGGCATGCAAAAGTTTGGGCACCCCAGTCAAAATTTCTGTTACTGTGAATAGCTAAGCGAGTAAAAGATGACCTGATTTCCAAAAGGCATAAAGTTAAAGATAACATATTTCTTTAATATTTTAAGCAAGATTACTTTTTTATTTCCATCTTTTACAGTTTTAAAATCAAAAAAAGAAAAGGACCCGAAGCAAACGTTTGAGCACCCTGCATGATCAGTACTTACTAACACCCACTTTGGCAAGTATCACAGCTTGTAAACACTTTCTATAGCCAGCTAAGGGTCTTTCACTTCTTGTTTGGGGGATTTTCACCCATTCTTCTTGCAAAAGGCATCTAGTTCTAAGAAATTCTTGGGCAATCTTGCATGCACTGCTCTTTTGAGATCTATCCACAGATTTCCGACGATGTTTAGGTCGGGGGACTGTGAGGGCCATGGCAAAACCTTCAGCTTGTGCCTCTTAAGGTAGTCCATTGTGGATTTTGAGGTGTGTATAGGATCATTATCCTGTTGTAGAAGCCATCCTCTTTTCATCTTCAGCTCTTTTACAGACGGTGTGATGTTTGCTTCCAGAATTTGCTGGTATTTAATTGAATTCATTCTTCCCTCTACCAGTGAAATGTTCCCCGTGCCACTGGCTGCAAAACAAGCCCAAAGCATGATCGATCCACCCCTGTGCTTAACAGTTGGAGAGGTGTTCTTTTCATGAAATTCCGCACCCTTTTTTCTCCAAACATACCTTTGCTCATTGCAGCCAAGGAGTTCTATTTTAACTTCAGTCCACAGGACTTGTTTCCAAAATACATCAGGCTTGTTTAGATATTCCTTTGCAAACTTCTGATGCTGAATTTTGTGGTGAGGACGCAAGAAAGGTTTTCTTCTGATGAATCTTCCATGAAGGTCATAGTTGTACATGCTAAATCTTCCTGAAAGTCTTTTGCAGTCAAACGGGGGTTTTGATTTTCCTTTCTAGCAATCCTATGAGCAGTTCTCTCAGAAAGTTTTCTTGGTCTTCCAGACCACAACTTGATCTCCGCCGTTCCTGTTAACTGCTATTTCTTAATTACATTATGAACTGAGGAAATGACTACCTGAAAATGCTTTGCTATCTTCTTATATCCTTCTCCTGTTTTGTGGGCATCATTTATTTTAATTTTCAGAGTGCTAGGCAGCTGCTTAAAGGAGCCCATGGCTGCTGATTTTTGGAACAAGGTTTGAGGAGTCAGGGTATATATAAAGCCTTGAAATTTGCTTCACCTGGCCTTTTCTAACAATGGTTGTAAACAAGCCATAGCCCTAACAAGCTAATTAAGGTCTGAGACCTTGGTAAAGGTTATCTGAGGGCTCAAATCTCTTGGGGTGCCCAAACTTTAGCATGGTGCTCCTTTCCTTTTTTTTCCACTCTAAAATTGTACAAAACAAAAATGATACACTAATCTTGCATAAAATATTGAACAGAATGTTTCATCTTTAACTTTATGACTTTTGGAGATCAGTTCGTCTTCTAGTCACTTAACTATTCACAGTAACAGAAATTTTGACCAGGGTGCCCAAACTTTTGCATACCACCGCAGAAATCAAATAATTGTTTTTAACTTAGGTTGGTGTCAATTAAGATTACTTCTTAACAAACTTTAAACAGAATAATTCTGAACATAATCAAATGATCTACTACTTGAGGATATTCTTAAACTGAATAGTAATAAAAATAATTCTATCTTGTCAATTAAGGAAACAAGGGCAAAAAAACTAGATGATTAAGTAGATCCTGTTGGCAAGTAGTATGAATGACTGCACATTAGCCATCATTAAATATTAACTCGTAAAGACATTTGTAAATGAAGGCCAAGAGGTAACAGTTCCATTCACTTCTACATATTTTCAATGCAATTCACATAACATTGGGCTAATCAGCAAAAATACTGAGGAATATCAGGTTCTTATTCTTGTTGAAAATAGACTGTGTTGGCAGCTAGACTTACAGATGAACCTGTCTACATATACAGACCTATTAAGGAAGATGAATTTCATTGTGAGGCAAAACTTAATAGAGAAACAAGAGACAGCAGATACCAGAATGAAGAAACTAGGTGGTGTACATTACTATAACTAATCATTGTTTTTGTTTTTCAGAGTTATTAGTTATTTGAGATGTTATTAATCTATGTGCTAGAATAGACAGCCTGGTTAAAAATTATGATCTTATTTTCAGCTGTTTTATTAAAACAAGAAGTAAAATATCATCTGGCATAACACTTCAGTTTATGAACAAATGCCTCTAATGCAAAAGAAAATCAACTGTAACAATATAGGTTTAGACTATATGTTGAGGAGCTAGAGTTAATATTTATTCATAATCTGTGACTTGAAGTAAAAAATGTCCCCAAATATAATGTTTCTCCAGACAACTGATGGAATTGCCAGTGATAATATTGATGCAGTCTGTTGCGACCTGTAGTCCCTGGTCTCCTGCACTTCCTTTCTCAGGATGCGGGGGCTTGACAAGGTGGGCCTTCTGAAATCCCATTCTTATATCCCCTACCCTGAGAGCTCTCCAACAAGGTGGACTGGGTTCTAGTTAGCGAGTAGATCTCAAGCAGGCTATTATGTCAATCTTAAAGGAAAATTGACTGTCAGTAGAGAAGTTAGCGAGGTTGGGCAAATTTGCAATAAAGATAGTCTGTAGCCTCCAAATCTAGAACTTGATCAAGTTGTATTAGTAATACATGCCTCATGGAAAGAAAGGCTCTGTGAAAGGTTCCCCATGGTAGGCTCAGTCAGAAAGTCAAGAGGCATGGAATCCAGGGAAACTTGGCTGCATGGAGTCAGAATTGGCTACAGCTAGATGGCACAGGATGGTAGCAGTGGAACATATTCTACCTGGAGGTCGGTGCCTATTGATGTTTTGCGGGGATCTGTTCAGGGGCCCCTGCTCTTTGTGACTTTTTTTTTGTGAATGTCTTGCATATGGAAGTGGACTGGTGGGTTAATAAGTTTCTAGATGAAACAAAGGTCAATATGTTGTAGATAACGTAGAAGGTTGTCCTAGGTTACAGTGGACCATTGATTACATGCAGAGCTGGGTTGAAAAGTGGCAGATGGACTTTAATCCAGAAAAGGGTGAAGTAAGGGAGATTGAGTTCAAGAAACATGAGGTAATGTTGAAGCTCTGTGAAACTCTGGTTGGGCCATGCTTGGACCATTGTCTTCAAGTTTGGTCCCCTCATTATAGGATGTGGAAAGATCAGAGAATTTGCAGAGGAGATTTACCAAGATGCTGCCTGGATGAGAGAGATCTAAAAGGATAGGTGGTGCAAGCTAGAGCTCCTCTCTTTAGAGTGATGGAGGATGAGAGGTAACTTGTAGAGGTGTTCAAAATTATAAGAAGCATTGATAGAGTGTTCAGTCAGAGATGTTTTCCAAGGGAAGTAATGGCTGATACGATGGGGACATAATTTTAAGGTGATTGGAGAAAAGCATAGAGAGAAGGGACATCACAGATGTTTTTTTTTTACACAGAGTGTGGTCGGTACACTCAGGGGTGATGGTGGATTCAAATAAAATAAGGACATTTAGAGGCTCTTAGATCATCATACAGATGAAAGAAAAATGAAGACTATGGGGAGGAAAGAGATAGATTGATCTTACAGTAGGTTAAAGGTCAGTACAACATTATGGGCCAAAGGGTCTGTACTGTGCTGTTCTATGTTCTGTTTTCTAAATGTAAAAGTGTACAAATGAAAGAGTGAGAGGAACAAAGACAGAGAAAGAGAAAAAGCAAGAATGAAAGAAAGAGTGATGAGAGGAACAAAGACACAGAGAATAAGCAAGAATGAAAGAAAGATAAAATTATTCAGCCAGTTGACAGGCTTTAGAAAGAGTGAAGGACTTGTTTGCTTATACTTGGCATTTCATGTTAACATGCAATTAACTCAGCTTGAACAGTAAACTGGTGCTGGGACGAGTTTTACAATTTCTATTTTCTTTCATCCAACATGTAACTTCAATATGAATGAGTAATATAATTGAAAATGTTTTCCTACTTGTAAAACATTTGAAGTGATGTGACCCCATTATAACTATTAAAACTTTGTTCAACCATCTAGAATGTAATCGAGAATTATAATTCCTAAAGTTAGAAAAAATTGTATCCAACAGCTAACACATATACTAGGATTAAAGAAAGAAAGGAGTAAAAGGACTGTTTGCTCAGTCCATAAAGGAAAGAAGAGTAGGAAACTTAGTATTGCATAAAGAAGGAATGGTAATTACACTTGTATCTGATCAGAATGACATTATTTAGTAGTGAGACCTCCCAGCAATAAAAATGCTGCAGCTAAAATGTGTGTCATCTGTCATCAGAGCTAATGAGTATATGCACACTGTTGGTGGCTAGAGAGAAAGGAAAATTATTCTCATGTCAGCTGCTCCATTAAGATTGCGATAATCTCTCAGATTTAAGGTATTTCACCATACAATGAAGAGTTCTATTTCTGTGTCAATAACTAAACCACCCTGGTCAGGACCTCTGCACACCTGGCTGGCCCATTGTAGACATGCACCCAGTGGGTATTTTATTGGCTACATTGTACACCTGCTTGTTAATGTAAGTATTTAGTCAGTTAATTATGTGGCAGCAACTTAATGCATAAAAGCATGCAGTTGTGGTAAAAAATGTTCATTTGTTTTAAACAAGCATCAGAATGGAGAAGAAATGTGATCTAAGTGACATTGACCGTGGAATATTTGTTGGTGCCAGACAGGGTGGTTTGAGAATCTCAGAAACTACTGATCTTCTGGGATCTTCACACACAACACTCTCTAGCATTTAGAGGGAATGGTGAGAAAAAAGAACAAAAGAAAACATCCAGTGAGCAGCAGTACTGTGGGTGAAAATATTGCAGAGGAGAAAGGCCAGATTGGTTCAAGCCAACAGGAATGTAACAGTAACTCAAATTATCATACAGTGCAACAGAGGTGTGCAGAGAAGCATGTCTGAATACACAACATGTCAAAACTTGAAGTGGATGGGCTACAGCAGCAGAAGACCACAAACGTATACGCAGTGGCCATTGAGCAAAGGTGGCCAGGAGAAGATATAGGTACTACTCTATCTTGAGGCACATATAAACAATTCAAATAAATTTGAATAAATTAAAACAAATAAAACAGGTATTGTAATATATAATTCATTTAACTGAGTATAAAATATTAATCAAAAATTTAAAATCTTAAAGTGAAATATGTTTAAATAAAAAGAACACCAGCACACACTGAACAGAACTGATGATCCCATTCAAATGAATTGCATTACTTTTCTTATTACCTCCCCTTCTTGCATGAATCTGAGGAAATGGTATAAGTTGTATCCATTCCAGTGAGCCACTGCTCTACCACTGGTCTCAATTGAAAGTCAGATGTGCTGGACTTTGACCATCAGCTCCTCATACACTCGTGCTTGACCATCCATGCATGTGTCCGAGATATCCCATGGTGTGAACTTCTTCAGATCCACAGGCTAACAACCAACCACATTTGGCTCATTGAAACTGTATGTTCCATTCTTTAATCAAAGTTTCTTGTCACTTCTTTTTGTAATTTATTCTTCTTTGTGATTTGGGTCTCAGAAGCAAGATCAACATTTATTGCCCATCTTATTGCCTTTGAGGAGGTGGTGATGAGAAGTTTTTCTTGATCACTGCAGTTCTTCTGGTGAAGGTACCTGTGCAGTGTTGTTGAATTAAAAAGCTCTGGAACTTACACCCAGCAAAATAATGAGCAAATGGCAAAATGCTCCCAAATCAAGATGATGTGCAACATGGTGGGGAACACAGAAGTAATGGCATCCAGGGCATCAAAGGTTATGGTGAGAAGGCGGGGGAGTGGGACTAAATAGGAGAATGGATCAGCTCATGATAAAATGGCGGAGCAGACTCGATGGGCCGAATGGCCTACTTCTGCTCCTTTGTCTTATGGTCTTATTCCAATGTACATGCTAATTTTATCCTACTTACTAGTTGAGATTCTAGGTTTGGGAGTTGTTGTCAGAGTAGTGTAGCAGGGCAACTGAAGAATATTTTGTCAATGGTATACATTGCACCTATAGTGAAGGAAATAAATGTTTAGAGTGATGAAGATTGCCTTGTTAGATCGACGTTCATCCTATCAGAGTGTTTTCCTTCACCCTCTTGTCTGCTGCCTTGTAGATGGATAATCTTTGTTTTGTCAGGAGGTGAGTCACTCACCACAGGATACACAGCCTCTGACCTGTTCTTGTTTGTATAATTTTATGTGGCTGGTCTAGCTGCTCTGTGATGTTTCTCAGGATGGTGAAGGCGAGGAACCTGGGGATAGAAAGAGCTCTGAATGATAAAGATTGATTGTTTGATCATATCTTACCTGAGATGGCCATTTCCTTGCTTATTTATGGTACATTTGTTCCTTGCCAATTACCAATCCAAACCTGAATGTGTCTGGCTCTTGCAACCGACAGGCATGGGTTGTTTCATTTGCTGAGTAGTCATGAATGGAATTGGGCTTTGTGTGATCCTCTGTGAGCTTATGATGGAAGGAAGGTCATAGATGAGGTAGCTGAATGTAATGAGGCCTTGGAGTTCCCCCCAGAGATTGCCAACCATGATATCGTGTAGCTAGCATAACTGACCTCCAACAATCTGACCACCCTTCTCTGTGAAAAATACATCTCTAACCATGGTGCTTTGATACCCATTGACTTTAACAGTACCAGAGTTCCTTGACATCATATATTACGTGCTATCTTGATGCACAAATCAGTCACTCTCCTCATATTTCTCAAATTTAACTCTTTGACCAATGTTCTTTTATGGTTACTTAGTTTTAGTCTGATAGAGGAGATAGTGTGTGTTTGTTATTGAACAATGTTCATAGAATTCACTGCATCAATGTGTGGATAACATTAATGTTAATATTTTGCAGACTACTGCTTATACTCTGAGCACTTGATCTGAGGTAACAGGATTTTTTTTTTATTCATTTACGGGATTAGATGTTATTAGAGCAAAAACAAAATTGCCAGAAGAAGTCAATGAGTCAAACAGTATCTGTGGAGGTAAAAGGATGGTTGACATTTTGGGTTAAGACTCTACATTATGCTCCAGTTTCCTGCATCAACAGCCTCTTTCGTCTCCATGAAATATCACTGAAAATACTGGCATTTGTTGATGATCGCTAATTGGTCCTGAACTGAAGAGGCATTTATCAAGGACTGGAGTAGAGTCATGTGTGGGCCAAACCATTGTTGTGTTTGCTATTGACAGAGAGAGCAGAGAGCACACCAGCGTGGCTGAAAGCAGTTATTCAACTGTCCTTTATTGATACTCTGCTTGTACAATAAATGAACCCCTCCCATGTGGGAGCAGCTAACTAAATGGCATAGGAATAACCTATTAACGACCACAACATCTTCCCTTCTTGGAAAAAAAAGAAAAGCTAGTTATGTACTTCTTGTCCATAGAATTGCGTTGAAATTTTAATCACTGAAATTGAGCGACTTAGTTCATCTTACCCATAGCATGTAATTGATGCTCCTTAAATAAACATAAAAAGTGCCAAAATTATAACTGTCTTTCTCTTTGTTTTTAATGATCTCCCACTCTCTCTGTATAAAAAAAGAATTGCCAACATTATTGCTGTCTTTCTCTTTGTTCTCCTTTTTTCACCAATTCCTTTTTTTTCAAGAACGGTCTCATGCTCTGCGTCCGAGTTCATGCATGCTCATTGTTTTCTCACACTGTGGTGTCTCAATATTTCTTACTTTGTCTAAGTCCAGTAGGTGAGGTTGGAGAAGGGAAGGAAGAATGGGTAGGCTTGTTCTCATTCTTCAGCCCATTGACAGCTCTGATGGACTGTAGCTATTCGCAAGAGGTGTGGAGCAATAAGCTAGCACTGCTTCGTAGGGGTCTTTTGCCTTCAGTAGGAGAATTTTATTAGTTTGCACTGCTGTTTCCACTTTTCCATTTACCTCTGGGTACTGTAGACTGCTTGTCTGGTGCTTGAATTTATAGTCCCTAGCAAAGGCTCTGAATTCTGAGCAGCTGAATTGAGGACAATTGTCTACAAGTGTCTCTAGTATTCCATAGTGAGTGAATACACCTTTCAGCTGCTGTATAACTACTGCAGAGAGTGTAGAGGACAGCTTGGACACCTCAATATTCATAAGTAGAATCCACAGTGAGAAGATATTTATCTCTTTGCAACTCAAAATATCTGTGCCTGCAATTTGCCGTAGAAAGTCTGGGAAATTCTGTGGGACAAAAAGGTTCAGCATGATTATGGTGCAGGTTTCTGCATGCTTCACAATGGCTTACATAATCTTACGTCCATGTGTTCAGACCAGGCCACCATGCAGAATGCTTTGCTCTTTAGCAACATCTTTTCAATGCCTTGATGTCCTTGGTGGATTTGACTGATGGTTTTGGCATGCATAGAAGCAGGAATGATGAGTCTGGAGCCCTTTAGCAGTGAAACATCAAGGATGATGAATGTGTCTCTTTCAAGCCAATGAGGTCTGACATTGTGAGCTCCTTTTGGAACAAATGTCCATCGATGTTCACAGTATTGCATAACCTTGCTGCAGATTTGATCCTTTTTCAACTCAGCATGAATTCCGTCCAGTTTACTCTGTGATGCAGGAATGTTTCACATACCTGAGCTATGTAGATGTTGGTATCTTCCAAGAGGGAAGATTCAGCATCCATCCACTCACTTTTGCATGGATCCTCAATACAGTATCTGCTGTTGTGCAAGATTTGCGGGGAACATGTTCAGTATTATAACAGTTTCTCATAAGCCTCTGTGTGGGGTCTTTCTTTTTTTGTTAAATTTAAAATGGCTTCTTTGTTATGTTATATTGGGGAATGCTGAGAAAGTCTCTAACTAGACAGTTGCTTGAGTTATTACAGATAGCAGGGTGCCATCAGCCAATGGGTGGTCATGTATCGTTTTGTTTTCGGATACAATACTGTATCATATGACTGTGGACAGGGTTTTGGTGGAGAGTCGGAGGAGAGACGAGGAGGACAGCAGACGTGCGGAGAGGCTCCAGTCAATCACTTCGGGTGGTCCCGAGCCGTGAGTCGACAGGATTCGGGTGGTCGTCAGGAATTGATTGAGCTCCAACGGTTGCGTGCGAAGAACTTGGACTTTAATAAGGGTTGGCGCCTTTTTTTTTCATTACTTTCCTTTCTGTATCAAATTTATATTAATGTCATAGAATTAGTAATATCTATAAAGTGTACTGGTTAAAATTTACTGGGTGTGCTGGCTGATGATTGATGTTTGGGCTTGATTCGGGTGGCAACTGACCCTGTGGGGAGTGTTGAGGCAGGTGTTGTGTGGGATTTCCCCTAGACATACACGAGCCAATATAACTGAACGTTACAAGTGGGGGCTACCGTCCGGATCTGGATTTTCGGTAAAGCTGTATAGTTGTCACGTTAAGTAGTGCGAAGATGGATCAACATAAGATTGTGAGTTGGTGTGAATTAGAGGATGTACCGGTGAATCATGCGTGCGTGCTAAGTGGGGTCAATTTTCGCATTTCGGTAGATGTACTAGTGCGAGGGTTGAGTTTGATTAAAGGTATCGGGCAGGTAGAACCTATAGCTAGAAGGTATGGAAAAGAACTGGAGTCCAGCTGGATGTTGGTGCGGACGAGTGCCGTTGTCATGACGTTGGAACTACCAGTGACAGTCCACGTCCAGGGGAATGTGGGGCCGTGGGGTCTCCTTACCCTCCCGGAGGACGAAAGTGAGGAGTTGCCAGAGGAGGAGCTAGATGAGACCTCAGGGGAGGTGCCAGTAGCCAGGGGTGGAGGTGTGGAGTGGGAAGGCTTGGCCAGGCCCCGTCCCCCAGTTAGGGCTGAGACCTCCGAGTTAGCGGCTGCCATCATCTCAAGGTTTGAGGGGCCCCGCCGGAAGCTAAGGGTTTTCTCGGGAGCCAGTCCCACCTCGGAAGGGGAGGACGAATATGAGACCTGGGTTGAGGATACGTCCCAGTTGTTAGAGGTGTTGCCAGTTTCAGATGAGGAAAAGAGACAGCGATTGGTGGAAAGCTTAAGGGGCAGGGCGGCCTGGGTGGTCCGCGAGTTGAGAGCAGAATGCCCTTCGGCTTCCCTGTCGGAGTGTTTGGACGCTTTGGCGGAAGTGCTTGGACTGTCAGGAGATCCCTGGCAACATTTAGCGGAGTTTCAAGAGATGGGGCAGAGAAGAGGGGAAAAGCTCTCAGAATACATTTTCCGGCTGGAAGGGAAGCTTACGGGGCTGTGGCACTGCGGTTAGTGTGATCCATTGGATCCACCTGTGGGGAGGAAGAAGAAGGGAGACTGAGGGCCTGAGGTAGAAGGATACTTGAACCCAGGGGAGCCTTTTGGATCGAGGTGGGATGCTCAATGAGAGGAGGCGTTCCAATCTCTAAAAGGGGCGTTGACTTAGGCCCCAGTGTTGGCTTTTGCTGATCCCCGGAAGCCGTATGTTCTACACACTGATGTCAGTCACGAGGGTCTGGGGGCTGTCCTGTACCAGGAACAGGGACGGATTGAGGCCAGTGGCATTTGTCAGTCAGAGCTTGTTGCCATCTGAGAGAAACTACCCCACTCACAAGCTGGAGTTCTTGGCGTTGAAATGGGCGGTGATGGACAAATTGAGTGACTACCTATATGGGGACCAGTTTGAGGTGAGAACCGACAACAACCCCCTCACTTATATCCTGACCTCGGCGAAGCTGGACGTTACTGGGCACCGGTGGTTAGCGGCCTTGCCTGCCTATGAGTTCAGCCTGAAGTACCGCCTGGGGAGTGGGAACATCGATGTATATACTCTATCTCGTCGGGCGCACGACGAGTCGGGCACAGCTGAGGAGTGGAAGAGTGTCCCTGCCCAGGGAGTAAGGCCATGTGTCAAGTTGGGAGTGACGGGGAAGTAGGAGCACAGATGGGAACAGATCGGGCAGTAGATCAACTGGGGGCTGACGATGTCGCGCTGCCCACTGTTTACTGTAATGTGACTGCTCTGAGGAACAGGCAGCTGCCGGAGTTGAGTCCCCAGGAAGTAGAGGCGGCTCAGCGTGATGGCCCGAGCATTGGCACTATCTGGTACGCGGTTAGCCGGGGTGATATGGGGCAGGTGGAGAAGGCGAAGCATGCCTCCGTTCCTCTACTACTGAAGGAGTGGCCCCGGTTGAAGCTGAAGAACCACGTCCTGTACCGGGTCACGTCGCCTCCGGACCACCCCCGGCGCTGGCCGCTGGTTATGCCTGAGAAGTATCGGAAGACTGTGCTCCAGGCTCTACATGATGATTCTGGGCACTTAGGGGTAGAGAAGACATATGGATTACTCAAGGACCAGTTTTACTGGCCCCGGATGAGAGGGGAGGTGGAAGACTACTGTAAGACCTGTAGCCGTTGCGTCAGGAGGAAGATCTTGCCTGCGCAGGCAGCCCCGTTATCCCACTTGCAGAGTGCGGGACCCATGGACCTGGTGTGTATGGATTTCCTGTCTATTGAGCCAGACACCAGCAACACCGCGAATGTCTTGGTCCTCACGGATCACTACACTAGATATGCGCAGGCTTTTCCTGCTAAGGATCAGAAAGCGACTACAGTGGCGAAGGTGTTATGGGAGAAGTACTTTGTTCATTATGGCCTTCCCCGGCGGATCCATAGTGATCAGGGATGGGACTTCGAGAGCAGGCTTATCCATGAATTACTGGGTATGCTTGGGGTGGAGAAATCCAGAACCACCCCCTATCACCCGTAGGGTGATCCTCAGCCCGAGAAGTTTAACCGGACCCTGCTGGACATGCTCAGCACCTTGGAGATTGGACAGAAGAGTAGGTGGAGTCAGCACATTGCCCATTTGGTTCACTGTTACAATTGTACTCGCAATGATGCTACGGGGTACTCGCCCTATTATCTGATGTTCGGACGGGAAGCGAGATTGCCCATTGATTTGTGTTTTGGGACTGAAACGGGTGAGATATCTTCGAAGCCATGTCTGAAGTACGTGTCCGATATGAGGAGAGAGTTGAAAAGGGCGTACGAGTTGGCTGAGGCGGCGGCCACCAAGCAGAATCAGTGGAATAAAAGGAGGTATGATCAGAAGGTAAAGTTCGTCCAGCTATTGCCGGGAGACCGAGTCCTTATCCGGAATTTAGGACTACTTGGTAAGCACAAGTCGGCGGACCGTTGGGCAGCCACCCCCTATGTGGTGGAGAATCAGATGCCGAATCTCCCTGTTTACCGGGTGAGACCCGAGGACGGGCAGGGGCCTGTCAAGGTACTCCATCGGAACCACCTGTTCCCTCTGGGTCGAGAGGTGAAGGTAGACCCGGAGCCCGAATGAGAGTTTACGGCTAGTATGAGGAATCTACGAGGGCGCGGGGTGAGGGAAGAGCCCGCTGTGAAGGAGACGGGGCCGATCTCCACCTTGAGAAGGGATATGTCATCGGAAGACGATGATTCGGACGTGTGGTACCTGTTTCCGTTTGCTGATTCCCCGGTGCCGGGAGAAGAGGCTCCTGGCCCTTCCATCACTGAGTTAGGGTATCCGAGGGAAGGTGTTGCAGAGCCACCTGTATTAAGGCCGGAATTTGGGGCGGGGGGAGAGTGTGGAACCAGAACCTGAACCAGAGGGCTCACAGGGGCTGAGGGGTCCCGGTGAGGGGGAGGGTCCGACAGATAGGCCCAGGGGGTTACCTGGGGTGTCTGAACAGGGAGAGTCCGCAAAGGAAGTACAGAGGCCTCAGAGGAGTAAGCATTCCCCGGAGAGACTGACTTATACAGCGCCGGGAGAGCAGGGTGTGATCTCTACTGCCCTGGAAAGTTATGTCACTGCTTTATGCACCTGGGTTGGATTTTGTGTTTTACAAGGAGCACTGGTGAACTCTGTTAACGTCATGAGGGCATGACTTTTATTGGTGGGGGGAGAGTGTACGGGGTCTTTCTTTGTTTGTTAAATTTAAAATGGCTTCTTTGTTATGTTATACTGGGGAATGCTGAGAAAGTCTCTAACTAGACAGTTGCTTGGGTTATTAGAGATAGCAGGGTGCTATTAACCAATGGGTGGTCATGTATCGTTTTGTTTTCGGATACAATACTGTATCATATGACTGTGGATGGGGTTTTTGGCGGGGAGTCGGAGGAGAGACGAGGAGGACGGCGGACGTGCGGGGGTTTTTGACGGGGAGTTGGAGGAGAGATAGAGAGGATGGCGGACGTTCGGAAAGGCTCCGGTCGATCACTTCGGGTGGTCCCGAGCCGTGAGTTGACAGGATCCGGGTGTTCATCCGGAATCGATTGAGCTCCAACGGTTGCGTGCGAAGAACTTAGACTTTGATAAGTGTTGGCGCCTTTTTTTTCATTACTTCCCCTTCTGTATCGAATTTATATTAATGTCATAGAATTAGTAATATCTATAAAGTGTACTTGTTAAAGTTTACTGAGTGTGCTGGCTGATGATTGATGTTTGGGCTTGATTCGGGTGGCAACCAACCCCGTGGGAAGCGTTGAGGCGGGTGCTGGGTGGCATTTCCCCTAGACATACACGAGCCAATATAACTGAACGTTACACCTCATTCTGAATATTTGCAGATGTGGAAGTAAGTCATCCTAGTGCTTTGAGCTGAGGGGGCTGACCAGTGGTTTGTGATCTGTTTCAAGTAAGAATTTAGTGTATACCAGCTGAAACAATCAAGAACCTACACAAGAGCTAATATCTCCTTTTTGATTTGTGCATAATGCTTTTCAGTAGGAGTCAGTGCTCTTGATGCACATGCGATTAGTTTCCATACACCACTGCAGTATTGCATGAGCACTCCCCCAGGCCAAAGGAAGAGTCATCTGCAGAGACCTTGGTTGCTTTGTTTGGGTCAAAGAACACCAATGATGACAGAGGGGTAAGCTCTCCTTTAAGTGGTGAGAACGACTTCTTTTTTGGTGTGTCCCTGGTCTAAGTGTTTCTCTGAGAGTGGAGGTCATGTAATGGATTTGTTTCCTCTGCCAACTAGGAATGAACTTTCCCATCCTGGTTTACCATGCAAAAGAAACTGCGGATCTCTGATACTTTTATAGGTTATTCCATGTTCTGAACTCCTGCCAGTTTGTCTGAATCTGGTTGCACTCCATCTGAGGACGGTTGGTGGCCTGAGAACTTCACCCCCGACTTTGAAAATTCACATTTCCTTCTGTTCAGGGTGATTGCAGCCTGTTTCAGTTTCTCCAAGGCAGCTTCCGCTCTTTTGTCACGTTGCTCATTTGAGCCTCGGAAGATGAGTATAGTGTCCATGCGGCAGACTACTCCTTCCCGACCTTCCAAAATTTGGTTCATCCTCATCTGAAAGAGTTCAACGGTTGATGAGATGCCAAAAGGGAGTATCTTGAAGGCAAAGCATCCATATGGTGAGATAGAAGTTGTGAGCTTCTGTGAGTCAAAAGCCAAACGGATCTGCCAGAACTCTGAGTTTGCATCAAGTTTGGTGAAGAACTTTGCTCCAACCAGCATACCCAATGTATGCCCAACAAGGGGCAGAATAAATTTCTCGTGCCTCACCACATTATTCAATTTCGTTAGGTCAACACAGATCCCTTAATTGCCTTCTGGCTTGGGAACAGAAACAATATTGGCATACCAGCTAGTAGGTCCATTCACTCTAGTTATGATGTCAAGCACCTCCATTCCCTTAAGTTCAGCTTTGACTTTGTTCATCAATGGGACAGGTATATGTCTCACTCTCCTGCCATTGGACATTATTTAGTGAATCCGATCTTGCAAAGAGGTTCAACTTTTTGATGACATGTCATCCCAGAAGTGGTGGGAAGAGATTCTGAACAACATCAACATTCTCTTTTTAACTGTTTCTTTTTTTAATGGATAAAAGTTGTAAATATTCCTTTCACACTGAGATTATTTTTACTTGGCCCTATATGAGTACTTTCTTTGTTGGGTTGCAGGTTTACTGCAATCCTGTTTTCTTCACCAGTTTTGTGAACACATATGTGGGAATGGCTGAGGTATCAGCCTCAGTGTCCATTCTGAGTGTTACTGCTTCATTTTTCAGCTGAACTATAATATACCAGCCTTGTCTATTTGAATCTAGAGGCCCAAGGAATGCTCTTTAATCATTTGAATCATGGTGGTCTTCTGAAGAAAAGATTTTGAGTGACACTGGCTTGTATAATGGCCAACTCTATTGCATTGGTGATATTCACTTTTTTGTTGGACAGCGCTCTTGGACGTGGAATTTAGACTTGCCCCATTGCCTGTAGTTGGACACTTTAGCTGCTTTTTGTTTCACTTGTCTGTTTTGTTTGAGCTGAGCTCTATTGCCACTCTTTCTGTAGTCTTTCTGACTGCACCTTGTCTATATCCTTCTTTTTGTATAGCTTCTAGTTTTACCGCTACATAATTTTCGTGTCTGAGTACTGTCTGTACTGATGAACATTCTCATTCTGACTGATAGTTGTAGCAGCTTTCTCTAGTGAAAATTTGGTGCAACTGAAATCTCTCTGACCATTTAGTGTCTAGTAGGCTGACAACAATCCTGTCTCTAATGAGCTCATCTCTCAGATTTCTATATGCTCAGTTATCTGACAGTGCCTACAATGCTGTAATTAAGTAACTTGCACCTTCATCTGGCTCCTGTTCTTTGGAGTTAAACTTTACCCTCCCATATATCACCTTTGTCTTTCCTGTGAAATAATCTTTGAATGCATCCTGCACTTTTGTATTCCTTTTACTGAGTATATGTCAGTCCTAATCCAACCATTATGTCACCTGCTTTGTCAGCCATGCAGTATATCAGTGTGCTTACTTGATGCTCTTCTGAAGCCTGCATGAGATTGCTTGGAACTCTAAATCTCTCAAAGTGTCTGAGCCATCTCTCAAGGTCCCCTGGTTTAGGGAGTCAGTAGGTCAGTAGATGTAGGTACTGCAGGTTTTTACATCATTTTTCTCTGTTTATTATTCTATTTACTTGGACTACAAAAATCCCTCTCCCTAAGAGTTAGACTGACCTCTCTGCTGTGTCTGCATCTCTGTGCACTTCCTCAGGCTAATGGTCTACAGATTATTATAATATATCCACTTTAGGTGTAGCTTGAAGGCATTGCCTAGCAAGCCTGTCCGGATCTCAGCTCTGCCTCGTAGAGCCTACAATTAGCAACTATCATAGGGAGTCCAGGGTGACAAGTCCCTCGACCCCTCCCACAAAATATATGCAAATAAGAACAGACTCACTGCAAATTCTTTCTTGTGAGGGGTCTCACGTGGTCAACGATGATCAACCACTTCTGATACCATGTTGTGTTCGATATTGAGAGAGACACCTGGAGCCCAGCATGCAGGATATTCAACTGACCTGTTGATACTCGCTTTGTACAATATGTGAACCCCCACCCCCCATGTCAGAGTGGCTAACTGAGTGCCATAGGATCTATTAACTACCACAACAAACGTGAAGGCAGATTTCCCTCTCGAAACACATTAGTGAGTAGATAAGTTTTTAATGACATTCATGTTTACAATAATTAAAATGCACTTTAATTCCAGAATCATTGAGTTAGTCAAATTTAAATTCCTTGGTTACAATGGATAAACTGAAGCTTATGTCGCTGGAACATCACTCCAGAAAGCAGGCAACCTCACCCCTGTGCTAACATATCAATATATCTACCCGTTATCCAACATTACCTCAATTGGCCAATAAATCTATGTTTTTACATTATTAACTTGTGATTAGAAAATAAAATATGACATGATCTTGCTGAGAAGTGCCAATAATTTCATGTCATTTATTCACCCCACCATGTCAATGATAAAAAGTTTCAAAGACCACACCTGTAGACACCAGAGTCTTGAATTTTCTGGACAAGCCCCATCAGACATTTTCCAACTCTTCTCCAACATTTTACATCTCAGGTGAACACTGGGGCAAGAGCCCGTTCTGAAGTTATGTTGAGGATTGCCTGTTGAAGATTCTTCAGGTTAGACACTCTCTCTGGAACAGGCTTAGTCATTTAAGTGAGAGGAATTGTTGTAGATTTGTATAATTTCTCAGCAAATTGCTTCAATGATCTTTAAGCGATTTCATTCTCATTTTAAAATGTGTAATTATTCAGATATCTGAAAAAAAATAATTGATTTGTAGCTACCTTTGAATGTCTCAGTGCCAAGGACCTGCTCTGGAGTTTGCAGTCTCTTCTGGTGTACAGGATATCATCCATTTCCATTGGGATGATACTTAAAGCAAGTCATCCTTCAGGGATTCATGGTTGTACCATTCACGAGCGCTGTTAACCCTCACCTCTTCCCACAGATAGCAAGCATTGGCCCATAATGCTTTTATTCTTATCCATCAGGTCATCAATGAAAGTAAGAAAAACAGATGAATCATGCAGATGAGGGAGAAGGTGCTGAAAAAGCTGAAAACCTAGGACTACATATGAGGGGTGATTGATAAGTTTGTACCCTAAGGTAGAAGGAGTCAATTTTAGAAAACCTAGCACATTTATTTTTCAACATAGTCCCCTCCTACATTTGCACACTTAGTCCAGCGGTTGTGGAGCATATGGATCTTGGACCTCTAGAAAGGTCCACAGCATGGGTGATTGATAAGTTTGTGGCCTAAGGTAGAAGGAGATGAGTTATTAACTTCAACATTTTTGCATTTTCACTCAGAGTTGAACTGCACGTGCATGTAATGAGAGCTGTATAACTCATCTCCTTCTACCTTAGGCCACAAACTTATCAATCACCCTTCATAAGTCCCTGGACCAAATGAACTGCACCCCAAGGTTCTGAATGAGGTAGGGGTAGAGATTGTGGGGGCATTAGTAATGATATTTTAAAAATCTTTGGACTCTGGCATGGTGCCAGAGGACTGGAAAATGTCACTCCATTCTTTAAGAAAGTAAGAAGACAGCAGAAAGGAAATTGAAAACCAGTTAACCTGACCTCAGTGGTTGAGAGAGTGTTGGAGTCTATTGTTAAGGATGAGGTTCTGAAGTACTTAGTGACACAGGACAAGATAGGGCAAAGTCATCTTAGTTTCCTTAAGGAAAAATTTTGCCTGATAAACCTGTTGGAAATCATTGAAGAGATTACAGATAGGATATACAAAGGGAATGTGGTGGATGCTGTATATTTAGACTTTCAGAAGGCCTTTGACAAGGTGCCACATATGAGGCTGCTTACCAAGTTAAGAGCCCATGGCATTATGGGAAAGTTGTTGGCATAGTTAGAGCATTGGCTGATTGGTAGGAGGCAGTGAGTGGGAATAAAAAGGATCCTTTTTGGTTGGCTGCTAGTGACTAGTGATGTTCAACAGGGGTGTGTGTTGAGACCACGTCTTTTTATGCTGTATATCAATGATTTAGATGATGGAATAGATGGATTTGTTACCAAGTTTGCAGATGATATGCAGACTGATGGAGGGGAAGGTAGTGTTGAGGAAACAGGTAGGCTGCAAAATGACTTAGATTAGGAGAATGGGCAAGAAAGTGACAAATGAAAAACAATGTTGGAAAATGCAAGGTCACGCACATTGGTAGTAGAAATAATTGTGCAGACTATTTTCTAAATGGGGAGAAAATCCAAAAATCTGAGATGCAAAGGGACTTGGGAGTCCTTGTGCAGAACACCCTAAATATTAACTTGCAGGTTGAGTCGGTGGTGAGGAAGGCAAATGCCATGTTAGCATTCATTTCAAGAGGTCTAGTATACAAGAGCAAGGATGTGATGCTGAGGCTTTATTAAGGCACCAGTGAGGCATCATGTTGAGCATTGTGAACACTTTTGGGCTGAGCATCTAAGAAAAGAAGTGCTGTCCTTGGAGAGGGTTCAGAGGAGGACAGGAGGATGATTACCAGAATGAGATGATTATCATACGAGGAACGTTTGATGGCTCTGGGTCTGTAATCGCTGGAATTAAGAAGGATGAGGGGAGATCTTATTGAAAGCTTTTGAATGTTGAAAGGCCTAGGCAAAGTAGATGTGGAAAAGATAGTTTCCATGATGGGAGAGTCTAGGACATGAGGGCACTGCCTCAGGATAGAGGGTCATCCATTTAAAACAGATGCAGAGACATTTCTTTAGCCGGAGGGTGGTGAATTTGTGGAATTTGATACAACAGGCAGCTATGGAAGTCAGGTCATTTTCTATATTTAAGGCAGAGCTTGCTAGATTCTTGATTGGACATGGCATCTGAAGAACCTTCAATAACTCCAAACGACTGAGATTTGGTAAAATACTGAAAGGCTTTTATTCACTGTACAATACGACCTCCACGGTGAGGGTCTGCCCCCGGACTGAGGGGGAGTGGCGAGGCGAAACACCTTTATACAGGACTTTGTGGGAGGAGTCACAGGGGCAGTCAGCAGAGGGGCGTGTCCAGACAGGTAACCCAGTTACAACATATATATATGGTTTACCACATTCACTCCTTTTTTAAAAAAATAAGAGACCCGCGGGGTGAAGTGACTGACAATATTTACAACAAGTATATTTACAGGTCAAGCCTATTAGGCGGTCAAGTCCGTCGCTGTGGTCTACGTAGCACCAGTGTTGATTGCATCGGCGACGGTGGTTGTGCTGGCTCCGGCCTGACTTCAGGTGCCAGCATGTTAGGTGTTGGTAATCCCTCGTGCGTGTGTGTCGTGCCCGGTATGGGAGAGTTGTGTGGTGTCTGGGTAGGGCTTGGAGTGCGCGGTGTCTCATGGGTACATACGTCGGTGCGTACAGGGTCAATAGTCACCACGGAGTGTTCAGGGTAGGGGCCCGGTGCTCCTGCAGGCGCCAGGTCGCGGATGGAGATCATGTCCTCCGGCTCATCAGGTAAAACCACGTAGGCATACTGGGGGTTCGCATGAAGTAAGTGAACCCTCTCGACCATCGGGGAGTATTTATTGCTCCTCGCATGTTTCCGGAGCAGCACTGGCCCCGGGGACGTCAGCCAAGTTGGTAGGGTGGTCCCAGTGGTCGACTTTCTGGGAAAAGAACAGAGCTGCTCATGAGGGGTGGCATTGGTGGCTGTGCATAACAGGGAGCGGATGGAGTGGAGTGCCTCGGGAAGGACCTCCTGCCAGCAGGAGACTGACAGTCCCTTTGACCTGAGAGCTAAGAGTGTGGCTTTCCACACTGTGCCATTCTCCTTCTCCACCTGTCCATTCCCCCGGGGATTATAGCTCATGGTCCTACTGGTTGCAATTCCCCTAGCCAGTAGATATTGGCGCAGCTCGTCACTCAAAAACGAGGACCCTTTGTCACTGTGGATATAGCATGGGTATCCGAACAGAGTGAAGAGCTTGCGCAGGGCTTTTATAACTGACGTGGTAGTGGTGTTGGGGCAGGGGATAGCGAAGGGGAACTGTGAGTACTCGTCGATAACGTTAAGAAAGTATACATTAGGCGGTCGAGTCCGTCGCTGTGATCTAGGTAGCACCAGTGGTGATTGCATCGGCGACGGCGGTTATGCTGGCTCCAGCCTGACTTGAGGTGCCAGCACTTTAGGCGTTGTTAATCCCTCGTGCGTGTGCGTCGTGCCCGGTATGGAAGTGTCATGTGGCCCTTAAAGTCAACACTCAGTCGCTCAAAAGGGCGGGTGGCCTTGATGAGTTGTGCCTTTTCAGGTCGGTAGAAGTGCGGTTTGCACTCTGCGCAGTCTTGGCAGTTCCTGATCTCCTCAAGGGAGTAAGGCAGGTTCCGGGCTTTCACAAAGTGGAAAAGCCGGGTGACCCCCAGGTGGCAAAGGTCTACATGTAGGGCATATAGCCGGTCGATCTGCGCGCTGGCGCACGTTCCCTGGGATAGGGCATCGGAGGGCTCATCGAGCTTCCCAGGCCTGTACATGATGTCACAGTTGTAGGCGGAGAGTTTGATTCTCCACCTCAGAATTTTATCATTTTTGATTTTGCTCCGCTGTTGATTATTAAACATGAATGCGACTGAGTGCTGGTCAGTTAGCAGGGTGAACCTTTTGCTGGCAAGATAGTGCCTCCAGTGCCTAATAGCTTCCACTATGGCCTGAGCCCCTTTCTCTACCGCGGAGTGCCGAATTTCAGGGCCTTGAAGGGTACGGGAGAAGAACGCCACTGGTCTTCCCGCCTGGTTGAGGGTAGCAGCCAGCGCAAAGTCGGAGGCGTCACTCTCTACTTGGAAGGGAATGGCCTCATCCACCCCATGCATTGCTGCTTTGGCAATGTCCCCTTTTATGCGGTTGAAGGCCGCACGGGCCTCGGCAGAGAGGGGGAATGTGGTGGACTTGACCAGGGGGCGGGCCTTGTCTGCATAGTTAGAGACCCATTGGGTGTAATATGAAAAGAAGACCAGTCACCTTTTGAGGGCTCTGAGGGTATTGGGAAGAGGGAGTTCCAACAGGGGGCACATATGGTTGGGGTCAGGGCCAATGACTCCATTCTCCACGACACACCCAAGGATAGCAAGTCAGGTGGTCCCAAATACACACTTGTCCTTGTTATAGGTGAGATTGAAAGCTTTGGCTGCTTGGAGAAATTTTTGGAGGTTGTTGTCGTGATCCTGCCGGTTGTGACCGCAGATGGTGATGTTATCCAGATATGGGAATGTGGCCTTCAGTTGGCACTGGTCCACCATCCAGTCCATTGTCCTTTGGAAGACAGATACACCATTCGTGACACCGAAGGGGACGTCCAGGAATTGATAAAGCCTGCCGTCCACCTCGAAGGCGGTGTAAGGGCGGTCCTCCCGGCGGATGGGGAGCTGATGGTAAGTGGATTTTAGGTCTATGGTCGAGTACACCTTGTACTGTGCTATCTGATTGACCATATCCGCGATGCGGGGTAGAGAGTACGCGTCGAGTTGCGTGAACCTATTGATGGTCTGGCTATAGTCCACGACCATCCTATTCTTCTCCCCATTCCGAACAACCACCACCTGCGCCCTCCACGGTCTTGTGCTTGCCTCAGTGACCCCCTCCTTGAGCAGCCGCTGCACCTCCGACTTAATGAAAGCTCTGTCCCCCGCGCTGTACCTCCTGCTTTTAGTTGCCACAGGTTTACAGTCGGGGGTCAGGTTGGCGAACAGCGGTGGGTGAGGGATCCTGAGGGTGGAGAGGCCGCAAGTGGCGTCGGTAGTGCGGCATTTGGCATGGTATTGGGTGGGATGCGCGGGTCGGTGTGTGTGTGTGGTCAGTAGCGGGGGTATGTGACATATCTCTACAAAACTGGGGATTTACGATAATGATTGGTGGGAGGGGCCCATCATACTTCATTGTCACGCTTTTCAGGTGGCTCTGGAAGTCGAGCCCCAATAGCACAGGGGCACACAGTTGAGGCATGACCAGTAACGTAAAGTCTCGATATTCTGTGCCCTGCACCACTAGTGTCGTTACACAACCCCCCCGGATGTCTGTTGTGTGCGACCCAGAAGCCATCGTGACCCTCTGACTTACCGGCCGTATCATGAGTCCACAATGCTGCACCGTGGCCGGGTGGATAAAACTCTCCGTGCTGCCTGTGTCAAACAGGCAGCTTGTCCTGCACCCCTCCATCAGGATGTCCATCATTGACCTTGTGACCTGGTGGGGAGCGTTTTGGTCGATGGTCACGGAAGCCAGGGTGGGGTCGCTGTCGTGGTCCGGCGCTGTGGGGTGCCCCGTGGGCACCCTTTGGTCGTAGGCGGTGGGAGGTGGGGCCGACCAAGATGGCCGCCCCCATGTCTCGCACGGGGTGGCGGTGTGCAGGAAAGATGGTGGCAGGCAAAATGGCGACCCCCACGTCTCGCATGCTGCGCTGCTCGATCCCGCTCGCGGTTTGGACTTATAGACCTTGGCAAAGTGGCCCTTCTTTCCGTAGCTGGAGCAGGTAGCTTGTCGGGCCGGGCAGCGTTTCCGAGGGTGCTCCTCCAGTCCGCAGAAGTAGCACTTCGCGGACTCACGACTTGCAGCAGCGGAGGTCGATTCGCCGGCGGGTTGCGGGGACTTACGACTGGCAGCAGACGAGGTCGATTCGCCGGTGGGTTGCAGGGTCTGTGGCACCCACGAGGCCATCGGGGGATCGCGTGCCTGGAGAGCCTCAGAGTTGTGCAGAGCAGCCTCCAGCGTATCGGCCAGCTCGATTGCCGAACTTAAGGTAAGATCGGCTTTTTCCAACAGCCGCTGGTGCACATACACTGACCTGGTCCCTGTGACGAAGGTGTCTCTCACTAGGAGTTCTGCACGCTGCGCCGCCATTAGCTCCTGCCAATTGCAGGCTCGAACGAGCGTCCGTAGGGCCTGGATGAACTCAGCACTTGATTCCCCGGGGCGTTGTTGCCGAGTCGCTAAGCGGTGTCGAACATAGACACTGATTATTGGCTGCAGTATTGTCCTTTGAAGGCGCTCATCGTGCCGTCGTAGCTCAGCTGGTCTCTGATCAGCGAATAGACCCGTGGACTGTCCCTGGAGAGTAGAACTCTGCACTTCGCTAGGGGGTCAGTCGCTTTAATCTCCTCTAGGTACGCTTCGAAGCAGGCCAGCCAGAGTTCAAAAGTGTTTCCAGCTTCAGGTGTTTGCGGATCGAGGTCTAATTTGTCTGGTCTCAGTACATGTTCCATGCTTTAAAATGTACAGGGAATTAAACTGAAGCACCTTCAATAGCTCCAAAAGACTGAGGTTTGGTAAATTACTGAAAGGCTTTTATTCGCTGTACAATACTACCTCCACGGTGAGTGTCTGCCCCTGGACTGAGGGGGAGGGGCAAGGCGAAACACATTTATACAGGACTCTGTTTGACGAGCCAGAGGGGCAATCAACAGAGGGGTGTGTCCAGACAGTTAACCCAGTTACAACATATATATATATATATATCTGGTTTACCACAGCATCAAAGGTTAGGGAAGAAGGCCAGGCAGTGGGACTCAGGAGGGAAAAAAAGGATCAGCCATGATTGAATGGCAGAGCAGACTCAATGTGCCAAATGTCCTAACTCTGCTCCTGTGTCCTGTGGTCTTATGGTCTTATTGCAGACATGATTCTGTGACGATGCACAACAGCATCAAGCTTGAGGACAAAGTTATTCAAGCCTCTACTGAAAACATCTTTCTCAGCTCCAATGTTGGTTCCTCATCAGGTCTTCCAAGAAGTGTGGCTATCTCATGGTACAGTTAATGAATGCTACACTTTAATTTCATTTTCTAATTATAAATAATTAAGATGATGCATATCTCTACTTTATGTAGATGCTCATTATTCAGGATTTAAAATTAGTATGACAATACAGTATGCTATATTTAAAATGATAGTGTATGAAAAATAATCATAATGTTTGAATGATTATAGTCCTGTTAAAGGACAGAGCTATTAGTTAGATCAAAGATGTTACTGTTTACATTGATTAAGGCACCACCTTCATGGATCATGTTGTAAAAAAAATTGAGATGTTGTACATGTGTGTATATTGCACACATCAAAATACAAACAGAACTAGTCATTTATTACATTTGAAATTGTCATAGACTCTTCAAGATTTTTCATCAGAACTTAGTGGTCACAAACCCGAGTCAGGTAACATCCATCATTTGACCATTACATGATCCAACTTGATTCCCATGGGGCAAACAAAGCATGCCTATATATTCTAGCAGTACAAGTCATTCTTGTAACCCTATAGTGAAGGGAGTTCGAATTGTAGTCCTAATCCCCACTAAAAATACCAGTTAGAACGATCCTTCCTTCACAATAGGTGATACACTGGTCCGTGATTGTACAGATTGTGGTTGAATATAATAAGCAACATGGACTTAACAGTCGTGCTGCCAAACTTGAGTTTGCACTGGTTAAAACCATATGTTTGTCTCCACTGCAGAAACAATTTATAAAGGATACCTAAATAATTTTGATGCAAATGTAAAAATCATTTCAAAGATTTAAAGATTTTAAATTTGTCACATGTACAGTACGTTGAAACATACAGTGTAAATGTCTCATTTGCTTTGATGACCAACATTGTCTGAGGATGTGCTGGGGGCAATCTGCAAGTGCCTCCAGCGGCATCTTGGCATGCCCACAACTTACTAACCCATGGATCTCTGGAATATGCAAGAAAGCCAGAGCACCTGGAGGAATCTACACACAGAGCCAGCCAGAACGTACAAACTCCTTATAGAGAGTTGCAGGAACTGAACCCTAATTTCTAGCCCTGTAGATTGTTAGGCAAACCACTTCACTACCATGCATATGGTACTAAAATAAGTGGTATTGTGGACAATGTAGGATGTAAAAGTTATAGGTGATCTTGATTGGCAAAAGCCTTCCTATTGAGATAAGTGCAAGATATTGCATCTGGGGAGGCCAAATCAAGGTAGGACTTGCACAGTGGAATGGCTGGACCCTGTACAGTGTATTAGAATGGAGAGATCTAGGAGTGCAAGGGCTTAGTTCACTTAAAGTAGTGTTTCAGGTAGATCGGGTGGTGAAGAAGTCATTTGGCACACAGGAATTCATTGGTTGGGGTATTGAATGTGGAGCTAGGAAGGCATTTTGCAGTTATACAAGACATGGGTGAAGTTTAACTTGGAGTATTTTGCAGTTTTCTTCACCCTGCTATAGGAAAGATTTTAGTGAACTAAAATGAGTACAGAAAAGATATACCACGATGTTGCCTAGACTTGGGGGTCTGAGTTACAATGAAAGGCATGTAAACTAGGACTTTTCATTTAAGGAACATAGGAAAATGCTGGGTGACCTGATAGAAATCATTGAGTGATAGAAAAGTACGTTACAGAAATAGGCCCTTCAGCCCATCTACTCTGTGGTGAACCATTTAAACCGCCTACTCCCATCAACCTGCACCAGGACTTTAGGCCACCATACCCTTAACTATCCATGTACCTGTCCAAGGTATATATGATGATGGAGAGGAATAATAGAGTGAAAGCATAGTCCTCTTTCCAAGGGAAGACCTAAGAACAAGACAGCATTAGATTATAGATTATGAGGACACACAGTCCTCTTTTATTGTCATTTAGTAATGCATGCATTAAGAAATGATACAATATTCCTCTGGTGTGATATCACAGAAACACAGGACAGACCAAGACTGAAAATCTAACAAAAAACACATAATTATAACATATAGTCACAACAGTGGAACAATACCATAACTTGATGAAGAACAGGCCATGGCACAGTAAAAAAGTTCAAAGTCTCTCGAATGTCCCACATCTCACACAGACGGAGAAGGAAGAGAAAAAACTCTCCCTGCCATACCCGACCACAGTCCAACTCTGAGTCGTCAGAAAAATTCGAGCCTCCGATCAGCCCTCCAACACCGAGTACCAGCACCATCTCTATCTGAACGCTTCGACCTCAGCCTCGGTCGCCAGCAGCAGGCAAAGCTGGGGATTTTGGGGCCTTCCTTCTGGAAGATTCTCGATTGCACAGGAACAGCAGCAGTGAAAACAGCATTTCAGAAATTTCTCCAGATGTTCCTCTGTGCTTTCACGTCTGTCTCCATCAAATCAGAATTGTCCACGGCCCCTATTTAACAGATACGATATCATTTCACTGGAGAGCTGCACGCGCTGCGTCGCGCTGCCATCTTCTCCTCCCGCATAGGTTTATATCAGAGGTGAGAAACTTTAACAAGGTCCATAATGGCATCATCTTTGTGCAAAGGATGTTATGTATTTGCAATGAGCTATCAGAAATAATGATTGTGTATACATTACCAAGGTAAGTACATGAATAGAAGAGGTTTCAAGGGTCAAAGGTGGGCAGATGGTTTTAGCTTACTGAGGGACAGAATTGGTGTGAATGAGTTTGCCTGATGGACCTGTTTCCATGTTGTATGAAATCATGACTCCAAAACATATACAATGGCAAAAAAATTGCCTCTCCTAGGCTACTAGTTACATTATTTAATGAGGTATTGAACTGCATGGAGTTTAATTGCTCATTGGTTTCCATGGCCTTCTGCTTCAATTCAGCTGGTGTCTGCTTCTTCTAAATGAGCATTCACCATTATTATCCCCTCAAAACTCATCACTGAGCTCCAAGACCTGGACCTTGGTATTCATCTGCACAACTGGATCCTCAATTTTCTTGCTGGCAGACCACAGTTAGTATGGAGCAGCAACAACATCTCCTCCACACTCAGCATCAGCACAGGTGCACCACAAGATTGCATGCTTAGCCTCCTGCTCTACTCCTTTTATACTTATGATTGTGTGGCCAAATATGCCCCATTGCTATATGTCACTTTGCTGATGACACCATTGCTGGCAGCTGAATCAAAGGTGGTAACGAATTGGCATATAGGAGGGAGATTGAAAATCTGGCTGAGTGGTGCATCAACAACAATCTCTCTCTTAACATTGGCAAAGCCAAAGACCTGATTATGAATTACAGAAAGGAAAAGACAGAGTTCCATGAACCAATCCTCCTGAGCCGAATGGAGGTGGAGAGGACCTCTCCTGGAACCAGCACACCTCAATTCACCACTACGCTGACCTGAGGCAATGACCTGTCATTATCGTCGTCATCAGGTGCCGTGCCCAGTTTGAGCTTTGACTGCCATGGCCCACACACTCCTGTTTCGGGTCAAGTGGATCAATTCATTGGTATTCATTTCCAGTTCTCTGACTGCTGTCTCCATCATCATTTGTCTTTGTCTTCCTCTTGCTTTCTTTCGTTCAATCTTTCCCATAATATTCATCCATGATATTCTTTGCATCCTCCTCAAAAACCACATCTCTGCTGCTTCAATTTGTTTCCTCATGTTACTAGATACTGTCCAACATTCTGAGCCGTATAACATAACTGGATAAACGTAACATTTCAGCACTCGGAGGTGGGTTGTCTTGCCTAGTGTAGTATTGGTCAGTATAGTTTTCATTCTCGTGAAGGTGTCTTTAGCCATCCCTATTCTTCTTTTGATGTCCATGTCACACCTACCATCTGATGTCACCCCTACCATCTGATGTCACCCAGCTTCCTAAGTAGTAAAAGTTCTGTAATTGTTTTATATCTTCCCCGTTTATTCTCAGCCTGCAGATAGGATTCTCCTTTACGGATATCACCATAGATTGTCTTTTTGAAATTGATAAACCCATTTTTGCACTTTCTTCAATGACCTATGACTTTAAATGACTCTTTACAACTCGTGTTCTTAGAATTATTTTTTATGTGCATAGTTTCTCTTCTTCACACATCGGTGTTTGTCTTTGTCTGTTAATGAAAAACTTTTCATAAAATTCTATGGTATTTCTTTTCTCTTGTAAATCCCTGCTATAAAATGCATCTCAAGGTAGTATATGGTAACGCTCAGCATATGTACTTCGATAATAACTTCACTTTGAACTTTGACTGTTAGTGGCACAGTAAAGCAGCAGGTAGTGCTACTACCTTACATCTCTAGTGGCCTGAGTTAAACTTTGCCCTCAGTGCTGTCTTTGTGGAGTTTATACATTCTCCTTGTGACTGAGTGTGCTTTCCTCATGAGTGCTCTGGTTTTCTCCCATATCTCAATATCCTACTGGTTGGTTGGCTAATTGGCCATTGTAATTTATCAACCTAGTGTGGGCAAGTGGGAGGAAAATGAAGAAGTTAATGGAATGTGCACTTGAGAAAGAATAGATCACAGGGAGATAAAAAGGGCCAGAGAATTCAAAAGAATAGACTCAATGAGCTAGGTAGCCTCTCTCTTTACCAAATGGAAATATGAGTAATGAAGTTCCTGACAGATATGAAAGCCTACAGAAGTATTATGCCAAGTGATAGATGAGTTACCTTGCCCCTTTGTTGAGGTCCATTGACATTGCTGTATTCACTGCTCTAAACATCTCTTGAAATGGCACAGAGAACTGAATTGGTTAAAGCCTTCCTTCTGTTGTCGTGGAATCACCAGCAGCTGGATGAATTGATCACTAACTTTTAGCTGAAAAATGGCAGAAGTACTACAGCTTTGCTTTTTCTTAATTTACATGTGTTTCATGTTATTTGCGATTATTTGGAGCTAGCTGTGCAGAAAGATTATAGGGATTTGATCTGATCTGCTGGTTGTGGGATTCGTAAATTTTGTCCATGTGTTCTGCTTCTGCTGCTCGGCCTTAGCAGACCGATACCTCATTTTGGCTATACCTTTCCCAACCTGCTTATCTACGCTCATTGCACTGCGGTTCAGCCCCTGGTTTGCTGCAGAGGATAGAATAAGGAATATACTGCCCCATGATGTTACATATTGTGGTTCCATGTTGCTTTACTGCTGATGGCCAGATGTTAAAATTTAAATGAGTTCTGAATCTATGACTCTTATCATAAATAATGGTGGATACTATGTTCAGTACAAAGACTGCCGTCACAGTAATCTATTCTGTATCCATGGTGATCATTTCTGTCACCACAGTCACTAACAGATTCATCTGTGACAGGTATTGGTATTGGTTTATTACTTTTACATGTACCAAGTCACAGTGAAAACCTTATCTTGCATACTGTTTATACAGAACCAAGCAGTTCACAGTGTTTTGAGCTAGAATAAGTTTAATAATGCAGAATAGAGTGTAAAAGCTACCAAAAAAGTGTAGTACAGGTTAATGATCAAGTGTAAGACCATAAGGACGTAGATTATGAGGCCAAGAGTCATCTTATTATCCACGAGGTCCAGAAAGAGTCAGATAACAGTGGGCTAGAAGCTGCTCTTGAACCTGGTGGTATATGCTTTCAGGCTTTTGTATCTTCTGCTCATTGAGGGAAAGGAGAAGACAGAGTGGCTGGGGTGGGTGGTGTGAAAAATGTTCTCCCTCAAATTAGAACAGAAATACTGGTCAAACTGCATCTGAAGTGAGAGGAAAAAAAGTTAATACTTTAGCTATATGAGCATTCATCAGAAAGCAGAAAACAGTAGATTATAGAAAACTGAAATAAAAGTAAGAGTGCATCCAAAATTTGTTGACTCATAGGTTAAGAGCTGCACAGCAGAGAAACAGGTCTTCATCCTATGGCATCTATGGTAATCTTTATGCATTTCCGTACTGATCACACCTGACTACATTCATTTTAAGTCTCTCTATGCCCTGCTCATTCAAGTTCCTGTGCCAATGTTACTTTTCCTGTGTCTAAAACCTTTAAACTTCCTGCTTCTTCCTTAAACCTATGCCTGCTAGTTTTAGATATAAATAGGAAATAGACACTGGCTGTCTATCCTATCTATGCCACACTTAATTTTAAATGTCTCTATCATGTCACTTCTAAGCTATAGAGTGTTTAGTATTTCAGTAGTATTTTATTAATATTATAAATATACTGTTAGATTAAGTATTCTTATTTGAATAATTCATTATGGGTTATATGTAAAAGGACATGAATACTTCTTCACACCACCATGACATACATGCACGATTCACTTGAAATAAAAATGAAACTAAGACATGCATTCCAGACTCTCCACATTTGTCTTGTAATTAATTCAATGTTTTGAAGTTACAAAACATAACAGTGGTAATTAGGAAATTTTAAATGAACCCGAGATGACTACCAATCTGCTGAAATGAAGCAAGATGTTCAAGTTTAAAAAAAAGCTCAGCAAGAAACAATTGAGCCAAAAAACAGCATAGAATGTGTCTCTACGGAAGGGGGAGAGAGAAATGGTGGAGGTTAAGCAAAAAGGCAGATTCATAAATAGTACCAGTTGATAATAATCATAATTTTTTTTATAAGCGCAGAAATGGCTGGCTACATCAGAAAGATAGACACATGCTGCTGCACAAGAAATAACTAGACATTGTACACTGAGTAAATTGAGCAGTATTTTAAAGCAAATGGAATAGCCAGTGAGAAGCAGCTGCCAGTTTTGCTGAGTGCATTGGGTGGAAGAGTATACAGTTTGAGTAGAAGATTGACTGCTTCAATCAAACCATATGAAATGACTTTGCTGATATCATGAAAGTAATACAGGAACATTTAAATCTGAAACCATTGTTTATTGCAGAAAGCTTTAGGTTTCATTAGTGCAATCAAAAGGAAGAGGAGTCTGTTTCAGCTTATACGGCTGAATTGAAGAAATTGTCTGAGCATTGCCAGTTCAGTAATGGGCTTAATGATGCATTGATGAATCATTTAGTTTGTGAAATCTTACAAGAAATAAGTCAAAAACAGCTCATTAAAATTGAAGCATAACTTATATTTAAAAGTGCAGTTAAAATAGATGTATCAATGGAAACTAAAGACAAAGATTCATTTCAGTTGCAATCAGGAATGAAAGCGTGTATGAATAAAATTATAGCATTTAAAAACAGAAACCAAACAAATTGTATTACCATTGTACAGGGATTCACAGACACCAGACCAATGCAGGTTTAAAGGCAGAAATTGCAGAAAATGCCACAAAGTAGGGCACATACAAAGATCATGTTAAGCAGACAAAAATAAATGAACTACACAAAGAAGAGAAAAAGATAAAAAGTCAATTTGTATTTTTTTAAAAAAGCACTAATCTGCATGCTGTTGATGAAAAAACTGACAGATAATGACACAGGACTGAGTAGCCTTGAGATTTACCATTTGTAAATAACCACAAGGCAAGCAATATAGCTTACACCAGCAGTGAACGGCAAATTAATTAAAATAGAATTGGGCACTAGGTCGGCTGCTTCAGTCATTCCACAAAAAGAGTTTTATCAGCATTTTAAATATACTGAATTGAAGCCTGCTGATATCCAACTAAGAACTTAGATTGGTGAAAAGATAACTCCTGTGGGAATGACATTCATAACAGTGAAATACATAACCAACAAATCACATTGGGTTTGTATGTGGTAAAATCAGGAGGGTCATCATTATGGGGTCATGAGGGTCTGAGACAAAAATTCAAAGTAAAATGTATTATCAGAGTACATATATGTCACCACATACAACCCTGAGATTCTTTTCTGCAGGCATACTTAGCAAATCTATAGAACAGTAACTGTAAATATGATCAATAGACAACAAACTAGGTAAATGCAAATATAAATAAATTGCAATAAATAACGAGCATGTAATAACAAGACAAAAGAGTCCTTAAATGAATGTATTTATCTCCTTTGTTCAAGTGCATGATGATTGAGGGGTAGTAACTGTTCTTGAACCTGGTGGTGCGAGTCCTGACACATTTGTACCTTCTGCCTGATGGCAGCTGCAAGAAAAGAGCATAGCTTGGGTAGTGAGGATCTTTGATAATGGATACTGCTTTTCTACAGCAATGCTTCAATGGTTGGGATGAAATTACCTGTGATGCTGTGGACTGTATCCATTAGCTTTTGTAGGATTTCCCGCTCAAAGGCATTAGTGTTCCCATTCCGGCCATAATGCAGCCAGTCAGCCACACATTTACAGAAGTTTTTGATGATGTGCCGAATTTCCACAGACTCCTGAGGAAGTATAGGTGCTGTCGTGCTTTCTTCAAAATTATATTTGTATGATGGGTCTAGGACTGTCCCTCTGAAATAGTGACACCCAGGAATTTAAAGTTCCTGACCATCTCCACCTCAATCATCTGATGATTACTGGCTCATGTACCTCTGGTTTCCCTCTCCTGAAGTCTACAGTCAGTTCCTTCGTCTTG
This sequence comes from Mobula hypostoma, assembly GCF_963921235.1. Classification (NCBI taxonomy): domain Eukaryota; kingdom Metazoa; phylum Chordata; class Chondrichthyes; order Myliobatiformes; family Myliobatidae; genus Mobula; species Mobula hypostoma. Next base: position 77,639,533 of record NC_086099.1, on the reverse strand, counting down.
TAGACACTGAGTGAGAGATTGTTGTTATTACACCACTCAGCCAAATTTTCAACCTCCCTCCTGTATGCTGGTTCATCACCACCTTTGATACAGCCCATATCAGTAGTGTCATCGATAAGGTTGTATCTGAACTTGTATCTGGTGTTGGAGCTGTACTGAGCCATGCAGTCATAGGTGTAAAGTGAGTAGAGTAGGGGGCTAAGTACACATCCCTGCAGTGCTCCTGTGGAGGAGGTGTTTTTACCAATCCAAACTGATTAGGGTCTACAAGCGAGGAAATCTAGAATCCAATTACACAAGGGGTAATTGATGCCCAGGTTTTAGCATTTACTGATTAGTTTTGAGGGGATACTGGTGATAAATGCTGAGCTGTAATCAATTAAAGAGCATCTTGATGTCTGCATTTTTACTGTCCAGATGATCCGGGGTTGAGTGAAGTGCCAACAAGGTAGCATCCACTGTAGACCTGTTGCTTCAGCAGGGGAACTGGAGTGGATCCAAGTTACCACAGACAGGAGCTGATGTGCTTCAACACCAGCCTCTCAAAATGCAACTACAACGTGACTGGAGATTCACCCACCATTTGCATGCCACATCCGCTGCAATAGAGTCAACTGAAAGCGAATTAAGAAAGGTGCTGGATAATGCCACAGCAGTGTTCAAGAATGGCACTGAAAAACTCAAAATTATCAAGGATAAAATAGTGTTAAATGGAAGTGGCATAACCAAGTTTCAAAACGTCCATCCGGTTCCCTATGCCAGCTGTGATAACGTAGCCAGTCAGTTAGATTGCATGGAGGCTGAAAGAATTCTTTCCAAGGTTGAGTGGAGTCTAAGGGCAACACCACTGGTCCCAGTAGCCAAGAATGGGTCTGTCATGATCTATAGTAACTTTAAGCTCACCATCAACCCAGTATTAAAAATAGATTAATACCCTCCGTTCAGTGTATTTGCAAACCTTTCTGGAAGGAAACGCTTCAGCAAAGTGGGATTACCTAAGGCCTACCTGTAGGTGGAGATAAATAAGAGACAAAATATTTCTCATCATAAACTCACAATGAATTTTATCACCATAATAGGCGTATTTTTGGAGTAGCATTTGCACCTGCACTCTGGCCAAAAGTTATGGACCAGGTGCCGTGAGGCTGCCCAGGATGTCAATAATGCCTAGATGACATAATTAATACCGGTAAGCATCACAATGAACATCTCCAAAATATCAACACGATAAAAAGATTAGAAAATTAGGGGCTCAGAGCTCAATGCAACAAGTGTAAATTCTTTAAACCATGCATCATTTACTTTGGTCACACCATTAACACACAAGTATGTGCTCAAGTCTGCTGACAAAGTTCAAGAAGTGGTGGATGTCCCATGGCTAAAGAAAATGTCACAGTTGTGATCCTGTTTAGGATTTGTCAATTACTGTAACAGGTTCCTGCCAAACCTGACTACTTTGTTTCACCCCTTGAACTCATTACTGCAGATCAGAAAGAAATGATAATGGTCAAAGTAGTGTGAGGCAGCTTCCCAAAAGGTAAAGGAAATGGTGATGTCAGACACTGTCCTCACATATTATGATCCACATCATCCAGTGAAGGTTGACTGTGATGCCTCTGCTTTTGGTATAGGTGCAGACCTGTCACCTGTTATAAGCCACGGTAGTGAATGACCATAGCCTTTGCATCACATTCCGTTATCGATGCAGAGAAAAGTTACGCACAGATTGACAGAGGGGCCATAAGTCTTGTTTGGAGTGTAAAACTTTTCACCCCATACTTGTATGAGAGAGAATCTGCCCTTATTACTGATCATGAACTACTAGTGTCCATACTCAATCCACAGAAAAGTATTCCACTAAAAGCAGCAGCACAAATGCAGAGAATGACTTTGTTTCTTGGAGGACACAATTACAAGCTCAAATTGAGAAAGATGACTAATCATGGAAATGTTGATGGAATGTCCTATTTACCCTTGGAAGAGAAAATACCTTAATTTACAAAAGATGACACTCCTCTTGATGTATTCTTCCTGAAGCAAATTGAATGTATCGCTGTTATGACAGAGATGATCCAAAGAGAAACCAGAAAAGACCCTGCACTGTCGCAGGTCTACATGGCAGCAGAAACTCCAGTTTACACCTCCTCCCCGCAACCAATTTTACCAGCACTGGATGAACCTGCCCTTAACGAAGGTTGCCTTATGTGGGGATTGCGAATTGTTGTACTAACCTGAGCGATAAAGTGTTGGAGGTGCTACGTGCCAGTCATCTAGGCATGGTCAAAATGAAAGCTCCAGCTCAGAGCTTTTACCAGTGGACTGGATCAAGCGGATTAAGTAGCTTGCCATCCACTGTTTGAGAAGGTAGAACATCCAGAGGAAAGATATTCAAAGCTGTCAGAACCATTTCCTGCACTCCCAGAGTCACCTCCTTCAACGACTATGGAGGCGGCCCCAGAACCTAAGATTGTTTCACAGCCTCAAGTTTTACCTGTCAAGCACAGTGACCTCCCTGGTGTGTGTGTGTATATATATATATACACACACGAGAAAGTTGGACTTTATAGCTAAGCAGGGCAGAGTATTGTGTATTTAATATTTTACTAATATGTATTATAAATATATTGATTATGCATTATTGTTTATTTAAATAATTAATTATGGGTTATATGTAAACATACATGAATGGAATATGTCAACATGGCACCACATCATATGTGTGCACCTTCCTTAAAGTAAAACCAAAACTCAGACACACATTCCAGACTCTATGCATTTTTCTTCCAATTAGTTCGATGTTTTGGAGTTATAAAATAACACCAAGCCTCGTTTGCTCCAGGAAAAGATCCGGCTTATTCAATTTCTTTTTGTAACTTAAACCATCTAATCTTTAAGCTATCTCATCCAGTTTCTTCTCTACTGTTTACCCCTCTCAGTTTTTTCCTTTAGATTTGCAGTGGATACATTAACTTGCTTTTGGAAATTTCTTCTTCATGTTGGTTTTCTCATGCATGCCATTTTTTGCTGCATTTCTCAAAGTTAATGAGGAATCTGCAAAGTTGGTAGGTTTGGTTGTGTCTTTGTTAAATCTGATGCTCAGTTTTATTCTTAAAAGTACTTGTCAGAGTTGTATCCTCATCGTACATTGTTAGTTCAACTGAGTTCTTTTCAGAGGTCATTTATGAGCTGTGGAACTAGAGTTAAATATAAAATGAGCTAAGGCTGCAAAAATGACAACTTTAAAGAGAAATATTCCATCAGATAAGGTTTTTAAGCAATTACTGTCCATTACTGACACTAGTTTATTTCAGAATTTAATTAATTGAATTTAAATTCACCAGATTTCTTACCATGATTTAATCTTACATTTCTGGCCCTGAGTCCAGGCCTCTGAGCTACGATTCCAATAACACAAGCATGATATTTCTACTCCCCAAAATGACACTAATATTGTCAGACCAGTGATGTAAGACATGGGGCTTGATTTCCAAGTGGATGACTTCAATGTGGGCAATTTCTTCAAGAAGAAGCCAACCCTAAGTTTACAAGTATCATCTGCCTGTTGTGCTTCTGGATACTAAGGAAGTCAGAAAGCTCTGATTATCCCAATGCACACAAAGCTAATGCATCCTGTCTGATTAATGAATCTATAATCTTTTAAAACAGTTGTCTAAATGACTTTTCTTAGCCATCCTTCTCCTCTAAACCTGTTGACCAACTGATTAGACTATACAACAGAAAGGATTGATTACATTCCCAAACAGCTTTATTCATTTTATTGTTTTTTTACGGATCCGTACAAGTTTTACAATTATCAAGCTGTAAGTTCTTTCATGGTTGTTTGCAATGCTACAGTATTGCCTGTGATTGATAATTCTACTATTTCAACTACAGTCCATGAAAACGAAGTGCAGTACATTCCACAGCACCAGTATGCAAGCAAGCAGCCAAGAAAATACTTCTAGCCCAAAGTCACTAAAAGAGCATTTAGGAAAGGTAACTAACAAATATAAATGCAATACTTCATTCAATTTAATAATATTTGAACTATGGATCTAAAACATCTGTATTTTCTCTTTTGTTCCCTTAATAATAACAACATTAAGCTGAAGAGATCTCCAAAATGCTGACAGACTATAGTTAAGGATTTGTCTTTAGATACATTTGTTGATTAAGTTGCAAATCATTTTATTTTTTGTCTCTCCCTAGTTGCTGATCAAACTTAATTGCACCTTAGCAAATGTAAAATCTGCTCGGGGACTGCACAGTCAGGCAGTTCCTGATTTTTTTTTAGCATGGTGACAATGCATTTTGATTAATACCGGTGAAAACAGGGTTACCACAATTTTTTTTCCATTCAGACCATGGCTGTTAGCATATTTTCAATTTACAGATGATAACCTTCATCAAACGGAATTAGCAGGAGCTCTAAGTGGTGATGAATTTAATCTGGAAATATTCTTGGTTTTAAGAGTGGAAATTGGAAGCTCCAGGCAATAGATTTTCAAAACCAGCAATTGCATAAGTTTGTTTTAAGGCACAAAAAATGTAAATTGTGCTTAAAATGTTGTAACCTGTTGCATTAGAACATAGAAACATAGAAAACCTACAGCTCAATACAGGCCATTCGGCCCACAAATCTGTGCCAAACATATCCTTACCTTAGAACTAGCTAGGCTTACCCATAGCCCTCTATTTTTCAGGTATCCATGTAGGAGTCTCTTAAGAGACACTATTGTTTCTGCCTCCACCGCCGCCGGCAGCCCAATCCATACACTTGCCACTCTCTGTGTAAAATAAACTTACCCCTGACATCTCACTGTACCTGCTTCCAAGCACCTTAAAACTAAGCTCTCTCGTGCTTGCAATTTCAGCCCTGGGGAACAAGCCTCTGACTATCCACATGATCAGTGCCTCTCATTATCTTGTACACCTCTATCAGGTCACCTCTCATCCTCCGTTGCTCCAAGGAGAAAAGGCTGAGTTCGCTCAACCTATTCTCATAAGGCATGCTCCCCAATTCAGGCAACATCCTTGTAAATCTCCTCTTCACCCTTTCTATGGTTTCCATATCCTTCCTGTAGTGTACTCCAAGTGAGGTCTGACCAGGGTCTTATATAGCTGCAACATTATCTCTCGGCTCTTAAACTCAGTACCACGATTGATGAAGGCCGTATGCCTTCTTAACCACAGAGTCAACCTACATAGCAGGTTTGAGTATCCTATGGACTCAGTCCCCAAGATCCTGCTGATCCTCCACACTGCCAAGAGTCTTGTCTTTAATGCTATATTCTGCCATCATATTTGGCCTACCAAAATGAACCACCTCACACTTATCTGGGTTGAACTCCATCTGCCACTTCTCAGCCCAGTTTTGCATCCTATCAGAGTCCCATTGTAACCTCTAACAGCCCTCCACACTATTCACAACACCGTCAACCTTTGTGTCATCAGCAAATTTACTAACCCATACCTTCACTTCCTCATCCAGGTCATTTATAAAAATCACTAAGAGTAGGGAAAATAGAACAGATCCCTGAGGCACACCACTGGTCACAGGCCTCCATGCAGAATATGACCTGTCTACTACCACATTTTGCCTTCTGTGGTCAAGACAGTTCTGTATCCACAAAGCAATTTCCACTTGGATCGCTTGCCTCCTTACTTTCTCAATAAGCCTTGCATGGGGTACCTCATCAAATGCCTTGCTAAAATCCATATACACTACATCTACGGCTCTACCTTCATCAATGTGTTTAGTCACATCCTGAAAAAATTCAATCAGTCTTGTAAGGCATGTCCAGCCTTTGACAAAACTATGCAGACTATTGGTTATGTTGATTCAGTCACAAAAGGAGAAAATACAGGACAACTTAGCAGAATCATTCCTTTATTGGTAATGATCCACAGAGCTAGAAAGTCATTAAGTAGACACATGGCGGGAGCTATGTACCAAAAAATATTCAATTCATCTTCACTAGGTACTTGTTGATTAACTTCAAATATTTTGTACACAAAAATAGCTAAACACATTCTATTAATGGTGCCTTATGCCATTGCAGGTCATGTTTCACTGGGCCTGTTTGTGCTGTTTGCATTATTCTATTCCCATGTGTAATCTGATAAATATTAATTCTGTAATTTGAATGGACTTCTGTGAGCTGTTGCCCTGGTGTCTTGAACCCCAAGAATTCGTCAGTTAAAGTTTCACCTTCTGTGGCGCAAGAATCTGACCATTTTCCCTGAGGATGAGGCAAATGGAAAGATGCATAGACATTTGATGAACTTATTGGCCTTTCTGATAAGGTTCTTATAAATGGAAAAGTATTATGTTATGCAGCAATAGTACCTTAATCAGTTTATTTTTGGCAACTGATAGAAGACTGGTTTAAAAAAAAGAATAAGAGGGAAAGAACAATAAGGTATTACAAGGAATTCATAAAATGATACTTCTCAAATGTAATGCTGGAACTTGAAGGAATAAGGCTCCGCATTTGTGAATTTTCACTGCCGGAGGGGCAGATTAGGAGCAATTAACATTTACCATCATAGAAACAGAGAAAATGTAAAGTGTAATGGCGAAGGCTAATATTTCTGCAATTTTTAGGTCCGTCCAACTGCTCAAACACAGAAGGTGAATGGAACCTTCACACATACCACAAAATAGTTCGAGTATTTCTGCTTCTGAGACTCTGCATTTCTGTGAATCTGCACCTCAGATTAATTTACAATTCTATCTACATACAATTAATGATAAATTAGTTATTAGCCTCACTGGAATTTTAACAGTAAAAGAACCAGCTGTAGATTCAGAGTGTATTTGCCTTAATTGTACTGTCAGGGTTATGTTTGTGGTACTGGGAATCCAGGTGGCCATGAGTAACATGCAGGAGAGATAGAGAGATGAGGAATAAGCATGAAGTCATTTACTTTGCTTATAAGTCATCTCGCCAGAATACCGATTCACATTGTGTTCAGTATGTAACACACAGGGAAGATGGACAGCAACCTGTAAGGGTCAAAATACACATGAAAACATCACACATCCCTCCCCCCCTTATATTAAATGTTTTCCCCCTTCCCAAATACTCAGACCAGCTACTGATCTATTAACCTTCAATGGAGTAATTATCAAATTTAACCAACCAACAAAAACTTTTTTTGAACTAAGGAAAGACGGTAGACTGCCTCTATTTCCAGATTATTCTGCCCCATGTGCTGAGGGTTTGTCACATTACTAGAGATTCTGTCCGTCTGGAGGCAGCCTGTTCCTCTGAGGGTAACAATGACCTGGAGATGGTGCCAAAATCATATTATCTCTTGGTGTTTTACGTATACATAAATCTTGGCTTGGGAACTGCATTGTCAGTATGGGGCACCTCAGAAAGCACAGGTGATAGGGGAGCATTGGCTGTGTTATTTGATCTTAGAGGAGGTTCTGCAGTCATTGTCTCAGAATCCTGTCCCACTTCTGTAAATGGATCTGGATTGCTCAGTTTGTGTTGGTTTTCAGTAGCCTCGGAAGTGAGCAACGGCTGAACTATATTCCTTCTCTAGATATTGTGGTTGCTAGTTTCCTCTGTGTACGACACAGGGCCAGTTTGTGTAATCATTATCAATTTTGTTCCAGAGATGTAGTTCTGGACAAGTACTCTCTCTCCTGCTTTAAAACTTCTGTACTGCACGTTGGCCGTCTCTTCAATGGTTACGTTCAGTCCTGGCTACCAGAAGTAGCTGTGTGTGATTTCTTTCATGCGTACTAGGCTGCAGCGTCCTGTATGTAGCTCATCAAGCATTTATTTTCTTAATGGTGGAGGAATGACAGCACAGTATCCCCATAGTGAACAGATTGCTTGGACTGTGATCTCCTTCCATTATATGGTTGGTTCTCTTCTCATTCGTGAGTTACCATGTTAACCACTTTAGATAGTGTGATTCCGGATCTGCACACACTGTTATTGGAGGTGTAGGCACTTCCTTGAAGTAAAAGATGGCTTTGGAGCTGTAACAGCTAAGGGAAATCTGGACAGTCCATCAGCATTGAAATTGTGCTTGGACCTCCTGTACTGATACTTATATGCAGATAGTAACAGAGCCCAACATTGCATTCTACCAGCAGCCAGGGAAGAAATGCCTGCATGTGGACTAAAAATTGACATCGAGGAGTGATGATCTGTCCGTTGTGTAAATCTTCGATCAAAACGTCAAAAAAAGTTCAAAAGTAAATTTACTATCAAAGTACATATATGTCACCATGTACAACCCTGAGATTCATTTTCTGGGGGGCATATTCAATAAATTCAATAACCATAACAAAATCGATGAATAGACCAAAGAGGAACTGATGGAATTCTCAAAGACGATTGTGAGTGCTTCCAGCTCAACCAGGGCATAGTAGCTTTCTGCCTTGCTTAATGTCCTTGATGCAAAAACGATTGGATGCTCTTCACGTGATGTCATAATACCCCCGCACCATGGGCCAACTGTATGAGCAATGACGGGTTGAATTGTGTGAGTGACTCAGATTGTGACAAAACTATTTTGCACCTTTAAAAAGCTTCTTCACAGTGATCTGTCCACTGCCTGTGTTCTGATTTAGTTAAAAACTCATAAAGTGCTTTCAGCATTCTAGCCTGGTTAAGAACAAACTTTGCATTGTATGTTAGTAGTCCTAAGAAGGATCTGAATTGACTGACATTCTGTGGTGATGGAGCCTTCACGGTTGCCTTCACCTTTGATGGTGCCGTGTGAAGCCCTGAGTCATTGGACATATGGTCCGAATATTCAATCAGAGACTGAAAGTTGTCCTTCCGGACCCTTAGGCCATATTATTTGACTCTTTGTAGTGTAGCACCCAAGTTTTACAGGTGCTCACACTAATTTTTCCCAGTAACGACAAAGTCAACCAAATAGCATTGTTCCCCTGTCAGCACATTCAGGATCTGGTCCATTATGGGCTGAAAAAATGCAGGACCCAAGGTGATGCCAGTGCTCCCACCAACCAAGTACACTCTGTGTCAGTTGAGATCAAGCTGCTCCAATCATGAGCAGAACAGAAGCAGTGTTCAAAGTTCAAAGTAAAATTTATCATCAGGATACATATGCCACCACGTACAACCCTGAGATTCCTCATCTGCAGGCATAGTTAATAAATCTATAGAAAAATAACTAAAGTGTAAACATCAGGAACTGTTAACTGTAAACAAACTGTGCAAATGCAGATATAATTAAATAGCAATGATTACCTTTAACAATGTCCAGTGGAAGTTTTTTTTATCTGTTCGTTAATCTCCACAGTAACATGTACTATTCCCCCACTGGTACAAACTCACTAGTGTAAGTCTTTAATGTCAACCTTGCCCATTCTAAGGTGCGATGCTGCATTTACTCCTTGTAAACTATCTCCGACACCAGCAATAATGCAGCACCCGCAGCCTCACTGTGGCCCTATCAAACCAAAGGGTCACCCAGTTGCTATCTTTGTATCTTGTAACAGAGAAAACATGCAATGCTTCTTCAAACACAGAGTGAGTGTCACTCAGTCCATCCCCAGTGTGCTCTATCTTGTTCATATGTTTCTTTTTGTTTTTCCAAGTCTTTTTTTTTCTTTGTTGCAGTGTTTTTGGTTGACAGTGTCTTTTTCCTTTGACAGATTCATTAAAGATGTCCCTTTTTGCCACGGCTTTAGCAATCCAAATCCTTATACCAGTGTTCTTTTGCTGAATGCCCAGGCGTGTCTCAATGGTAACACTGATTGCCAACAGGTGACTTATTCTTAAAGTCAGTGGAAATTTCATGAACTTGGGAAGATGCACTTAATAGTTACACTATTTTAACTGCCATCTCCACAAATTTACAAAGTTCAATTGCCTTCTGTAATGTTAGTTTGTGTTCTGTAAGCAAACATTACTGGATTGCCTTACTGCACAAACCACATACAAGTCTATCACGCAGCATTTAGTTCAGCGACTCCCCAAAATCAGTGTTCAGAACAAATGCTTCAACACCGCACAAACTGTGAAATAGATTTGCTTCCTTCTGGAATCCTTTTATGAAATCTGAACTTCTCAGCAATAATCAAAGATTAGGTGTATAGTGGTCCTTTAAGACTTTAGGTATGTCCTCAAGGCTTATTGCTAGGCTTATCAGGTGGCAATAGACTGCGTAATAAATTAAACGTTTTTGCATCCATCACAGTCAGAAAAATTGGAGTATGAATATCATCTGAAATTTAATTTGCCAGTGCATAATATTTAAATTTTTCAGTATATGAACTCCATTGCTCTGTCATTTTGTTATACTGCCGCCATGCTTCCAAATATTGTCGCCATTTTCAAATACAATCTTGTTCCAGAAAATTTAACTAGACTTATCCATCTCTCTCTCCCATTCTTACTTGTTTTATTTATCTGTCCCGTTCTTGTTCTTTCCCCTCAAATTCTTCACTCACCACACTTCCTGTGGCTGCTTTCATTATATAGCAGCACACAGCCAGCATTACACACAAACTTCCCATGCCACAGAGAACAAAACAATAAATACCGCACGAAGACCTGTCACCTCATCGCCACTTGTTACGTTTATGATACTGGGAAGCCAGGTGGCTATGAATAACACACACAAGAGACGGAGAGGCGAGGAACGAACGTGTCATCATTTATTTTGTTTATAAGTCATCTACCCAGAATATCCTTTCACATTTCACAGGCTATCAAAAAGGCAAATGGAATGTTGGCCTTCATTGCTAGAGGGACTGAATTTAAGACCTGGGAGGTCATGCTGCAACTGTACAGCATACTTGTGAGGATGCACCTGGAGTACTGTGTGCAGTTCTGGTCTCCATACTTGAGGAAGGATATACTGGCTTTGGAGGCAGTGCAGGGGAGGTTCACCAGGTTGATTTCAGAGATGAGGGGATTAGACTATGAGGAGAGATTGAGTCACCTGGGACTGTACTCGCTGGAATTCAGAAGAATGAGAGGAGATCTTATAGAAACATAAAATGACAAAAGATCTGTGGAATTCTCTGCCCAATTAAACAGTGGAGGCTACCTCAGTAAATATATTTAAGACAAGGTTGGATAGATTTTTGCATATTAGGGGAATTAAGCGTTATGGGGAAAAGGCAGGTAGGTGGAGATGAGTCCATGGCCAGATCAGCTATGATCTTATTGAATGGTGGGGCAGGCTCGACGAGTCAGATGGCCTACTCCAGCTCCTACTTCTTATGTTCTTATGTATTATGCTCAGTATATAACACACAGGAAGCTTGACAGCCACCCATAAGGGTCAAAATATACATGAAAACATAAGCCAGCAGTAATATTTTCCATGTACAAGAAACACTACTGTATAGAAACCATGGAAAAACTACAGCACAGAAACAGGCCTTTTGGCCCTTCTTGGCTGTGCCAAACCATTTTCTGCCTAGTCCCACTGACCTGCACACGGACCATATCCCTCTATGCACCTCCCATCCATGTATCTACCCAATTTATTCTTAAATATTAAAAAAGAACCCACATTTACCACCTCGTCTGGCAGCTCATTCCATACTCCCACCACTCTCTGTGTGAAGAAGCCCCCGCTAATGTTCCCTTTAAACTTTTCCCCCCTCACCCTTAACCCATGTCCTCTGGTTTTTTTCTCCCCTTGCCTCAGTGGAAAAAGCCTGCTTGCATTCACTCTATCTATACCCATCATAATTTTATATACCTCTATCAAATCTCCCCTCATTCTTCTACGCTCCAGGGAATAAAGTCCTAACCTATTCAACCTTTCTCTGTAACTGAGTTTCTCAAGTTCCGGCAACATCCTTGTAAACCTTCTCTGCACTCTTTCAACCTTATTTATATCCTTCCTGTAATTTGCTGACCAAAACTAAACACAATACTCCAGATTCGGCCTCACCAATGCCTTATACAACCTCATCATAACATTCCAGCTCTCATACTCAATATTTCGATTAATAAAGGCCAATGTACCAAAAGCTCTCTTTACGACCCTATCTACCTGCGATGCCACTTTTAGGGAATTTTGTATCTGTATTCCCAGATCCCTCTGTTCTACTGCACTCCTCAGTGCCTTACCATTAACCCTGTATGTTCTACCTTAGTTTGCCCTTCCAACGTGCAATACCTCACACTTGTCTGTATTAATCTCCATCTGCCATTTTTCAGCCCATTTTTCCAGATGGTCCAAGTCCCTCTGCAGGCTCTGAAAACCTTCCTCACTGTCTACTACACCTCCAATCTTTGTATCATCAGCAAATTTGCTGATCCAATTTACCACATTATCATCCAGATCATTGATATAGATGACAAATAACAATGGACCCAGCACTGATCCCTGTGGCAAACCACTAGTCACAGGCCTCCACTCGGAGAAGCAATTCTCTACTACCACTCTTTGGCTTCTTCCATTGAGCCAATATCTAATCCAATTTACCACCTCTCCATGTATACCTATCGAGTGAATTTTCCTAACTAACCTCCCATGGGGGACCTTGTCAAAGGCCTTACTGAAGTCCATGTAGACAATATCCTCTGCCTTCCCTTCATCCACTTTCCTGGTAACCTCCTCGAAAAACTCCAATAGATTGGTCAAACATGACCTACCATGCACAAAGCCATGTTGACTCTCCCTAATAAGTCCCTGTCTATCCAAATGCTTGTAGATTCTGTCTCTCAGTACTCCCTCCAATAACTTACCTACTATCGACGTTAAACTTACTAACCTATAATTTCCCGGATTACTTTTTGATCCTTTTTTAAACAACGGAACAACATGAGCCACCCTCCAATCCTCTGGCACCTCACCTGTAGACAGCAACATTTTAAATATTTCAGCCAGGGCCCCTGCAATTTCAACACTAGTCTCCTTCAAGGTCCAAGTGAACACCCTGTCAGGTCCCGGGGATTTATCCACTTAAATTTTCCTCAAGACAGCAAGCACCTCCTCCTTTTCAATCTGTACAGTTTCCATGATCTCACTACTTGTTTCCCTTAATTCCATAGACTTCATGCCAGTTTCCTTAGTAAATAAAAACGCAAAAAACCTATTTAAGATCTCCCCCATTTCTTTTGGTTCCACACATAGCCCACCACTCTGATCTTCAAGAGGACCAATTTTATCCCTTACAATCCTTTTGCTCTTAATATACCTGTAAAAGCTCTTTGGATTATCCTTCACTTTGACTGCCAAGGCAACCTCATGTCTTCTTTTAGCCCTCCTGATTTCTTTCTTAAGTATTTTCTTGCACTTCTTATACTCCTCAAGCACCTTATTTACTCCGTTTCCTATACATGTCATACAACTCCCTCGTCTTCTTTATTAGAGTTGCAATATCCCTTGAGAACCAAGGTTCCTTATCCCTATTCACTTTGCCTTTAATCCTGACAGGAACATACAAACTCTGCACTCTCAAAATTTCTCCTTTGAAGGCTTCCCACCTACCGATCACATCCTTGCCAGAGAACAACCTGTCCCAATCCATGCTTTTTAGATTCTTTCTCATTTCTTCAAATTTGGCCTTCTTCCAGTTCAGAACCTCAACCCTAGGACCAGATCTATCCTTGTCAATGATCAAGTTCAAACTAATGGTGTTATGATCACTGGAACAAAAGTGTTCCCCTACCCACACTTCCGTCACTTGTCCTAACTCGTTTCCTAACAGGAGATCCAATATTGCATCCCCTTTAGTTGGTCCCTCTATATATTGATTTAGGAAACTTTCCTGAACACATTTTATAAACTCTAAACCATCTAGACCCCTAACAGTATGGGAGTCCCAATCAATATATGGAAAATTAAAATCCCCCATCACCACAACTTTATGTTTCCTGTGGTTGCCTGCTATCTCTCTGCAGATTTGCTCTTCCAATTCTCGTTGACTATTATGTGGTCTGTAATACAACCCCACTAATGTGGCCATACCTTTCCTGTTTCTCAGCTCCACCCATTAGGACTCAGTAGACAAGCCCTCTAATCTGTCCTGCCTGAGCACTGCTGTAATATTTTCCCTAACAAGCAATGCTACTCCCCCACCTTTCATTCCTCTGCCTCTATCACATCTGAAACATCGGAACCCTGGAATATTAAGCTGCCAGTCCTGCCCCTCCTGTAGCCAAGTTTCACTAATTGCTATAACATCATAATTCCACATGTCAATCCACACCCTCAACTCAGCCGCCTTCCCCGCAATACTCCTAGCATTGAAATATATACACCTCAGAAGATTTTTACCACCACTCACAACCCTTCCATTAGTGGATTTGCTTGAACTTTTAACATCATATATTTTCAACCCAGCCACACTGTCAGCTCTGGCACTCTGGTTCCCATCCCCCTGCAAATCTAGTTTAAAGCCTCCCCAATAGCACTAACAAACCTCCCTGAAAGAATATTGGTCCCCCTGTAGTTCAAGTGTAACCCATCTCTCTTGTACAGGTCCCACCTGCCCCAAAAGAGGTTGCAATGATCCTGAAATCTGAAACCCTGCCCCCTACACCAGTTCCTCAGCCACTTATTCATCCTCCAGAGCATTCTATTCTTACCCTCACTGGCACGTAGCACAGGTAGCAATCTTGAGATTACCACTCTTGAGGTCCTGCTTTTCAACTTCCTACCAAGCTCTCTATACTTACTCTCCAGGATCTCCTCACTCTTCCTTGCTATGTCATTGGTACTGATGTGCACCACGACATCTGGCTGATCACCCTCCCACTTCAGAATATCATGCAAGCAATCAGAGACATCCTTGACCCTGGCACCCGGGAGGCAACAAACCATCCTGGATTCTCTGTCACAACCACAGAACCTCCTGTCTGCACCTCTAACTATCGAGTCCCCTATCACTACCGCTCTCCTCTTTTTCCACCCTCCCTTCTGCACTGCAGAGCCAGACTCAGTGCCAGAGATTCGGCTACTGCAGCTAGTCCCAGGTAAGTCATCCCCCCCCAACAGTATCCAATGCTGTATACTTGTTGTTGAGGTGAATGGCCACAGGGGAACCCTGCTCTGCCTGCCCTTTCCTCTTCCCTCACCTGACAGTGACCCAATTTCCTGTCCTCTGCTCCTTTGGTGTAACTACCTCCCTGTAGCTACTATCTATAATCTCCTCATTCTCCCAAATGATCCGCAGTTCATCCAGCTCCTGCTCCAGTTCCCTAACACGGTTTGTTAGGAGCTGCAGCTGGATGCGCTTCTTGCAGGTGTCGTTGTCAGGGACTCCGGAGGGCTCCCTGACTTCCCACATCCTACAAGAGGAGCATTCCAACATTCTGCCTGGCATTCTCTCTACTCTAAACAAACTGGATAAAAAAACTTACCGGAACCTACGCTGGCCTCTGTCTGTTCTCGCCGAAGCCTGTTGAGCCAAAGCCGTCCCACTCTGATTCTGTCCACTCCGACTATGGCCGCTGTATGTCTTCGGAGTTGTTCAGAAATGCCCATATGGCTCAGGGGTAACAGTACCTTTTCCCATTTGACCGGAAAGTGACAGTATCAGGTGCTTTTATACTGCTTTTACTAATTTTATTCTCCACAATGATGCATAATAAAGAATTTGATGCTGCAGGTTTCCTGCCTCTTGCATTAGGTTAAAATGTCCATTACAAATCTATCCGCAGTGAACTGAAAAGGCACTTCAATCTATTTTCATCATTTTAGTGCTCCAAGCACTGCATCAAGGCTAAAAATACTTACCCTTACTGACATTACAGGACAACACTTCCAAAATAAATCATTGCCTATGAAGCCTTAGGACATCCAGAGGATTTGTAAAGATCTATATATGAAACTTCTGCCTTTTTAATATAACATTTGGTCATGAAATGTACAGCATTTTCTATTTTGTTCAATATAAGAAGTTTCTGTTTGTTGATCCGAGAAGAATGTTTAGTACTTACTAGGCTAATGGTAAGTGGAAAGGAAGATTTAAACAAAAAACGGGAACAGATGAATGAAATAAATATCAAAATTGTATTCTTGCAATTCAAATTTCTCTCAGGGGCTCTTAGAGAGACAGCACTCAGGCGTATGCTGCAGAATACTATGTGAGTGATAAGTAAAAATAAAGAATGCATTCAATGTTGAATTGAATGCCTGCTTACCATTAAATACAGCTGCTGGTGTTCCTTCTTTGTAATTACATCAATATGTTGGGCCCAGGATAGATCTTCAGAGATGTTGACACCCTGGAACTTAAAACTTCTCACCCTTTCCACTGCTGATTCTTCAAAGAGAACTGAGGTGTTTTCTCTCAACTTCCTTTTCTTGAAGTCCACAGTCATTTCCTTGGTCTTACTGATGTTGAGTACAAGATTGTTGTTGTTACACCACTCAACCAACTGAACTATCTCACTCCTGTTGCCTTCTCATTGGCCTCTGAGATTCTTCCAATAATAGCCATGTCATCAGTTAATTTATAGATGGATTTTGAGCTCTGCCTAGCCACACTGTCATGAGTGTTGCAAGCATCTAGAGATGTGCCCATCTTGATTGTCGGTGAGGAGGAAATGTTATTTCTGATCTACACAGACTTGAGGAAGTCAAGGGAACAAATTTCAGAGGGAGGTACAGAGGCCCAGGATTTGATGCTTGTTGATTCGTACTGAGAGGATGATGGTGTTGAATGCTGAGTTTCAATCTATAAACTGCAGTCTGATGTAGATATTGCTGGTGTCCAGGGGGTCCACGGCCGAGTGGAGAGGCAGTGAGATTACGTCCCCTATTGACCTATTGTGGTGATAGGCAAATTGCAGCTGGCCCAGGTCCTGCTTAGGCAGGTGTTAATTCTAGTCTTGACCAACTTCTCAATGCGCTTCATCACAGGAAATATGAGTGCAACTGTACCATAGTCATTGAGCCTGTTCACCCTGTTCTTCTTAGGCACTGGTATGATTGATGCCTTTTTGAAACAGGGTGGAATTTCTGACTGCAGAATTGGGAAACTCAATATGTCCTTGAACACTCCAGTCAGTTGGTTAGCATAAGTTTTCAGTATACTACCTGATACAGCACTGAAGTCTGATGTTTTGCGAGGGTTCACCCTCTTGAAAGACGTTCTGATGTTGGCCTCTGTGACAGATATCACAGGGTTGTCAGATACTGCATGTGAAGTTTGAAGAGGGCAAGATGCTCATCACTCTTGAAGATATTGCCTTTTCAATGATATGTAGAGTTAAGTCCCCTTTTATAGATGTATTTTGAAGAAGATTATAGATGACTAATCTAGTCCTCAGTTGGCATCACTAAATCAGACTACCTACCTGTTATAACATTACTTTATCTTCCTCAAAGTCACAGAGTCATTGAATAACCCAGAACCGAAAAACGTCCCTTGGTCCAACTTGTCCATGCTGATAAAAGTGCCCATTGGTCCACATTCGATCCACGTGCCCCTGAACATTTCTTACCCGTGGAACTGTCCATATGTCTTTAAAATACTGTTATCGAACCTGCCTCAATCACAATCTCTGGCAGCTTGTTCCACTTACACACCATCCTCTGTGTTGAAGGCATTGTTCCTCCGGTTCCTTTTAAATCTTTCCCTTTTCACTTTAAACCTATGACCTCAGTTTTTTTTAATTCTATTTTCCTGGAAAAATACTGAGTGCATTCACCCTATCTTTGCCCCTTATGAGTTTATACACCTCTATGAGGACATTACTTAGTCTCCCACCCTCCAATAAGAAAAATCCTAATCTGTCAAACTTCTCCCTAAAGCCCTTGAGTCCTTACAATATTCTCACAGATCTTCTTTGGTTCTTCCTAGCTTGATGACAGCTTTTCTAATACATGGTAATAAAAATTGTGCAAAGTACTTCAGGTTCAGCCTCACAAACATCCTGTACAATTGCAATTCTTATACTCAATATTCCAACTAATGAAAACTGGTTTGCTAAAAGCCTTCTTTTCCATTGATGTCTTTTTCAGGGAGCATGCACTTACTGTATGCTACAACACTCCCCAGGGCCCTACCATTTATTATGAAGACCTACCTTGATTTGACCCCTGAAGCTGCAGCACATGTGACTAAGATGGTTTGAACATTACTTCACATTGCTCAGTCCACTTACCTAGATAATCAAGATGCTACTGTAACTTTTATAACCTTCTTCGCTCTCTACTATACCATCTATTTTAGTGTCATCTGCAATCTTACTAACCATAGCAATGCACACAAAATGCTGAGAAACTCAGGAGGTTAGGCAACATCTAAAGAAATGAATGAACAGTCAACATTTTGAGTCAAGACCATTCTTCAGGATGGAAAAGGAAGTGGGAAGAATAAGAATCTGGAGCGAGGGGAAGGAGGATAGCTAGAAGGTGATAGATGAAGCGAGGTGGGTTGGAAAGATACAGAAGAAAGAATCTGATAGGAAAGGAAAGTGGACCATAGGAGAAAGGGAAGGAATTACTAACCTTGGGAAAAATGGAAGTACTTACTAACCACGTCTTGTACATTATTATCCAAACACTTTATAGAAACGACACACAACGATTGGTTGAGCACTAATCCCACTGGCACATCACTGGTCACAGGCCTCCAGTTTGAAAAACAACCTTCCGCCATCACCCTCTGCTTCCTGCCATCAGGCCACTTATGAATCTACTTAGCTCGCTCCATCTGGATTCCATGAGTTCCAACCTTCCAGGCTAGTTTTCGTTATGGGACCTTGTCAAAGATCCTGCTAAAATACATAAAGAAAACATCCGTTGCTTGCTTTCATCAATCCTCTTGGTTACCCCTTCAAATATCTATTACAGATATTAATAAATTTTAGAATTTGGAATGAATTATATGTATTTGGACTTAGTTTTGGTGTGCTGGTCAGGGTGCAGCATGCAACAAAAACAATTACATTTAACAACTATAAAGAAAAAGGATTATAGTTAGAGGTCAAAGGACAGATATTAAGTAAAATGTGCATAAATACGTGCTTATAAATACCAACATGTATTTACAATGTAAACAAAATCAGAAAAAGTGATTTGAAATGTCTCCAGTGAAGTGCAGAAACAGGGTTGATAAATAGATGGAGATGGGGTGTCATTAGTAAAATTGATCAGATTAACTGCCTGGGGAAGAAACTTTTAATGAGTGGATGGAGAGGAGATGCATTTCTCCTGAAGTTGATTTGCATCTCCATGGTTTTGAAGGCATTCAGGACATTTGCAATATACATTTTCCCATGGACAAACCACACTGACTGTTTATAATTAATCCTTGTTCTCCTCAATGTTGGTTGATCCTGTTTCTCAGAATCCCCTTGAACAGCTTCCCCATCATTAACACCAGGCTTACCGCCCTATAGTTCTTGCTTGTCTTTGATGCCCTTCTTAAATAGTAGTACAATATTTGTCACCCTCCAGTCTTCCAGAATTTCACCCATGGCTATAAATGATGTGATTATCTCTGCAATGGTCTCCATAATTTCTTCCTTAGCTTCCCACAAAGTCCAAAGATGCTCCCTGAATGCTGTCTTTCCTATATTATCAGGGTACAATACAAAACGTATGACGCTTTGGAACATCCTGACAGAGATGCGGCAAATGCTGCCTGAATGGAAGTTTTCCTTTTGTTATAAGAATCCCTGCAGCCAATAGTGATAGGTAAATTCTAATTCTTATCTGTGATTGGGTCACTGCAGTCCAGCAGGCCCAAGTTTGTAAATAATGCATTGTTCTGTAAGGCAAATATCTCTTGCTAATGGAGAGCATAGTAGGAGAAAGAGGAGAAGTGGGAGAGGGCACAGTCCAATTAAATGGTATCATAGTGCTAAAGCCTTGAAGCAAGGCTCCTCACTTGGGGAAGAGACTGTTAAATTTAGTTCTGCATCTTGTTCAGTCCACACAGCAAGTTGAAGTGCTCCTGAAAACTATTGTTTCACTGACATAAGTGCATGAAGGAGCAGCTTCAGTAATAACATCTCCTGCATACTGATGTGGAAAAATGACAGCACAACTCTGCCATTAAAAAAAAAGACTATGAATATTAGAGAAATAAAGATGAAAAATGCCAAAAGAACAGACTGTAGATGGCAAGCAATAGACTGATGCTTTTGGGACTAATCTTTTTACCAGCTGGAAATAAAATGTAAATACACCTTTGATTAATATTGAACACAGAAAAGAAAGATTGTAATCATAGCAAGTAAGTAGGTAGAATATCTTGCTGACTGCTTCCTTCAAGAGTGGAAAACTGACAGAAGGCATAAAAGGATATCTCAACAAGGCAATCAATACACATAAAGGATACTAATAGCTGAAATTTACACAGTAGATTCAACAGGGTTGTTTCCTCTAGTAGTAGAGTATGAAACTCTGTGACATTGTCTCATGCAAATGGCCACGCCATTTATTTCTAAGGTTGAGAGAAGCAGCTTTAATCAGAGGACTCTGGCTCTTTGCAGTTCCTTGTCCCAGAAGAATGTGAATATTTCAGTATATTCAAGGCTGAAATTGATGGCTAATAGACACTAAAGGAATCAATGGGTAAAATGTTCAGACAGGCAAATAGACAAATGACAGGGCTCCACCGTAGTGCAGCCATTGGCACGATGCTATTACAACTGTGGGGGCGGAGGGAGGTTGGAGTTTGGAGTTCAGTTGTGGAGCCTCAGAGTAGGTTTGTAATGTTTCCTCACATTTGCACCTGGGTTTCCTCCAGATGCTCTGATTTCCTCCCACAGTCCAATACTGTACCGGTTCTCAACTCCAAGTGATTCAAAAAACAGCTAGTCTTTCCTCATAATCAAAACATTCTATCCCTGATTATATGCTGGTAGACCTCCTTCACACCCTCTCTGGTGTGATCACATCCATCCGATAAAGTGGCGACCAGAACTACATGCAATACTCCAGCAGTGACCTAATCAAAGTTATATGAAATTGCATCATGACTTCCATGCTGATACATTCAAAAGGAGGTCAGCTTCCATTTATATTCCTCATTATCTTATCTACATAAATAGCTACCTTTGTTCTCCCTTTGTTTCTCAATACTCCCTAGGACCGCATTGTTCATTGTGTACGTTCTACCTTTATTTGACCTCTCAAACTACAATACCTTGTACTTACCAAGATTAAATTTCGTCATTGCTTTACTAAATTTATTAGCTAAGCAATATTTTTTCTGTAACTTAAGACTACTTTCCTCACTGCCATCAACATTTGTGTTATTTGCAGAGCTTTAATGACACTTCCTGCCTTCATATCCAAATTATTAATTTACATGACAAACAGTTATGCTTCTACCAAGAAGCTCTGTGGTACACTACTGATTATGGGTTTCCAATATCAAAAACAGCCATCCCCCATTACCATCTCCTATTATAACAATAACTTTGGATGTAGTTGGCCATTTTATAATGGATCCCATTGTCTCTGATACTTTGCATCAGCCTTTCACATGAAACCTTGTCCAAGACATTGCTAAATCCCTGTAGACTATATGAAGTTGTTCAAAATTAGATATAAAAACATAAATGCTGCACGTATATGAAGGCTATTCTGACAAACGTACCCACTTCCCCAAGTTTATCTCAAAGAAGAATGTACAAAAGTGCAGAAAATGCAAAACTTAGAATTCAAATTAATTTTTTAAAGAAATTATTTTCTATACTTGTGTAATTCAATAATTCTGCACTGTGGTCGACTTGCAAATTTGACAATAGTAACTGATAGTTTGGAGAAGCAATTTCAACCTTCCTGATACTTCCAGAAAAACAAATTCAACAGGATTACACTTGATTAGGAGGTTTATTAGAGAGATTGGAGCATACGGAGAACTGTTTCTGATTGGTCCGATGCATCCCTGTTTCTGATTGGGATTCTCCAGGAATTCAAACAGGGAGTTCAATATTTTATTGCAATCATTACTGACCTGGACTGAATAGAGTGCTGTACATACAGATTTGTAGGTGACACCAGATTAGGAGGCCCATTAGTTTGAGTAGAAGTGGCCATAGGCAGTTAAAGTCAGTGGATAAGTAATGGAAATTGGAATTCAATGTGGAAAAATCATGCTCATTCATTTAGTTACATGACTCCATAAAATGTTGAATCACCTGAGTAGCCCTCGTCTCACTCTTGCAGAGATATTCCCTTGGTCCATTACAATTCATCACTACTTTCTCTGTAACCCTAAACTAACTTTTTCTCTTTCCCAGTCCAGATAAGGGTTTCCATCCAATCAGTAACTCTATTTCTTTTTCAGGATAAGCGACTTGACCTGCCAACTGCTTCCAGCATTTTGTATTTTTCTATCAGACTTCCTGATCTGGTCATTCCTTGATGTTTAATGAGTTCATTCACCTCAGATATACAAAATTATTGATAAAATATATTCTTAGTATGTGAGACCAGCAACTAAAAATACTTACACATCTATGTAGAGTTACTCAGAAGAGCTGTTACACAATCTGCAACTCATCCTTATTTTAATAATTTTATTTAGAGATACAATATGGCATCACCCAATTGCACCCATGTGACTATCGACTAGATCTACTAACCCATACGTCTCTGGTATCTGGAAGGAAACCAGGATACCTGAAGGAAACCCATGTAACAAACAAGACAAGGTCAGACAGTGTTCGCTTGTACTAGTCAGCAAGACAAGTAAAGAAAAGTAACATAACTTGAACACATGCTGTAAACTGGTCTGAATGAATGTGATAAGAAACAAGTTAACAGATATTCACCAAATCACTCATCAGCTTTGCAAAAAAATTATGGAAGAATGGAACCAAATATACTACAAGTTACCAAAAGCTGATTATTCAAGCTGATTATACACTGAGGCTGTCTACAAGAAGGGTCAGAGCTGTCTCTATTTCCTGAGGAGACTGAGGTCCTTTAACATCTGCCAGACAATGCCGAGGACGTTCTACAAGTCTGTGGTGGCCAGTGCTATCATGTTTGCTGTTGTGTGCTGGGGCAGCAGGCTGAGGGTGGTAGACACCAACAGAATCAACAAACTCATTCGTAAGGCCAGTGATGTTGTGGGGATGGAACTGGACTCTCTCACGGTGGTGTCTGAAAAGAGGATGCTGTCTAAGTTGCATGTCATCTTGGTCAATGTCTCCCATCCACTACATAATGTACTGGGTGGGCTCAGGAGTGCATTCAGCCGGAGACTCATTCCTCCGAGATGCAACACAGAGCATCATAGGAAGTCATTCCTGCCTGTGGCCATCAAACTTTACAACTCCTCCCTTGGAGGGTCAGACACCCTGAGCCAATAGGCTGGTCCTGGACTTATTTCATAACTTACTGGCATAATTTACATATTACTATTTAACTATTTATGGTTTTATTACTATTTATTATTTATGGAGCAACTGTAACGTAAACCAATTTCCCCCGAGATCAATAAAGTATGACTACTACTACTACCACTACTACATAAACGCAAGTGTAAAGGAAGCTAAAACTACAAGTGAAAACACAATAAAAACAACAATCTGGATCCCGACACCAATATTTCAATCATATTCAGCACCATTCAATTTTTCTATATTTATCACAACTCTCATTCTTCACTTCAGTTGTGTCTAACTCTGTGATTCCATCATGAATGCATAATAAAGAACAATGGAGATTTTCCAGTTGAAGGGTTTGCTATGTATGTGGAGTAGGCATGTATGACAAATCATGGTTAATTTCTCTGAACATGGTGATTGTTTTATTTCTCAAATCAATTGCTGAGTCATAGAGTCATAGCACGCTACAGCACAGACATTATGATAGAAATTTGCTTGTCCAGCTATGTTTGGTCAATTTAATTAGTAGTGTTAGCACTTTTTTTAATCGTAATGCCATTGTCACTCATGTGGTTCCCTGTAAGGAAACACATCTTCATAGTTTGAAAGGCTTCCCTAACAGACTAAGATCCTCGATGAACAGTAGTGGGTCCCAGACTCTGCGCTCCTTGCCACAGAGTCTTTGCATTAGCTGCGCTGAGCTCTGGTGCATCCCTCAGCATGTGCTCCTGCAAGCTGGAATGTGACAGTCAGTAGCATTCCTCCACAGACATCTCACTCTCTCTTGTGACCCCACTCTGCAGTCAGTCTTAGCCGATAAGAAAGACAACATCACAGTTACTTTCCAAATTTACTTTTCTGAGCAAATACTTAGGTTGGCAAAATAACTGCAAGTTTATGGAAACACAATGAATAATTTCTGATGAGATGATATTTTGATCTCAAACAAGTTAACAGATGTATTCCCAGCAACAGCTCTTAATAGTTCAGCAAAGCTGTTCAGTTCTTAACATTATAGATATTTTAAATTATCATTGACATAGCTTTCATTGTTTTGTCTTTTTGTATAAAGAAATATTGTCACTCCTATTTCAGTAACTTAAAATTCATCATTATCTTCTACTTTTCATATTTCAAAATCAGTTTGTTCGAAATATCCAATATTTCAATTTTCAAAAGACTTATTTCCAAAATACCTCTATTTGTAAAGCTTAATTAAATGGTTGGCTATCTGGAGCATTTAAAGCACAATAAAATTACTCAAATATAGTCTATAACATCACGTACATCATTAAAATGGTAACATGGTGATCTTTCCAAGTTTGTACTTGGTGATAATCATGCGTTAAGCACTGAAGTGCTGAGTTATTTTTCCAATAATATTCAAGTACTGGAAATTCTTTTTGTCAAATAGCGTGAAGAAGAAATATTAGTTGAATAGTTCTGGAATATTGTTAGAGTTTTTGGTTTAGAACTATCATGCAAGCTGGAATGCATCTTTGAGATTAAAATTTGAGTTCTATCCAGAGGAGTAGGTTCAATGTTTTATTTCATTTTTCACAAATTAGCGCTACTGCTGGTGGGCAATGGTACAGTATACAGTACTGTGCTAAAATCTTAAGCATATGCATAGAGCTAGGGTGCCTAAGACTTTTGTATAGTACTCTATTTGTCAATGTGGAGTGGAGAGCATGAGAGCAAAAGGTGCCGGGAGTGGTGAGGGTGGAGTGCTATGGAAGATGTGTGGGACAGGGTGGCAGAGAAGGAGTGACAAGGGTGGAGTTGGTGTGGATGTAGACACACTCAGCCCCGAGACACAGGAAGGGTCATTTGATTCCAAACAATTGGTTTATTAATCATTACAAAATGTCTCTTTGGTCCTTCCCACTCCCTTGCCTCTCCCTTCCCAGCAATGATTCCACTCTCCCTGTCCTCTGACTATTCTCAGTCCACAATAGAGACCCGTATCAGATTCAGGTTTCTTATCGCTCTCATATGACATAAAATTTGTGTTTTTTTGCAGCAGTACTGTGTAAAACATAAAATTACTACAGAACCCTGCAAAAGTCTTAGGCACCTTAACGATATACTGTATATATGCCTGAAACTTTTGCACTTTACAGCAGTTCTGGAATTCAGGTACAAGGATTACTGGCAGGAGTTACGATGTTCAGTCTATATCCTAATAAAGGGCCTTGGCCCAATATATCAACTACTTAGTCCTCTCCTTAGATTCTGTTTAACAGGCTGAACTGCTCCAGCATTTTGTGTGTGCTCCTCAAGAATTCCAGCATCTGATGAATCACTTGTGTTTACAATATACATCTATGTTGTTCTTTCTACCTGAAATACTCATATACATCCTCAAATTGAATGAAAAAATATATACATAAGTTCTTGATGGCTTATTATGGGGTAGCTTTGCAGTTCAAAACTTGACGGCTTCATTAAAACGAGTTGATATGGTGAATACAAAGTATCAAGGAAAACCTAGAAAATGTAGTTAAATGGCAGAGGAAGGTAGAATAGATGAAGATATTAGGTCACATGGGTGAAAAGTTATCTTTCTATTTCTCAGTACTGGCATCCTTCATTTTGATAAATTGGAATTCACCAAGAATATTTCACAAAACAAATTTGCTTCATGAAAATGTCCCATTGAAAATTAATGCATTGTGATAAATTAAAGAGTTCTATAGCTGGACTCCACAATTTACAACCAGTGGAGGATGTGTATGAAATTGCATGATCTCTTCCCCTTCTGTAAATGAGTTTAATAAATAAAAAGACTGGATAACAATGGTGGCCTCTAATTTATCATTTGTGGAGCTATGTGCTGCCTAGCTAGGTCATTTTTTCTCTAAGCTTTGTTTGTTTGTAGGTAATTAAATATACAGAACAGAAGATTAAACATCTAACAATATTTTAAAAATAAATGAAAAAAAATCTCAGCTTCCCCTTTCCAGATTGAAACTGAAAACTTGTGCACATTCTTTATCCTTTTTTGTGTAGAACTAACCATGAGAAACTCAGTTAAACTGTAATAGTCTCAAACAATAATTCCAGACATGAACAAGTCTGGAATGTGAGAAAAACTGAAATACTGGCTGTATCAGAATAGTAGATGGATGAGTTATGAAAGGGACAGACTCAAGAGTATTAGTTCAGAGATTTTTCAGCAGGATTCTCTTCTACCTATTAGCTAGTGAAAGTAGCCAATTCATGATTTTTTCAATCTAAGTTCACTGACCTGGATTTTATGGTTTAATTAGGCTGAAATTTATGGGTGTTTGCAGAATGGGTGAAGTGGTACTTTTGAGACTTCTGTGCATGTAAAGGTTAACACAGAAATTCCAAAGTTGCAATTAATGATTTAGCTTTCCTCTGCAGGTTGTATTGATTGAAGCCTTCTTCAGGTTTGCTGTCTGGGAGAATTATTAATGTAATTGGCTGCTTGACCACATTGATGTCACAGCTCTTTGGGCTGGTGGCTGACAACAGCTAATGCTGAAAAGGAAGCAGTTCACTCTTCTGAAGTTACTGAAACTTTGTGGAGAGCTTTCTTCGAGATTGGCAGTGAAAAAAATTGCTCATCATTAATTCTGTGCTTTTGACTCAGTCTTCTTTTTGTTTCAAGTTCCCCATTACATCTCAATGGGGCAAGATTTGAAGTCGACAATGAGTTTCCTGCCCTTCGTTACCTGATTTTTCCATTGGGAAACAATGGGAGATAGCTAACTGATCTCGATATCTTCAACAGTAATAGTCTTCTGTACCATAATGGAGTTATGTAATAGTATCCAGAAGAAGGTCCACCGTGAAAGCCTTGTTTCACAGCTAAGCAGTACACAATACTTCATCAAATATGGCAAAGATTATTCCACAAATTCTGAACAGTACAATAACTGAAGGCAACTTAGGGATCTCCATTCAATTGCATAAGTCACCAACTATTTTGCAGTGTATTTTCAAGAATGAGGTCCAAACTGGGCTCTTCATGAGACACAAATATGGCGATCTCGCTATCATTTAAAATTCAGAATCTACTCACACACTTATGCTCATGTTTATCTGGCATGGTGATTTCAGTCAAGGAAAAAAAACAGTGTGGGATTCAGGATAACATTATTGCTACTATGTGGTTATAATTTTCCAAATGTATTTAAATTCTTTTAATTATTTTGGATTTTTTTTGTTTCTATCTACTTTAACTAAAAAAAGTTAATTATCTCTAAATGTCTTTAATTGAATTGCATTAAGAACATTAAACATTATTTACAACAGTTTTCATTCCCTGGATTTGTTTTAAAGTAGTCTACATGGTTAACAAAGACTTTTCCAGTTATTTAGTGGGCGCTCCCCACTGCACCCCCAAATTCCACCTTCTTTAACCTCACATGCTCTGTATGTTGCGGAATTCCGTTGCTGTCCATGGCTTCACCAGTGTTAACAGAAATTTAATTTCGGTGTCCATTGCTAGCTATAAGTTCCATGCTAATACTTTAGATGCTGAGAATCCTCCAGGAGCCATCTATGGCTATTAAAAACCATTTAAATTTAAGTCTAAAACTCTATACAATCTTTAAAAAATCTTATAAATTCTTTATAATATATTTTTAGAAAACTAAAACAGTTGGGAATACTTTTTTATTGAAAAATCCAAACTCTCATTTTAAAATTCTATAATAGTTCTTACTTAAAATAGTCTCTCACAGCCATTTCCCATCATTGAAATAAATGAGAAACATTCCCTATACTGGAACCAACCTGAGCCAGAGCCTCTGTGCAGATTCCTCTTTGCAAACGCTGGGAAGCTCTGCATCCCACCTTTGCCATAATGATCACTGACGAGTGCAGTATTAGAGGGCTGCTGGCTTAGCAGCAGGAAATCACTGGCAACAAACTTCAAAGTTTATACATTTACACAAATATCTGCATAAATCCTGGAATTCTTGGTAGTTATGAGAGAAAACATTGATGACTTTTTTACCCAAATTTCTCTTGCTAAAGATGGACCAATAATTCTTATGAGGAGCCTCACCTGAAACATATTTTATGCTTGTCTAGTTATTGACCTCAAGACAGAGGGTTCTTTTTATATATGTGTCCCACAGGTATACATGTTTATGCAACTCTGATGAAGTTGAGAAGTGACTGACTCCACATTCAAGTTTGAAAGGTATTCCTTCATTGCACTTAATGAAACAAGCAGCTTTTCTGTGTCATATATCTGCATGTAACTGTATAATTTCTACAATAAAACAGATATGCAGAGATACCAAAGAGACTACACGTAACCTCTGAAGCTTTGCATGCCAAATGTACATGTCAGGAATACAATGTTAGTAGATCCTGCAGGATTTCTTCCCATTAATTTTAATGGAGAGAATATACTGTGCAGATCACTGATCTACAGTACTTCCTCAGATTTATAATATGAGATGTTGGCATGAACACTCTTTGTCAATAATGCAAAATCATAAATGCAAAATTCCTCATGGTCCACAGGGGCACTTACCTTGAATCACACATATGCCAAGAAACAGACCAAAATAGGACCAAAATGTCTGAGGAAATAGGAGATGAATAGAAAAATCAAATACTGAATCAAAAATAAAAAGGCATTCAACATCTGTGGAGAAAGGATGAGGAACTGATGCAGAATTTGCTTTTCATTGCTGGTTATGCTGAATGGAACACTTAGGATTTAACAGTTTCTCTGGCAGGAAATTCAAGACAGCCACACTCATGTTGTCAGATGTGGAAGTTACAAAATTACTAAATGAAACATGTTAAGGTTAAGACTGTCCATTAACACTCTCCTCATGGGCTTCAGTAGTGGTGGTCAGACTTACCCCAGTTCCTCAGCTGAGGCATCTGCTCTCAGATCCTGCTCCAGGTTCGATCTGACAAGATGATTTAACTCAAGATTATTGACATATGCACAAGTGCTGTGAAGTGCTGGTACAGTGAAAAACTTGCTTACAGCAACATCACAGGCATGTGGATTCAGATACCAACACATAGAACATAAAATACACATAAATTATACAAGAAAGTGAAGAAGAAAAATACTCTATTGATTTTGTGAGGATTTGTAAGCAAGTAGAAGCGAAAAAATATGATCGGGTGAGTCCTTTCTAAAATTGATTTGTTACCATTTAATAATTACATTTTTAGCTCAATTAATTCTTTGTTAAATAATATCAGCTTTCTTTTATTCTGTTATTTTTCTACAGCTGTGTTTAAATGCTTCTGAACAGCTTGGAAAGGCATTAAAGCTGGTTGAGGGACGCTTCTGGCTTTTAAAGCTTAAAGAGAGGTTCCCAGAGCAGAAGTTCTCCAATGTGTTATTAGAATAGATGATACTTAGGAGATGCAAACCAGGGTCACTGAACTCAGACTGAGTAAACAGAGGTGCATAGTGCTATGCTGCCAAGGTTTGGCCTATGTTTCAGATCACTGAGCTTTCATCAAAGTTACAAAGCATTAAACATCAAATGCATTTGAAGATGGACTGAATTAAGATGGCTATATACTCTCAGTAGCCACTTTATTTCTTGTCTCCTGACATTAAAGGAGTGGCCACTGAGTGTATGCTCGTGGTCTTCTGCTGCTACTGTCCCTCCACTACAAGGTTTGACGTGTTGTGCATTCAGAGATGCTCTTCTGCACACCACCATTGTAATGTGTAGTTATTTGTGTTATTATCCCCTTCCTATCAGCTTGAACCAGACTGGTCATTCTCCTCTGACCACTCTCATTAACAAGGCGTTTTTGCCCACAGAGCCTCCACTCACTGTGTCTTTTTTTTTGTTTTTCACACCATTCTCTGTAAACTCTAGAGACTGTTGTATGTGAAATTCCCAGATCGGCAGTTTCTGAGATACTCAAACAACCTTATCTGGCACCAACAATAATTCCATGGTCAAAATCACTTAGATCATATTACTTCCCATTCTAATGTTTGATGTGAACAACAACTGAGCTTCTTAACCGAGGTGTGCATGCTTGTATGTATTGAGTTGCTGCACATGATTGCCTGATTTTATATTTGCATTAATGAGCAGATGTACATTTGTACCTAATAAAATGGCCCGTGAGTGTATAACACAACTCAGGCTGTTCCAAGTTACTTTGCATAGAATGAAATGCAGTTAATGTCTTATCACTGTGACAATGTAGGAAGCTGAACACACAATTAAACACATTAGCTCCTGCAAACAGCAATGTGAAGATCACTGATGTTTTAGTGCTGTTAACTTGGGATCTGTTTTGGCCTGAGCACAGGTCAGCTCACTTTCTCCTTGCCTTGGAGCCCTGCTGAAGCACCTTCAATTACTCCAAAAGACTGAGGTTTGGTAAAATACTGAAAGGCTTTTATTCACTGTACAATACGACCTCCACAGTGAGTGTTTGCCCCCGGACTGAGGGAGAGGGGCAAGGCGAACATCTTTATACAGAACTCTGTGGGAGGAGCCACAGGGGCAGTCAGCAGAGGTGTGTGTCCAGACAGGTAACCGAGTTACAACATATATACATGGTTTACCACATTCACCCCTCCTTTTTTTTTTAAAAAGAGTCCTGCGGGGTGAAGTGACTGACAATAGTTACAAGAAGTATATTTACAGGTTAAGTCTATCAGGCGGTCGAGTCCGTCGCTGTGATCTACGTAGCACCAGCGATGGCGGTTGTGCTGGCTCCGGCCTGACTTCAGGTGCCAGCACGTTAGGCGTCAGTAATCCCTCGTGCGTGTGCGTCGCGCCCGGTATGGGAGTGTCGTGTGGTGTCTGTATAGGGTTTGGGGTGCACGGTGTCTTGTAGGTACATACATTGGTGGGTACGGCGTCAATAGTCACCACAGAGTGTTCAGGGTAGGGGCCCAGAGCTCCTGCGGGCGCCAGGTCGCGGATGGAGACCGTGTCCTCCCGCCCATCAGGTAAAACCACGTAGGCATACTGGGGGTTCGCATGAAGTAAGTGAACCCTCTCGACCATCGGGGACTATTTATTGCTCCTCGCATGTTTCCAAAGCAGCACTGGCCCCGGGGACGTCAGCCAAGTTGGTAGGGTGGTTCCAGTGGTCAATTTTCTGGGAAAAGAAAAGAGACGCTCATGGGAGGTGGCATTGGTGGCTGTGCATAACAGGGAGCGGATGGAGTGGAGTGCCTCGGGAAGGACCTCCTGCCAGCGGGAGATCGGCAGTCCCTTTGACCTGAGGGCTAAGAGTGTGGCTTTCCACACTGTGCCATTCTCCTTCTCTACCTGTCCATTCCTCCGGGGATTATAGCTCATGGTCCTACTGGTTGCAATTCCCCTAGCCAGTAGATATTGGTGCAGCTCATCACTCATAAACGAGGGCCCTCTGTCACTGTGGATATAGCGTGGGTATCCGAACAGAGTGAAGAGCTTGCGCAGGGCTTTTATGACTGACGTGGTAGTGGTGTCGGGGCAGGGGATGGCGAAGGGGAACCGCGAGTACTCGTCAATTACGTTAAGAAAGTACGCATTGCGGTCGGTGGAGGGAAGGGGGCCCTTAAAGTCAACACTCATTCGCTCAAAGGGGTGGGTGGCCTTGATGAGTGGTGCCTTTTCAGGTCGGTAGAAGTGCGGTTTGCACTCTGCGCAGACTTGGCAGTCCCTGGTCATCATCCTGATCTCCTCAAGGGAGTAAGGCAGGTTCCGGGCTTTCATGAAGTGGAAAAGCCAGGTGACTTCTGGGTGACAAAGGTCTACATGTAGGGCGTATAGCCGGTCGATCTGCGCGCTGGCACATGTTCCCCGGGATAGGGCATCGGAGGGCTCGTTGAGCTTCCCAGGCCTGTACATGATGTCATAGTTGTAGGTGGAGAGTTCGATTCTCCACCTCAGAATTTTATCATTTTTGATTTTGCTCCGCTGCTGATTATTAAACATGAACGCGACTGAGCGCTGGTCAGTTAGCAGGGTGAACTTTTTGCCGGCAAGATAGTGCCTCCAGTGCCTTATAGCTTCCACTATGGCCTGGGCCTCTTTCTCTACCGAAGAGTGCCGAATTTCAGGGCCCTGAAGGGTACGGGAGAAGAACGCAACTGGTCTTCCTGCCTGGTTCAGGGTAGCAGCCAGCGCAAAGTCGGAGGCGTCACTCTCTACTTGAAAGGGATTGGCCTCATCCACCACATACATTGCTGCTTTGGCAATGTCCCCTTTTATGCGGTTGAAGGCCGTGTGGGCCTCGGCAGAGAGGGGGAATGTGGTGGACTTGACCAGGGGGCGGGCCTTGTCTGCGTAGTTAGAGACCCATTGGGCGTAACATGAAAAGAAGCCCAGGCACCTTTTGAGGGCTCTGAGGGTGTTGGGAAGAGGGAGTTCCAACAGGGGACGCATACGGTCGGGGTCAGGGCCAGTGACTCCATTCTCCACAACACACCCAAGGATAGCAAGACGGGTGGTCCCAAATACACACTTGTCCTTGTTATAGGTGAGGTTGAAAGACTTGGCCATTTGGAGAAATTTTTGGAGGTTGTTGTAGTGATCCTGCTGGTCGTGACCGCAGATGGTGATGTTATTCAGATATGGGAACGTGGCCTTCAGTTGGCACTGGTCCACCATCCAGTCCATCGTCCTCTGGAAGACAGATACACCATTCGTGACACCAAAGGGGACGCGCAGGAATTGATAAAGCCTGCCGTCCGCCTCGAAGGCGGTGTAAGGGCGGTCCTCCCGGCAGATGGGGAGCTGATGGTAAGCGGATTTTAGGTCTATGGTCGAGTACACCTTGTGCTGTGCTATCTGATTGACCATATCCACGATGCGGGGTAAAGGGTACACGTTGAGTTGCGTGAACCTATTGATGGTCTGGCTATAGTCCACGACCATCCTATTCTTCTCCCCGTTCCGAACAGTGACCACCTGCGCCCTCCAAGGACTTGTGCTTGCCTCAATGACCCCCTTCCTGAGCAGCCGCTGCACCTCCGACTTAATGAAAGCTCTGTCCCCGCGCTGTACCTCCTGCTTTTAGTTGCCACGGGTTCACAGTCGGGGGTCAGGTTGGCGAACAGTGGTGGGGGAGGGATCCTGAGGGTGGAGAGGCCGCAAGTGGTGTCAGTAGTGTGGCAGTTGGCATGATGTTGGGTGGGATACGTGGGTCGGTGTGTGTGTGTGGTCAGTAGCGGAGTACGTGACATATCTCTACAAAACAGGGGATTTATGATAGTAATTGGCGGGAGGGGCCCATCATACTTCATTGTCACGCTTTTCAGGTGGCTCTGGAAGTCCAACCCCAACAGCACAGGGGCACACAGTTGAGGCAAGACCAGTAACTTAAAGTCCCGATATTCTGTGCCCTGCACCACTAGCGTCGCTACACAAACCCCCGGATGTGTGCTGTATGCGACCCGGAGGCCATGGTGACCCTCTGACTTACCGGCCGTATCATGAGTCCACAATGCTGCACCATGGCCGGGTGGATAAAACTCTCCGTGCTGCCTGTGTCAAACAGGCAGCTTGTCCTGTGCCCCTCCACCAGGATGTCCATCATTGACCTTGCGAGCTGGTGGGGAGCGCTTTGGTCGAGGGTCACGGAAGCCAGGGTAGGTCGCTGTCTTGGTCCGGCGCGGTGGGGTGCCCCGTGAGCACCCGTTGGTCGTAGGCGGGGGAGGTGGCGCTGACCAAGATGGCCGCCCCTATGTCTCGCACGTGGTGGCGGCGTGCAGGGAAGATGGCAGCCCCCATGTCTCGCACGTGGTGGCAGTGTGCAGGGAAGATGGCGACCCCCACGTCTCGCACACGGCGCTGCTCAATCCCGCTCACGGTTTTGACTTACAGACCTTGGCGAAGTGGCCCTTCTTTCCGCAGCTGGAACAGGTAGCTTGTCGGGCCATGCAGCGTTTCCAGGGGTGCTTCTCCAGTCCACAGAAGTAGCACTTCGCAGACTCACGACTGGCTGCAGCCGAGGTCGATTTGCCGGCGGGTTGCGGGGTCTGCGGCGCCCACGAGGCCATCGGGGGATCGCGTGCCTGGAGAGCCTCGGAGTTATGCAGAGCGGCCTCCAGCGTATCAGCCAGCTCGATCGCCGAACTTAAAGTAAGATCGGCTTTTTCCAGCAGCCGCTGGCGCACGTACACTGGCCTGGTCCCCGTAACGAAGGCATCTCTCACTAGGAGTTCTGCATGCTGCGCCGTCATCAGCTCCTGGCAATTGCAGGCCCGCACGAGTGTCTGTAGGGCCCAGACAAACTCAGCACTCGATTCCCCGGACCGTTGTTGCCATGTCGCTAAGCAATGCCGAGCATAGACGCTGTTTATCGGCCGCAGGTATTGTCTTGAGTGCGTTCATCGCGCCGTCGTAGTTCAGCTGGTCTCTGATCAGCGAATAAACCCGTGGACTGACCCTGGAGAGTAGAACTCTGCGCTTCGCTACGGGGTTGGTCGCTTTAATCTCCTCTAGATACGCTTTGAAGCAGGCCAGCCAGAGTTCGAAAGCATTTCCAGCATCAGGCATTTGTGGATCGAGGTCTAATTTGTCTGGTCTCAGATCCTGTTCCATGTTTTAAAATGTACAGTGAATAAAATTGAAGCACCTTCAATTACTCCAAAAGACTGAGGTTTGGTAAAATACTGAAAGGCTTTTATTCGCTGTACAATACGACCTCCACGGTGAGTGTCTGCCCCCGGACTGAGGGGGAGGGGCAAGGTGAACACCTTTATACAGGACTCTGTGGGAGGAGCCACAGGGGCAGTCAGCAGAGGTGTGTGTCCAGACAGGTAACCGAGTTACAACATATATACATGGTTTACCACACCTGCAACATTTTAATTCTATGTGAGAGAGTAGATAGTGCTTCAACTTACTGTCCTAACTGAAAGACAACAGCTCCAACAATACAACATTTCAGCACTGCTTCACTTCAGTACCAGTCTACTGCGGACTCTCTGTAGACTGAGACGTAAACCCTAGATTCCTGATTTAAAAGTAGACTAGAACTAGGGGACATAACCTCAAGATTTGGGGGAGTAGATTTATGACAGAGATGAGGAGGAACTGCTTTTCCCAGAGCGTAGTGAATCTGTTGAGTTCTCTGCCCAACAAAACAGTGGTTGTCTTTCATTGATTCTGTTTTGGTTATTGGATTTACTGCCCAATGAAGCAGTGGAGGCTACCTCAGTAAATATATTTAAGACAAGGTTGGATAGATTTTTGCATAGTAGGGAAATTAAGGGTTATGGGGAAAAGTCAGGTAAGTGGAGATGAATCGATGGCCAGATCAGCCATGATCTTATTGAATGGCGGGGCAGGCTCGATGGACCAGATGGCCGACTCCTGCTCCTATTTCTTATGTTCTTAAATTTTCCACCAACTGGGCCATGCTTAACTCCGTAAACTCAACAACCAACATCTTATCTTTCAACTATTTTTCAACCAACAATGAATTCAAACCATTTTGGGTTTTGTTTTTACTATTCTCATTTTCAGTTCCTCAGAAGCTATTCAATTACTACCACACCATTTTGCACTTACATCAAAAATATTTCCCTTTCATCCTGTCAAAGAAGCATTGTTTTATTTTTGTTTGCTCTCCTTGCTCCCTCTGCATTAAAAATGAAGTTTACAATTTCATGAGATCCTCTCCCGGTTCACTTGCCTATGGATGGATATGATTACAAAGGACTCCATTAGGCCCATAGCAGATGGCATAAGTTCTGCATATTGGGCTAACTTTCTACCACTTTCACCTCAGATAATTTGGATTATAAAATTTTACTACTTCACAAGTCTCAATTCATTGAAATTACAGTCTTATAATATGGAAATAGGCCCTTCAATCCTATGACTATGCCAAACATCAAACATCAATCAACAAAACTTCTACAACAATTCCATTTTAATCTCCCATCTGATCCCTCCATATTATACTACTCACTGACACATTAGAGACAACTTGGAGTGGCCAATGAACCTACCAAAGTTGACATCATTGGAATATGGGAGGAAACTAGAACACCCTTTGAAACCCATAGGGTCACAAGGAGAATGTCCAGACTTAAAGTCAGGTCATTGAGTTGCAAAACAGATTTCTGATCAGTCTTATAAATAATATTCCCACGCCTCTCAGTTTACAAATGATGGGTGTTTATTGGTCATGATTTATTATCATAACTGATTTAACTATTTTGAGAAATAACAGAGGTGGAATAAATTGTCTAATTACTATTTGAGGAGAAATTATAAGCACTTCAATACGTGAGTGTCACAAGCTATCCTTATTAATACTTCAGTGACATGGATGATTATTAAAATTAAAAAAGGAACTGAACAACCATAAAATAAAGAAAAAATATGCAATTTATTTTCCATATTCCGGACTCAGAGTTCTGTCAGCAATACATGCACTAATCACTGACATTCTCTTCTTGACTTGCATGTCAATTATTATAGTTCACCTTTCACTCTCCTCAGAGTTGACAACCTCCTGCTCCTTTACCCATTTTTAATTACCCTTCTCTTCAAAGTCCAATCCCCAATACCTGAAAGTCTGTGAGCTATCACCTCATCTCCAAACTTCCTTCCTCTTTGAACGTCCTGAAGTCTCCAGTCAAGGAGTGCACCAGAAATATTCCTTAATTGTTAATATGTTCACAGCCCATCAATGATCCATATCAAATCTGCTTTATTATGCCATCTGCTTTTCTCATTTAAAAAGGAACATGAATATTCCATCTCCAAGGACAAGTCTACGAAATATGTATTCATTGTCATTGTCTGTTATTCGACATATTCAGTGTTCATGAGCAATTGAAAATAAGATTAATATGTTTGCCAAACAACTTGACAGGAAGTAGTAGCCTATCGTGTCTTTTGACAGAATAATGCTCACAATCTACTACTGTAATAAAAATAACCTAACAAAATGGCTACAGAGTGGAGCTCAGATAATTTATAAATAAAATTTGAGTCAAAGACAAAATCAGTAGCACATAAGGACATACACGCTGACTATGGTTCTTTGTGAGAATGGGACCCACTCTCGGGGTGTCACATCTGGCCGTTATTCGGCATGCCAAGGACTCGGCCTAAGAGCTCAGCTTGCCTTTGGAAGGCCGAGATCTCATGGCTGTCGGGACAGGCAAATTGAAGGTTGGTGACCAGGCAGCAGATTGGTCTGTTGTGGGAGGTGGAAGATCTAAAGCTGTGTGCCCAGAGACCCAAGATTTTTGGGTATAGAGCTCAAAAAAAGTGACACAATGGACTTTTAACATCGTAAACCATTTCCCTCCCCCCCCCCCTGCATTCCGCAGGGATCGCTCCCTACACAACTCCCTTGTCCATTCGTCCCCCCCATCCCTCCCCACTGATCTCCCTCCTGGCACTTATCTGTGTAAGCGGAACAAGTGCTACACATGCCCTTACACTTCCTCCCTTACCACCATTCAGGGCCCCAAACAGTCCTTCCAGGTGAGGCATCACTTCACCTGTGAGTCGACTGGGGTGATATACTGCGTCCGGTGCTCCCGATGTGGCCTTTTATATATTGGTGAGACCCGACGCAGACTGGGAGACCGCTTTGCTGAACATCTACGCTCTGTCCGCCAGAGAAAGCAGGATCTCCCAGTGGCCACAGATTTTAATTCCACATCCCATTCCCATTCTGATATGTCTATCCACGGCCTCCTCTACTGTAAAGATGAAGCCACACTCAGGTTGGAGGAACAACACCTTATATTCCGTCTGGGTAGCCTCCAACCTGATGGCATGAACATCGACTTCTCTAACTTCCACTAGGCCCCACCTCCCCCTCGTACCCCATCTGTTACTCATTTTTATGCACACATTCTTTCTCTCACTCTCCTTTTTCTCCCTCTGTCCCTCTGAATATACCTCTTGCCCATCCTCTGGGTCACCCCCCCCCCGTCTTTCTTCCCGGACCTCCTGTCCTATGATCCTCTCGTATCCCCTTTTGCCTATCACCTGTCCAGCTCTCGGCTCCATCCCTCCCCCTCCTGTCTTCTCCTATCATTTTGCATCTCCCCCTCCCCCTCCAGCTTTCAAATCCCTTACTCACTCTTCCTTCAGTTAGTCCTGACGAAGGGTCTCGGCCTGAAACGTCGACTGCGCCTCTTCCTATAGATGCTGCTTGGCCTGCTGCGTTCACCAGCAACTTTGATGTATGTTGCTTGAATTTCCAGCATCTGCAGAATTCCTGTTGTTTAAGTTGTTTGTTATGTCTCCTCTTTTGCTGTGAAACAGAGACACATCTTTCTCCCTTGTTAGGGAAAGAGAGAACCTGTGGCATGTCGAATACTAGGTGAACAAGTTGTCTTAGGAGTACTGCAGGTCTATGTCTTTGCTGTTGCGTTGCTCACACTTGAGTGCTTGGTAGCGGGTACCGATGCTTTTTTTTCTGCTGGTGGGGGAAGGGGAAATTGTTGCTTGCTGCTGCTTATGCGCGGGGGGAGGAGAGCTGGGGAGGTACTTTGGTGTTCTGACATTTAACTGTCACACATTCTTTGGGGGGCACTCCTCTGTTTTCGTGGATGGTTGCCAAGAAAAAGCATTTCAGGATGTATATTGTATACATTTCTCTGACATTAAATGTACCTTTGAAACCTTTATAATATAGAACAGGACAGTACAGTACTGGCCCTTTGGCCCATAATGTCGTGCTGACCTTTTAACCTTCTCTAAGATCAAAATAGCTCTTCCCTCTCACATAGCACTCCATTTTTCTTTCATTCATGTGCCTAAATGTCCCTAATGTATCTGCCTCTACAACCACCTCCGGCAGTGTGTTCCACACACCTACCTCTCTCTGTGTAACCTACCTCTGACGGTCCCTGCTATTCATTCCTCTTAACACGTTATGCCCCATCATATTAGCTATTTACATCCTGGGAAAAAGCAGCTGGTTGGTTATCAAGTCATCTTTTATCCTACTTTTTAAAGAGAAAAACCCTAGCTTACTCAACCCATCCTCGTAAGACACATTCTCTAATTCAGGTAGCATCCTGGTAAATCCCCTCTGCACCCTCTCTAAAGCTTCCACATTCCTCCTATAAAGAAGTGACCAGAACTGAATACAATATTCCTAGTGTGGTTTAACCAATGTTTTATTGATCTGCAACATTACCTCATGGTTCTTGAACTCAATCACCCAAATAATTAAGGCCAACACATCATACACCTTTCTAATTACCCTCTTAACTTGTACTGCAACTCTGTGGAAAATATGGATGTGGATACCAAAATCCTTCAGTTCCTCTACAGTACTAAGAATCCTGTCATTAACCCTGTATTCAGTCTTCAAGCTCAACCTTCCAAAGTGAATAACTTCACACTTTTCCTGATCAAGCTCCACCTGCCACTTCTCAGCCCAGCTCTGCATCATATCAATGTCCTGTTGTTATCTACAACAGCCTTCTACACTATCCACAACAACAACCTTTGTGTCACCTGTAAAATTACTAATCCATGTTTCCATTTCCTCAGCTAAGTCATTTATATATATAAAAAATCACAAACAGCAGGGGTCCCAGAACATATTCCTGAGGAACACCCTGGTCACCAAACTCCAGGCAGAATATACTCCATCTACAACTACTGTCTGCCTTCTGTGGGTGAGCCAACTCCGAACCCATAAACCCATGTTTCCATGGACTCCATGCCTCCCAACTTTCTGACTTTCTGAATGAGCCTACCAATGGAGAACCTTGACAAATGCCTACTGAAATCCATACACTGTACCCTCTGCTCTGCCTCCATCAATTTGTTTTGACACTTTCTCAAATAATTCAGTCAAGCTCATGAGGCAAAACTTGCCCCAAACAAAGTCATGTTGACTATCCCTAATCAGACTATGCTTCTCCAAGTATTTGTAAATCCTGTCTCTGAGAATCCTTGCCATCAATTTGCCCACTGGTCTATAATTCCTAGTTATCCCTGTTACCTTCCATTGTTCAATCATCCAATCATTTTGCCATCATCCAATCTTCTCGTACCACTCCTGTGGCCAAAGATCATTGCCAAAGTAGCAGCAATCTCTTCCCTCATTTCCTGTGATAACCTAGGGCATAACCCTTCTTGCCCAAAGACCATCTATCCAAATATTTTTTAAAACTTCCAGCATATTATCTTTCTTAACATCAACATGTCCCAGCAATCAGTCTGTTCTATGCTGACATCACATTCGTCTAGGTCCCTTTCACTAATGAGACCTGAAACAAAGTATTCATTAATATCTTCCCCTATCTCCTCTGACTCCAGACATGTGGTTCTCTTTTATCCTTGATCATTCCTACCCTCACTTGAGTTATCCTCCTGTTCTTCACGTGTGTGTAGAATGCCTTGGGCTTTCCTTAATCCGACTCACCAAGACCTTCTCATGCTCCCTTCTAGTTTTCCTAAATTCATTCTTCAGCTCCCTACTGGCTACCTTGTAACTCTCTGGAGCTGTATCTGATCCTTGCTTCCTAAACTTTAAATTTGCTTCTTTGTTCCTTCTTGTCTAGAAATTCTACATCTCTTGTCAACCATAGAACCTTTTCACCCTACAATCCTTTCCCTGTCTCAATGGGAAAAACCTGTTGAGAATCCCATGCAAGTCATTTTGTTGGGCATTTTGCTGAATATATCCATTCCTAATTTACACTCTGAAGTTTTTGCCTAATGGCATCACTCCTCCCCCAATTAAATACTTTCCCAAACTGTCTGTTTCTGCTCTTGTCCCTGTCCAATGGTATGATAAAGATCAAGGAGTTGTAGTCACTGATTCCCAAATGCTCATGCACCAAGAGATCTGTCACTTGACCTGGTTCATTGCCTAGTAGAAGATCCAGTATGATCTTTCCTCCAGCTGGCCTGTATACATACTGTGTCAGGAATGCTTCCTAGAAACACCTAACAAATTCATCTGTTTGGTCGAACCCTAAATCATACCGACTCTAGACATATACGTTTATGAAAGGTGGCCTCCTCACTGCTGGGTCATATAGCTGTTAGAAGAGTCAGCTAACAAGCTGAGTTGGTATAGAGCCCAGTGAGAGGGTTACATTTGTGGGGACCATCGTCTGGTATTTCAGATGCTGTGTGACTACTGTTTTAGAGTTAATTAAGTGGTTTGTGTCTTTAAGCATGTGTTTAAAGTAGTGTTGGGGAAAATGCCAAAAGTACTTTATTATGGATGCCACAGGGATTAAAGTTTGGTGTGATTCAAAGAGGTTATACACAAATAATGATTGTGTTCTGAGCAGGGTGGATATATGAAGTCCCAGTGAGCTGTTATTTAGGATGCTGAGTTCTGTAAAGGTGCTGGGGAAAGTTACACTGATTGAATGGTATTTTCACCAATTAGCTGGTAAGGATGTTGTGTTAGTTCAGAATAGCAATGATGTAACTCAATTTCTGCTGCCTGATAGATTGGGAGACCCTGGAGAGGCAGGGCCATAGACAGTCCATATTTTTAGAGAAGTGGGGAAGGTTCCTGTTGACAAAGACTTTAAAGACAAGTTGCTCTCATTTCTGCAAAGAGTTGTCTGATAAGAAAGGTCTATTGGGAGCTTTAGTGGTTGACAGGAACCCTGAGCTGGTATTGGCTAATACAGTGCCTGTAAAAATTATTCACCCTCCCTTGGAGGTTTTCAGGTTTTATTGTTCTACAATGCTGAATCTGAGTGGATTTAATTTGATTTTTTTTACACTGATCAACAGAAAAAGACCCTATTGTGTCAAAGTGAAAATAAATCTCTACAAAGTGATCTAAATTAATTACAAATATAAAACACAAAATAATTGATTGCCTAAGTATTTGCTCCCTTTAATATGACACACCAAATCTTCACTGGTGCAGCCAGTTGGTTTTATGAAATTGCATAATGATTTAAATAGAGATCTGTTTTTGGAGACCTGTGTGCCGTCAAGGTGCTTCAATAGCTTGTAGTAAAAATACACTTGTATCTGAAAGGTACAACTGCTGGTGAGTCAGTATTCTGGCAAAAACTACACCATGGAGACAAAAGAATGATCCAAGCAACTCTGCGGAAAGGTTATTAAAAAGAACAAGTCAGGAGATGGATACAAGAAAATTTCCAAGTCACTGAATATCCCTTAGAGTATAATTAGTCAATCATCAAGAAATTGAAAGAATATGTCACAGCTGTAAATCTGCCTAGAGCAGACCATCCTCAAAAACTGAGTGATCGTGCAAGAAGGGTGCTAGTGAGTAAGGCCACCAGGAGACCTATGACAGCTCTGGAGGAATTACAATCTTCAGTGGCTGAGATGGGAGAGACTACACATACAACTGTTGCTCGAGTGCTTTACCAGTTGCAGCTTTATGGGAGAACGGTAAAGAGAAGGCCACTATTGAAAAGAGTTTACATGAAATTTCAGCTAGAGTTTGCCAGAGGCATGTGGGAGACTCTGAAGTCAGCTGGAAGAAGGTTCTATGGTCTATTAAAACCAAGCTTGGGCTTTTTGGCCATCTGACTAAGCAATATGTTTGGCATAAGCCGAACACGGCACATCATCAAAAACACACCATTCTCTACCGTGAAGCATGGCGGTGGCTGCATCATGCTGTGGGGATGCTTCACTGCTTCACTGCAGCAGGCTCTGGAAGGCTTTTGAAGGTAGAGGGTAAAACGAATGCAGCAAAATACAGGGAAATCATGGAGATAAATCTGATGCACTCTGCAAGAGAAGTGCGACTCTGTAGAAAATTTGTTTTTCAGCAAGGCAATGACCCAACCATAAAGCTAAAGCTACACAGGAGTGGCTTAAAAACAACAAATTTAATGCCAGGTCAGAGTCCAGACCTCAATCCAATTGAGAATCTGTGGACTTGAAAAGTGCTGATTGAAAAGAAGAATGAGGGAAAATTGCAGTGCCCAGACTTGCAAAGCTGATAGAGACCAATCCACACAGACTCAAGGCTGTAATTACTGCCAAAGGTACATCTACTAACTACTGAATTGAAGGGGATGAATACTTATGCAATCAATTATTTTGTGTTTTATCTTGGTAATTAATTTAGATCACTTTGTAGAGATCTGTTTTCACTTCAACACAAAAGAGTCTTTTTCTGTTGATCAATGTCACATTAAATCCACTGTGATTCAATGTTGTAAAACAATAAAACATGAAAACTTCTAAGGAGTGTGAATACTTTTTATAGTTATCTGTTATTTCTCGCGAACCCATGATTGTGTATGGGCAGTACTTACACGTCATTCGCTCAAATCAAGGTTTCTTTAATTGGAACATGATGACATTCCTGTTTGGTTGAACCCTAAATTATGCTGATCCTAGACATACATGTTTATGAAAGGTGGCCTTCTCACAGCTGAGTCACGTGGCTGTTTGCAGAGTCAGCGAACAAGCCAAGTTTGTATACGAGCACAATGTGAGGGTTGTATATATGTATATATTTAAATCAAAGGACCGAGACTTTTTATTTCTCCAATATGTAGACAAATAGAATTTCTTATAACAAGCATATACTCATAAAATGAATGCCTTCATACATGAAGACAACCCAATTGTTGAGAAACTGCAGCTAGAAGTATATATTGAACATTTGAGTGCACACACCCGTGATCTTCATAAAAAGCAATGGAAGTATCAAACTATTAAAAAAGAAGCAAACTTTTCAAAAGTAAAGTTTTCCATGTAGTTGAGCACGGTCAAATAAAATTAAGCTTTGCCTGACTTTAGTTTATCCCATAATTTGTAATTTATTGTTCCTGAAGCTTCCTTTAGCTTGCATGACACTTTCAGGATTTGATCATTTCTGACAAGGCCAACATTTATTTTGTTTCCCTGCTTACTCTGTGCAGGTAGTAGGAGACCATGTTTGTGGATCACTGCTTATTTTAATAGAGCTGGGTGCCTCTTTTGGCCAATTTCGAGAAAAAAATTAAGAATCAACCATGTTGTCGTGGGTGTAGATACAAGTATGTCAAGCCAGGGAATTCATCCTTGAAAAACATTGGTAAATCATTTACCATTTTATCACAATGTGGCAATTTTAATGATGCTTTTATTTAGATTTAAAAAACAAAATTGAATTCAAGTCATTATACTGCCACAG
Organism: Mobula hypostoma; assembly: GCF_963921235.1. Classification (NCBI taxonomy): domain Eukaryota; kingdom Metazoa; phylum Chordata; class Chondrichthyes; order Myliobatiformes; family Myliobatidae; genus Mobula; species Mobula hypostoma. The sequence continues at coordinate 77,595,203 of NC_086099.1, read as the reverse complement.
TGGAATTTGAACTCTCATGACACGGATTATTTTTCCAACTGTTGTCCAATCACAATCACTACAATACTTCCCTACCTAATCCCTTGAGCACAGAGTTGCCAATCACTAAAATAGAATAACTTATTTTTCCATCAATCTAGAGATAACCTTTACTTCTCAACATCTAATTAAATAACAATGTGACCTCTGGGGTCATCGGGGCACACAGTGACACCATTTACTGAATGCTGAAAATATTACACATTTCACCATATACAGTGGCATGCAAAAGTCTGGGCACCCCGGTCAAAATTTCTGTTACTGTAATAGTTAAACGAGTAAAAAATGAACTGATTTCCAAAAGGCATTAAGTTAAAGATGACACATTTCTTTAATATTTTAAGGAAGTAAACTTTTTTTTATTTCCATCTTTTACAGTTTCAAAATAACAAAAAAGGAAAAGGGCCAGGAGCAAAAGTTTGGACACCCTGCATGGCAGTACTTAGTAACACCCCCTTTGGCAAGTATCACAGCTTGTAAATGCTTTTTTGTAGCTAGCTAAGAGTCTTTCAATTCTTGTTTGGGGGATTTTGCCCATTCTTCTTGCAAAAGGCAAGAAGTTCTGTGAGATTTTTGGGCCGTCTTTCATGCACTGCTCTTTTGAGGTCTGTCCACAGATTTTCGCTGATCTTTAGGTCGGGGGACTGTGAGGGCCATGGCAAAACCTTCAGCTTGCGCCTCTTGAGGTAGTCCATTGTGGATTTTGAGGTGTGCTTAGGATCATTATCCTGTTGTAGAAGCCATCCTCTTTTCATCTTCGGCTTTCTTACAGATGGTGTGATGTTTGCTTCCAGAATTTGCCGGTATTTAATTGAATTCATTCTTCCCTATACCAGTAAATTTTCCCTGTGCCACTGGCTGCAACAGAAGCCCAAAGCATGATTGATCCACCCCCATGCTTAACAGTTGGAGAGGTGTTCTTTTCATGAAATTCTGCGCCCTTTTTTCTCCAAACATACCTTTGCTCATTGTGGCCAAAAAGTTCAAAGGAACATCTAAACAAGCCTGATGCGTTTTGGAACCAAGTCCTGTGGACTGATGAAGTTAACTTTTGACCACGCTGAGCAAAGGTATGTTTGGAGAAAAAAGGTATGCGTCATCTTTAACTTTATGCCTTTTGGAAATCAGTTCATCTTTACTCCTTTAGCTATTCACAGTAACAGAAATTTTGACCGGGGTGCCCAAACTTTTGCATGCCACTGTATATTATCCCTTCACTGGAGAAACATCTTTTTAAACACAAAATACAGGATCAAATAGCCAACCTTCAGATTGTAAACATTTCCTTCCTTGTACATAAGCAAACAGATTACCTGCTAATCATAACTACAAGTCCACCAGTCGAAGTTGAACTCACTGATCCCAAAGCTGTAGTTTTCTTTTACCCACACAACCACATCCATAGAGCCGTTGCCTATATTATGCCTCTATCCGTTGAGGCAGTTCACCCACAGTAACTGACAGAGAGAGAAGGGAAGTGGCAATCACTCCGCTGTGTGAGGGGATCCAGGAGTACCCCTATTAACTGATTGAAGAGAGACCAAGAGAGACATTCATCATTGATGGTTTGTTTGGAAAGGAGAGAGAGACAGAGTTATTTACCACTGATATGTTGCTTTTGAAAAGAGAGAGAGAGACAAATATTAACGGTTGGACTGTCACTTTAAGGCATTGGAAGTAACTTTGGATTTTTACTGAGTTTGGAGTTGGAGACAGCACCGAGCAACTCGTAAGTTGCTATGGTGACCGAAGGTGGTGTTATTTAATGGACACTCGATGATATGATTTTCAGCTGGTTATTGACGTTACTTCCAAGGACCCATTGCCTGCTTGTGCACTCCTTTACAGACAAAAAAGAGAGGGACTCTTTGAATGACAGGTGATGCTCGGCACAGAGAAATAAATGGGAGGTCAGATGATACAGACCTCAGGACACATGATTTGGACACTGAATGAGCATTCTTGTGCCCGCAGAGAAAGTGGGTTTTGGAGGATCAATCAGACGGATTGATCCAAGTTGCTGTTCCAGTTTGAGGAGACGAGGTTGACTGGTGGGGAGTTGTCTATGTGTCCACCCTCGCCTGGGTGATAGCTCCACCACAGAAGACCGGTCCCCCTGGTTGAAGTCACAGTCGGTGACTTGTAAAGGATTTCGGAGGACGACAAGAAGATCGACGGCATCAGCTCACCTGAGGACTCAACTCACTCTCTCTCTCCATCACTACTCAACTAAATACCACAAACTGAACTGAACTTTACTCAACTTCGTAAGACTGTATCTTTTTACCCCTAGACTTTAAGAAGCTTGGTTTTCATACATATTTATTCCACACTTACTTTTATATATAATCATTGTTAACCTGCTTGACTTATCTACATTTATATTACTGTATTGCGTAGTTAGTAATAAATATTATTAGTTGTTAGCAATACGAGACTCTGAAGAGGTTTCTATTTCCGCTGGTTCTTTATCCCCGTCACGGGGTACGTGACAGCTGCCTTAAGAAAACTGGACCAGATACTCATTTTCTCTTCACTTGGTTTCACATATCACCTGCCAACTTCTGTACCCCCACCTTCTTTTTCTGGATTATTCCCCCTTCCCTTTCAGTCCTGATGCAGAGTCCTGGCCCAAGTCATCATCTGTTTATTCCTCTCCATAGATGCTGCCTGACCCATTGAGTTCCTCCAGCATTTTGTGGGTGTTGCTCTGGATTTCCAACATCTGCAGCATATCTTGAATCTATGAGGAGTGTGGTTTAGGTGAAATGGACAGTTTCTAGTAGGCCTTACACTCACATCCTGCTGATTCCAGTATTGTATTAACAGTATCAGGAACATATAGCCAAACCCAGAGCAGTCCTTGCTTAAATCATTTACTTAGAATGTATGATGATATCCAAAAAGAAGGAGAATCCTATCTGCAAGCTGAGAATAAACGGGAAAGACATAAAACAAGTACAGAACTTTTGCTACTTAGGGAGCTGGGTGGCATCAGATGGCAGGTGTGACATGGACATCAAAAGAAGAATAGGGATGGCAAAAGACACCTTGACGAGAATGAAGAGTATACTGCCCAATACTACACTAGGCAAGACAACCTGCCTCAGAGTACTGAAATGTTACATTTATCCAATTATGCTATATGGCTCAGAATGTTGGACAATATCCAGTAACATGAGGAAACAAATTGAAGCAGCAGAGATGTGGTTTTTGAAGAGGGTGCAAAGAATATCATGCATGAAACGAATATCTAAGAGGATGTCCTGAACAGAGCAAGCACAAAAAGAGAAATAATGTATGAGATCATGAAAAGGCAATGTGACATCATTGGACATGTGATTAGGAAAGAGGATTTAGAATGCACGGTAATTATGGGAAAGATTGAAGAGAAGAAAGCAAGAGGAAGGCGAAGACAAATGATGATGGAGACAGCAGCCAGAGAACTGGAAATGAATACCAATGAATTGATCCACTTGACCTGAAACAGGAGTGTGTGGGCCATGGCAGTCAAAGCTCAAACTGGGCATGGCACTGGATGATGATGATGAGAAGCCAATTGCAGTAGCGAATGAAGCACAGAAAAGCAGATGTTTGAAAACTACAGTCTGGTTCACAATGCAGCCAACCACAGAACTAACAGTTGTGAATTTTAAAGCATCAAAGAAGCAAAAAATAGGAAAATATCTATTTGAGCTGGAAGAACAGCCTTAACACCATGGGCCAGTGAACACTGGAGCAAGGAGGCTGCACACTTGCGTTATAAGTGTTGCAGCAAATCCTCAACCAACTCTTTATCCCTAATGTGACTGAGCCCACAACTTCTAGATGGTCCAAGAATGATATAAGCGATCAATAGCTGCATTCTAAACCAAATGCATTGTACTGGTGGTTCCTACTCTCATCAGTAGAATTACAGACAGGCACTTCATCAAAAGCTGAAATCTCAAATGGTTCCCTCAGGCTAAAGTCTGAAATAAATGCAATAGTAAACTTCCCAAATGTAAAGTGTGAAGGAACATGTTTTAAATTTGTACTCCTGGCACAGAGCTTCCCCTGCCGGGAGCATTAAATGATGAATTCAGGCGCACACTCCAGATGATTTTCCACCCTTCGTGCACAAAAAAAGTAGCATGTGCTCTGATTTCTTGATATGTGCTCTCAGTGGGTTATTCTTCATGCCTGGAGTGCAGATTCATATCAATTACCTATTTATTGTCAGAAGCTTTATCAAAGTAATGCAATCTTAAATGATAATTTCTGCAGAATAATTAAAGCCAATTCGTGGCAAAGTTTACTTTCACATAACGTAATAAATTAACCTTTTTCAGTAACTTTCTATTAGAAGAATGGGAGAAAATGGTTACTTAAGTGCCTAACATTCAATAATTTTGGTGGAAATATTCAAGCAATTTATGTTTCAAAAGAGAGACTGTATGTATCAGCACTTGCCAGAACAAGAAGTTTGGTACAAAGCTTGTTTAAAGAACCACAGATTTGAATTTCATCCAGTTGGTGGTGAATGGAGTGAAAACTCCAGCACATAGCTTGACAACTAAAGAGCAGCAATGAGATTTATTACATCCTGCCATTAACCTAATGTATATACTGTGGACCTAGTAAACCACAGCATACTACTACTCAGTTTGCAATTTACAGGGGTTGGAACTGCAATTAAACTGGGTTACATAATGTATTTACAACCTGAGACCGTGATTAAAATGCTACCAACTGTATGGATATACAAATTGGATTCTCTATAACACTTATGAACTATTCCATGATACTTTATTACATCTACACAGCAGAATTGAAGGAGGCAGTAATCTTTTATGGCAATTTAACTAATTTTAATGATTTAAATTATACTTCTTCATTTACCTTATACAGTTAATAAGAACTTAAAACAGACAAAAGAGCCTTTTTCCAAAAATGGACTAAGCATTATTTGACACAAACTTCCATCCATGTCTCTCCAACACCTCAATCAGAAAAACCTACCAAATCTCCCTTTCTATCTTTCCCTGAAACGGATGCAAACTTTATTCATTGACTACTCTTGTTGGCTGCAGGTTGTATATTCTAACCATTTCATGTACATGTTCCCTCTTATTTTGCCCTTCCAGGGGTGTTCCAAGGTGCCCCGAGCTGAGAGGTTGGGTACATTTTCTGTCTAGCCTGTCAGTTTTGTAGCAGTTCCAGATGGCACAACATTTGAGTGGAGTCAACAGCTTAAGTATGAAAAACAAGTTATTTGCCTGTTTTCCAAACATGAAAAATCTGCAGATGCTGAAAATCCAAAGCAACACAAACAAAATGCTAAAGGAACTCAGCAGGTCAGGCAACATCAATGGAAAAGAATAAACGGTTGTTGTTTCAGGCCAAGACCCTTCATCAGGACTAGAAAGGAAGGTGAGATGTCACAGTAGGATGGTGAAAGGGGAGGAAGAAGTGCAAGGTAGCAGATGATAGGTGAAGCCAGGAGAGGGGAGGGGTGAAGTAAAGATCTGGGAAGTTGATTGGTGAAAGAGATAAAGGGCTGGAGAAGGAAGAATCTGATAGGAGAGGATAGAAGACCATAGAAGGGGGCTCATGAGAAGATTGATGACCTTGAGGACCTGGGATGCTTAGATCAGGTACCTTAGGTTCAGGACACTTAGATCAGGCGCCTAGGCCCAGGACACTTAAACTGGGTAAAAACTTTGAGACCAGGAAAAATCCTTGATAACAGTCTATCAAGCTCAGAAAATGGACTTAAGAAACTCAGAATGTAGATTAGAGACACTCAGAATGTTGACTCAACATGTCAATTTGAGAAACTCAGTGCATGTCGATGAGGGACACTCAGAACTTAAAGTTAACAAACACAGAACATGGATTTGAGAACAATTGACATTCTCACCCAAAGCCAAACGATGTCAAAACACCGCTGTTCAAACTCTGCTGGATCCATTACTTGGTGGGGTCCTCCTGTTACAATGTGCACTGGCAATGTCAGAACCCAAATATGGATGAAAGACAGACTCTGACATAAAGACGGCGAGCAGAGTTTATTCATGAGAACTCCAACAAAACATCGGAGGCTCGGCTGAACGACACCTCAAGACGTAACATTCTTAAAACTAGGAACTTGCGAATTAGTGATAATGGAGTGTCCAATTAAATAATACAAGTAACATGGAAACGCCAAGCCTATCAAAATAAACCTAGCAAGTTTATACAGAAAGCACCAGGAGACCGCATTATGAAGAGTGAGTTGCTCAAGAAAAACACAAGGAACTCTAACCAATACTCTAATAACCCAGAAGACCACTGCTCTCTGTCTCCCCGCACAGACCCGAAGAGTTCAGTACAACCAATGATTGACTACTTCAAGTTGCCCCTAGTGTAAAGATGAGTGGACAAAATATGGGGGGTAGGGGGAGCTGATGAGAGTGTGGGGAGAGTAGAATGGGATTAGTGTTAATTGATGTTTCCAAAACTACTATTTTGTTAATCACAGGGTATAAGATTGATTTAGTTGCTGACACGTCATGAAAATCAGTCTAGGTTAAATTATCTGTACCTGACCTGGACAGGAAGAAAGAAAAATGTTTGTAATGAAAAATAAAAAGATCCACTCCTCAACATAATGGTATGCTGAATAGCCTCAAGAACAAATACAGTGATTTCCAAACACTTATTCTCCACGCTATAGCACTTAGGAAGAATTTGGAGTGTGCCAGTCTTTTAGAAATTGCTGATTGTAATTAATAGATGAAAAGTATGTCCTGCTGCAGCTTAGATCTGCAGGTTAACTGATGAAAGAGCTATATTTTTGTGTGAGTGCTTTGCAAGGAGCTACAGACAATGGGTTAGCAATTGAGAGAGAACTCTCTGTGAAATGTATACTTTGTCCATTTGAGTATAGAGAAAAAAATCATTGGGTAGTTTTATCCAGAAAAAGATTTCAATGCCTGAAAATCTTTTGTGAGTCTCATTCTGATAGTTAATACCACTCTCTGCTTTTTTTGGCATTCTCCTCCTCCTGAGCAATCAGAATTGTTTTCTTGACGGTCAGGGATGCATTGGAGTTGAACAGAGCAGCTAATCTTCAGCAAATGCTCTGCAGCATATCTGAAATTGTGAATAATGCAGTTTATTCTTAAAGGGGTTAATTCACTTAATTGAACAGAGATTTTTAATTCATAGATTAGTTCTTAAATGTTTTCAGGCATGAAAGAAATATTGTTGCACGATAGGCTCACATTATAGTACTTTGATAAAGGTTCAGAATGTGCTCTGATGAAGGTTGAGGCTTGGTCTTGTATAGGGTTATGGGATGATACACATCACATGTTGCTTCCACTTCTCTGTGATCACATTGAATTCTCCATTTTGGACATTTTGCTTTAAAAGACAATAGCTCAGATTTACCAGTGTGGGGAAACTGCCCTCAAAATGAAAAACAAAATAGTCCCGTAAGATGCTAGATGCTTAAGCAAGTAACAACTTTGTAAGGCAATAGAAATTTCTGGAGATTCCTGAAGGAAAGGTGTATCAGTATATCACTGAACCAACCAAAGAGGATATTGTAAAAGAGAAAAAGTAATAATATTTAGAAGGAGAATCCATTCCTTATCAAAAATTGTTGAGCTACTTACACATTAATAATAGCATGCACCATTGAACATAAGTTGTTATTTTGTTTATAAAGTTTGTGTCAATATCTTAAGGAACATTTTGACAGGAATGAATTTTCGATTTCAATGGTATGAAATGAAGCTCCAGTAGGGTTTCTTCATTTTTTTAACTGCAACTTTGGCAGAAGAGCTGCAGAAATCCCATAGAAAGACCTAAGCATTTTTCCAAAGTTTCAATAGACTAGCAGAGCAATCCCCGTTGAAATTCACTCTGACAGCCAGATAGCCAGCATGTTAATAATGTATACTGTACATTGGCCACGGCCTTTTATATTTCCTGGCAGTTGGAAAAATCTATGCTATGCATATTCTAAATTCCTTGACGTTTGGGGAGAGAGTGGAAGAGTTAGTGTGAGTAGAGGAGCCCAAGTTGAGGAATTCACATTAAGTTATGCAATGGAACCCACAAGACTAAATATGCTTTCTCTGGAGCAGAGTAATGCTGATGGATAAGAGGATATAAATTTAAAAATATAAGAAATTTGCTTTATATGTATTGAGTGGCTATTTAAATTAAGAAAAGATTGTGAGACTGATAGAAAAACAGAGAAAAAAGATTGCAAAGAAAATGCACCCTGTGTTATTTATTAATGCAATATTTTGTGGAATGCATGAGTCTGGTCCTATAACAAATTAAACTAGAGAAGTAAAGATAAAACCAGTAAGCATTTATTAAATGTTGCAACCAACAATAAGAAGAAAAAGAAACGCAAGCAAGAAGTTCTTAGGCTATTTGTAAAGGCTCCATGTGGTGTAATCTTCTCCTCCGTTTCCAAGACTTGTTCAAAGTTTATTGCGAAGTAACACTACGGTGGGGGCAGAAATTGAAAACTTGCTAGGAATCTATGTCTCAGAACAGAATCAGGTTTAATATCACTGATGTAAGTGGTAAAATTTATTGTTTTGTGGCAGCAGTATATTGCAATTCCTTTGGCAGTTGAACGGGGCACGACTGATCAAGTCAGACCATGAGGCAGTGGGAGTGTTTAAAAGTGAGCAGATTAACGGAGTGGGTGACGTTGTAGCAGGTGATGGAGTAGAGGGAGACAGAGTAGGATGGCTTTAGCTCCTGAGGCTTCGGCAAGCAAGGGCTGAGGACCAGCTTCACTCCAAGTGAGGTAAGGCCGAGTAAGCTCCTTAAATTAATTTAATTACCTTAAGAGTAGGTAATGGAGGCATCAGTTAGGGCAGTTGAGTGCTCCGTTTGCAGTATGTGGGAAGTCAGGGCAAGCACAATTGTCCCTGATGACTACACCTGTGAAAGGTGCATCCAGCTGCAGCTCCTGACAAACCAAGTTAGGGAACTGGAGCTGGAGCTGGATGAACTTTGAATCATTTGGGAAGCAGAGGCAGAAATAGACAGGAGCTTCAGAGAGATAGTTACCCCTAAAAGTCAGGAGACAGGTAGCTGGGTGACAGTCAGGAGAGGGAAGGGGAATAGACAGAATGAGCAGAGCAACCCTGTGGCCGTTCCCACCAATAATAAGTATATTATTTTGGATACTGTTGATGGGGATGATCTACCAGGGACAAGTTTCAATGGTTGCGTCTCTGGCAACGAGACAGGACCCTCAGCTCAGAAGGGAAGGAGGGAAAACAGGAGAGCAGTAGTGATAGGGGATTTAGTAGTTAGGGGGACAGATAAGAGGTTCTGTGGAAGAGATCAAGAATCCTGGATGGTCTGTTGCCTCCCTGGTACCAGGGTCCGCGATATCTCAGATCGAGTACTCAGTATTCTAGAGAGGGAGGGTGAGCAGCCGGATGTCGTGGTCCATGTAGGGGCCAATGACGTGGGTAGAAAGAGTGAGGAGGTCCTGAAAGGCTAGTTTAGGGAGTTAGGTGCCAAGTTAAAGGACAGGATATCCAAGATAGTAATCTCAGGATTGCTACCAGTGCCATGTGCAGGTGGGTTTAGAAATAGTAAGATAGCACAGATCAATACGTGGCTGAAGACATGGTGCAGGAGGGAGGGCTTCAGATTTATAGATAATTAGGCAGTTTTCCAGGGAAGGTGGGACCTGTTCTGGTGGGATGGTTTACATCTGAACTGGAGGGGGACAAATATTCTTGCAGGTAGGTTTGCTAGAGAGGCGCCAGTGGATTTAAACTAGATAGAAGGTGGTGGGGGGGGGGTGTGAACCAGAGTGTGGGAACAGAAGTAGGGAGAAGGAAGAAAAATGAGATAGTAAAGTTGTTTGCATGGTTAGAAATGAACAGAGAGAAAGAGGTGGAAAATTACTTAAATGCATTTATTTTAATGCTAAGGGCATTGTAAGAAAGGTGGATGAGCTTAGAGCATGGATTGATACCTGGAAGTATGATGTTGTAGCTATGAGTGAAACATGGTTGCAGGAGGAGTGTCATTGGCAACTAAATATTCCTGGATTTCATTGCTTCAGGTGTGATAGAATTGGAGGGACAAGATGGGGAGGTGTTGCATTGCTTGTCAGAGAAAATATTACAGTGGTACTCTGGCAGGATAGATTAGAGGACTCATCTAGGGAGGCTATTTGGGTGGAATTGAGGAATGGGAAAGGTGTAGTAATACTTATAGGGGTGTATTATAGACCACCGAATGGGGAGCAAGAATTGGAGGAGCAAATTTGTAAGGAGATAGCAGATATTTGTAGTAAGCACAAGGTTGTGATTGTGGGAGATTTTAATTTTCCACACAAAGACTGGAAAGCCCATACTGTAACAGGGCTGGATGGTTTGGAGTTTGTAAAATGTGTGCAGGATAGCTTTTTGCAGCAATACATAGAGGTACCAACTAGACAAGGGGCAGTGATGGATCTCCTGTTAGGGAATGAGATAGGGCAGGTGACGAAGTTTTGTGTTGGGGAGCATTTCGGGTCCAGTGATCACAATGCCAATAGTTTCAATATAATTGTGGAGGAGGATATGTCTGGACCCAGAGTTGAGATTTTTGATTGGAGAAAGGCTAACTTTAAGGAGATGTGAAAGGATTTAGAAGGAGTGGATTGGTACAAATTGTTTTATGGGAAGGATGTAATAGAGAAATGGAGGTCATTTAAAGGTGACATTTTGAGGGTGCAGAATCTTTATGTTCCTGGTAGGTTGAAAGGAAAGGTTAAAAGTTTGAGAGAGCCATGGTTTTCAAGGGATATTGGAAACTTGGTTCGGAAAAAGAGAGATATCTACAATAAATATAGGCAGCATTGAGTAAATGAGGTGCTTGAGGAATATAAAGAATGTAAAAAGAATCTTAAGAAAAAAATTTAAAAAGCTAAAAGAAATTTAAAAAGCTTCTCGGGAAGCGCAGAATCAAATATCGCTGTGATGATTTTACGTTCTAGTATCAATTGTTTGGCGACAATAAAGTATAAAGTACAATGTATAAAAGAAGATATGAGGTTGCTTTGGCAAGTAAGATGAAAATACGTTCAAAAGGTTTCTATAGTTATATTAATAGCAAAAGGTTAGTGAGGGATGTAAGGGGTTTCTTCTTTTATGTTATTGCATATGTTAATCAAAATGGCTTTTTCTGGCACCTTTTTCTTTTCCTTTTATATTGTATCTCTATTAATCTCATAGTCCTAGTAAGATCTATAAAGTGTAATCTGTAAAATGTACATTGTGTACTGGCTGATGATTGATGTTTGAGGCCGAATCAGGTGGCGTAGCACAGCAACCAACGCAACTGGTAGGCAAGGTTGGGCAGCAGACGGGGTTTCCCCTAGATAAATACGAGTCGATACAGCTCAGCATTACAGGGATAAAATTGGTTCCTTAGAGAATTAGAGTGGACAGTTATGTGTGGAGCCAAAAGAGATTGGGGAGATTTTAAACAATTTCTTTTCTTCGGTATTCACTAAGGAGAAGGATATTGAATTGTGTAAAGTAAGGGAAACAGACAGGGAAGTTATAGAAACTATAATGATTAAAGAAGAGTAAGTACTGGCGCTTTTAAGGAATATAAAAGTGGATAAATCTCCGGGTCCTAACAGGATATTCCCTGGGACCTTGAGGGATGTTAGTGTGGAAATAGCAGGGGCTCTGACAGAAATATTTCAAATGTCATTAGAAACGTGAATGGTGCCTGAGGATTGGCATATTGCTCATGTTGTTCCATTGCTTAAAAAGGGTTCTAAGAGTAAACCTCGCAATTATCAGTCTGTGGGTTTGACGTTAGTGGTGGGTAAATTGATGGAAAGTATTCTTAGAGGTGGTGTATATAAGTATCTGGATAAACAGGGTCTGATTAGGAACAGTCAACATGGATTTGTGCGTGGAAAGTCATGTTTGACAAATCTTATTAAATTTTTTGAAGAGGTTACTAGGAAAGTTGACGAGGGTAAAGTGGTGGATGTTGTCTATATGGACTTCAGTAAGGCCTTTGACAAGGTCCCACATGGAAGGTTAGTTAGGAAGGTTTAAACTTTAGGTATTAATATTGAAGTAGTAAAATGAATTCAGCAGTGGCTGGATGGGAGACGCCAGAGAATAGTGGTGGATAACTGTTTGTCAGATTGGAGGCCAGTGACTAGTGGTGTGCCTCAGGGATCTGTACTGGGTCCAATGTTGTTTGTCATATACACTAATGATCTGGATGATGGGGTGGTAAATTGGATTAGTAAGTATGGAGATGATACTAAGATAGGTGGAGTTGTGGATAATGAAGTAGGTTTTCAAAGCTTGAAGAGAGATTTAGGCCAGTTAGAAGAGTGGGCTGAAAGATGGCAGATGGAATTTAATGCTGAAAAGTGTGAGGTCCTACATTTTGGTAGGACTAATCAAAATAGGACATACATGGTAAATGGTAGGGCATTGAAGAATGCAGTAGAACAGAGGGATCTAGGAATAATGGTGCATAGTTCCCTGAAGGTGGAATCTCATGTGGATAGGGTGGTGCAGAAAGCTTTTGGTATGCTAGCCGTTATAAATCAGAGCATTGAGTATAGGAGTTGGGATGTAATGTTAAAATTGTACAAGGCATTGGTGAGGCCAAATTTGCAGAATTGTGTACAGTTCTGGTCACCAAATTATAGGAAAGATGTCAACAAAATAGAGAGAGTTCAGAGAAGATTTACTAGAATGTTACCTGGGTTTCATCATCTAAGTTACAGAGAAAGGTTGAACTAGTTGGGTCTTTATTCTTTGGAGCGTAGAAGGATAAGGGAGACTTAATAGAGGTATTTAAAATTATGAGGGGAATAGATAGAGTTGACGTGGATAGGCTTTTTCCATTGAGAGTAGGTGAAATTCAAACAAGAGGACATGAGTTGAGAGTTAAAGGGCAAAAGTTTAGGGGTAACATGAGGGGGAACTTCTTTACTCAGAGAGTAGTAGCTGTGTGGAACAAGCTTCTAGCAGAAGTGGTTGAGGCAAGTTCGATATTGTCATTTAAAGTTAAATTGGATAGCTTTATGGACAGGAAAGGAATGGAGGGTTATAGGCTGAGTGCAGGTCAGTGGGACAAGGTGAGGGTAAGCGTTTGGCACGGACTAGAAGGGCAGAGATGGCCTGTTTCTGTGCTGTAATTGTTATATGGTTAATACATAATAAAACTATAAATTATAATAAATATATAAGAAATATAAATTAAATAAGTGGTGCAAAAAGTGAAGTAAAGAACAGTGAGGTAGTGTTCGTAGGTTCATTGTCCATTTGGAAATCTGATGGTAAGGGGAAGAAGCTGTTCCTGTAACGTTGAAAGTATGTACCTCCTCATTGATGGTAGCAAGGAGAAGAGAGCACGGCCTGGATGATAGGGGTGCTTAATGACAGATATCGCATTTTTGAAGCATCGCTTTTTGAAGGTATACTCGATGCTGGGGAGGCTAGTGCCCATGATGGAGGCGTCTGAGTTTGCAACTTTCTGCAGCTTTTTCCAATCCTATGCAGTGGGCCCTCCATACCAATTGCTGATGTAACTTGTTAGAATGCTCTCCACAATACAGCTGTAGACATTTGCAAAACTCTTTGATGACATACGAAGCCTCCTCAAATTCCTAATGAAATATAGCCATTGTTGTGTCTTCTTTGTAATTGATTCAACATGTTGGGCCCAGGAGAGATCTTCAGAGATGTTGACACCCAGGAACTTGAAACTTTGCCCACCCTTTCCAAAGTCTATAATTATCTCCTTGGTCTTATTGATGTTAAGTACATTGTTGTTGAGACAATACTCAACCATCTGATCTGGCTCATTCCTGTACACCTCCGCATCACTATCTGAAATTCTGCCAACAATAGTTGCATCATTGGCAAATTTATCACTGTTGATCTGTGCCTAGCCACACTGTTGTGGGTATAGAGAGAGTAGAGCAGTGAGCTAAGCACGCATCCTTGAAGTGAGCCAGTGTTGAATGTGAAGGAGGAGGAGATATTGTTTCCAATAAATGCTGACTGTGGTCTTCCAGTGAGGAAATCAAGAATTCAGTTGCAGTGAAACGTACAGAAGCCCAGGATTTGGAGCGTATTGATTAGAACAGAGGGTATGATTGTGCTGAATGCTGAGCTGTAATCAATAAACAGTAGCCTGACGCAGATATTGCTTTTGACCTGGAATTTCAAGGCCGAGTGAGAGCCTGAGATTACATCAGCAGTAGACTTATTGTGGCGATCACCAAACTGTAGTGCATCCAGGTGCTTTTATTCTGGCCATGACCAATCTCTTAAGACACTTCATCACAGTAGGTGTGAGTACAACTAGGTGATAGCTGTGGAGAGGAAGCTCACCCTGCTCTTCGTGATCACAAGCTTGATTATCACCCTTTTGAAGCAGGTAGGAATCTCTGACCACAGCACTGAGGGATTGAAGATGTCCCTGAACCTTTTGCCAGTTGGTAGGCACAGATTTTCAGTGCCCTACCAAGTACTCCATCAGGGCCTTATGCCTTGGGGGTTCACTCTCTTGAAAGACTTTCTGACATCAGCATCTGAGTCAGTGATCACAGGGTCACCAGCTGCTGCAGGGATTCACACAGATGTAGTATTATTCTCCCCTTCAAAGTGTGCATGAAAGACACCGAGTTCATCTGGGAGTGAAGAATCAAAACGATTCATGATGTTAGGTTTCTCTTTGTAGGAAGTAATGGCCTGCAAACCCTGCCAGAGCTGACTTGTATTCGATTCCATCTCCAACTTCAATTGGAGTTGTTTTTCCCACTCTTAAAATAGCTTTCTGTAGTTGCACCTGGAGTTCTTGTATAGTTCTGGATCACTGATCTTGAATGCCATAGATCTAGCCCTCAGCAGATTAAGAATCCCCTGGTTCATTCACAGCTTTTGGCTTGAGTACATCCACGTGGCCCAGAAGGCACACACTCATCCAAACAGGCCTTGATGAAGTCAGTGACAACACAACACTAATGTTTTCACTCAGATTCAAATATGAATCCCTAACTCAAGAAATAACTGTAAACACTCCTCCTGCTCCCTTGACCATACCTTTTTGTTCCTCACCACAGGTGTTGTGGTCTTTAGACTCTGGTTGTACCCTGGGAGTAGAGGTACAGCCAGGTGATCTGACTCTCCAAAGTGTGGGCAGGAAGTGTTCTTGGTGGTGGTATAACAGTGGTCAAGTGTGTTGGCTCCTGTGGTTTCACAGGTGATATGTTGGTGGTGGTTGTTCAGAGACTTCTTCATTCTGGCCTGGTTAAAGTACCCCACAACATTAGGGAAAGATTCTGGGTGCTCTATATTTTGACTGTTGGTCACAGTCAGCTCCTCCAGTGCCTGCTTGACACTAGCCTGTGCTGAAATATATTCCGCTACCAGGGTGATGGCTGAAATCTCTCTTGGCAGATATAATGGATGTCATTTGACCGCATAGTCCATTGTCTTCTTCACTCTTTCATTGATCTTGTTTTAGTTACTGTTCTATAGATCTGCCAAGTATGCCCACAAGAAAATGAATCTCACCATTGTATATGGTGACATGTATGTATTTTGATAATAAAATTTATTTTGAACTTTTGAACTTTAAACTTTCTCCAAATAAATAGCAGTTTTGTTCATTTGTTTATAATAAAGCATAAACCATTAGGTTTATTCATAATACATGTCCAGGATTCTCCAATCAAAGAACAGCAAGTGGTGCTGAAATCTACATAGGGCAACCACTAATTAGTAAATGAGGTTAATCTCATAATCCTTTTCAGGCATCATGAGTCAAATGGCTTCCTCTAGTGCTGTAAATTTCTACAATACCAAGAATATTACTCAACATATTGAAGGAAATCGTGAGTAATGTTTTGCTAGTTTATCAGAACCTATATAGAAGATACTGCACATTAACAACTTTCCCCATTATCATTCATACACCCATCAGACACTATTTTCTACTCCTGTTGATCTTCTGCTATGGCTATATTGCACTTGATATTCTTGAGGTTTACAGCATGTGCTTCAGGTTTATAATAGGCCATGAAATCTGTCAATGACTTTACTCAGTGCTGTGTTAGATTATGCCCTGTGGTATTATTATAATCTTAATTGTATATAGGGATGTATTTCTTGTGCTGTGTATTACCTAAGGACACACAGCCATAAATTGCCAACAAGCACCATCAGAAACATTGGCTGGATAAGGATATATGGCCTTTAAACAAATGAGATGGCAGAGACTCTCAACTAAATCCTAGGGAAAATGTAAAAATTCTGATCTTGTGCATAGTTGAATTTTAACACAAGCCTCACTTCATGTAAGCATTATGCTAATGAAATATTTGAAGAGCCCACTGAATTGAATAAATCTCCTTGAACTAAATACTAACAGAATCAGAATTATCTGACATATAGAGTGAAGTTTGTTGTTTTGCAGCAACAATTCATTGAAAAGACATATAAATCTATGAATTACAAAATAAATAAGTAGTAAAACAAAAAGAAATAATGAGGTAGCTTTCTTGGGTTCAATGGCTATTCAGAAATCTGATGGAGAAAGGGAAGAAACTGTTCCTAAATCATTGCTGTGTGGATGTTTACACTCTTGTACCTCTTCCCTGATGGTAGTAATGAGAATAGAGCATGTCCTGGATAGTGATGGTCCTTAGTGAAGGATGTCACCTTCCTGAGGCAACGTCTCATAAAGGTATCCTGGATGATGGGAAAGGTTGCAGCTGGGATGCAGCTGTCCATGTCTACAACCTTCTGCAGCCTTTTATGATCCTGTGCACTGGAGCCGCCATACCAAGCTGTGGTGCATCCAGTCAGAAATATTTCCACTATATACCTATAGAAATTTGAAAGAGTTTTTACTGATAAACCAAATTTTCTCAAAGTCCTAATGAAGTACAAACTTTGAAAGCAGACTGAGCTGTGCTTAGTCATTGAAAAATCTGACAAAGGAATACAGACTTCTTTGAAAGTGGTCACTTCCAATTTAATGATAGAAGGGAAGATAGGCTTTTTTTAAATTGGGGCAATTTGGTAATTTAACTATTTTAGTGATGCTCCATTTCTGGGAACTCATCTAAGGACAGTGTACCACACTGGTCTCTCTTTAACAAAGGTTATTAATGCTTTGGAATCAATAAGAGAATATTAATTAATTTATTAGATTTACTAATAGTTGGAATGGGGATGTTGTTGTATGGGGTAAGTTCAAAAGTTCAAAGTAAAATTTATTATCAGAGTACATACATGCCACCACTTACAACCGTGAGATTCTATTTCCTGCGGGCATTCTTGGTAAATCTATAGAGCAGTAACACTTAAACAGGATCACTGAACAACAAAATGTGTAGATGCAGATATAAATAAATAGCAGTAAACAATGAGCATGAAATAACATGGTAAAGAGTCCTTAAAGCGAGACCATTAATTGTGGGAACACCATAATTAGAATGAATGTAGTTATCCCTTTTGTTCAAGAGCCTGATGTTTAAGGGGTGGGAATTGTTCTTGAACTTGGTGGTGTGAGTCCTGAGACAGTTCTACCTCTTACTTTATGGCAGCAGTGGCAAAGATCATGGCCTGGGCGGTAAGGATCTTTGATGATGGATGCTGCTTTTCTATTGCAATGGTTCATGCAGATTGGGAAGGTTTTACCCATGATGTACTGGGCTGAATCCAAACCTTACATGGGATTTCTCACTCAACGGCATTGGTGTTTCCCTACCAGGCTGTAATGCAGCCAGACAGCATACATCTATTGAATTTGCCAAAGTTTTTCATGACATTCAGAATTTCCACAGACTCCTGAAGAAGTAAAGGCATTGTTGTGCTTTCTTTGCAATTATATTTATCTGATGGGTCCAGGACAGTTCCTGTAAAATCGTGACACCCAGAAAGTTACTGGCCCTCTCCATCTCTGATCCTCCAATGCTCATGGACCTCTAGTTTCCCTCTCTTGAAGTCTACAATCAGTTCCTTGGTCTTATTGACATTGGGTGTGAGGTTGTTTTTATTATACCACTCAGCCAGATTTTCAATCTCCCTCCTGTATGCTGATTTATCACCCTCTTTGATACAGCCTACAACAGTGGGGTCATCAGAAAACTCGTAAATGGCGATGGAGCTGTACTGGCCACAGAGTCATAGGTGTAAAGCAAGTAAAGGAGGGGGCTAAGCACACATCCTGTGATGCTCCCGTACTGACGAAGATTGTGGAGGATATGTTTTTGCCAATCCAGACTGACAGAGGGTTGTGACTCTGTGGAAATGTTTTCCTCATATAGTGGTTGAGGATGAGTTCTTGAATAGTTTTACAGCAAAAGTAGACAGATTCTTGACAAACAGGCTTGAAATATCATTTGGGGTAGGCAGGAATGTGGAGTTGAGATTATAATCAGAATGACTATGATCATATTAGATATGTAGAAGAGCACTTAATGACAGTAGGACTTCTTATTCTATTTATTCATATGTTAATCAGTGCCTTTAATGTATGTCATATACAGTGTGTATCCACTTGTGACTGGGTTTCCCAGAGGTTGATAGAGCAGGTGGTGGTGCAAAGGGTTGAATCTTTCTCAGTTCCTCTCTGCAATTAAACAAACCACTAGAAAAACTTAGCAGATCAAACATCTGTGGGGAGAAGGAGGGGAATACCTGCACAGATGTTCCTCCAGAATATCATGCTTGTTGGCCAGATTCCCAAGATATACATTCTCTTGTGCCTTCAGTAGTTCTCAATTTCGAGAAAATAATTACTGATATAATTTGTCAATGATGATAGACACTGTATATGACATATAATAAAGGCACTGATTAACATATGAATAAATAGAATAAGAAGTCCTACTGTCATTAACTGCTCTTCTACATATCTAATATGATCATAGTCATTCTGATTACAATCTCCTCCACATTTCTGCCTACCCCAAATGATATTTCAAGCCTGTTTGTCAAGAATCTGTCTACTTTTGCTGTAAAACTATTCAAGAACTCATCATCAGGAAAGCTTATCACATTAAATAGAATTTTTTGCTTTCCACAGAAACATAGAAAGATAGAAAACCTATAGCACAATACAGGACCTTCATCCCACAAAGCTGTGCCGAATGAACATGTCCTTACCTTAGAACTACCTAGGCTTACCCATAGCCCTCTATTTTTCTAAGCTCCATGTATCTACCCAGGAGTCTCTTAAAAAACCCTATCATTTCCACCTCCACCACCGCTGCCAACAACTCACTATTTTCTGCATAAAAACTTACCCCTGATAATTCCTCTATACCAACTTCCAAGCACCTTAAAATTATACCCTCTCATGCTAGCCATTTCAGCCCTGGGAAAAAACCTCTGACTATCCACACGATCAATGCCTCTCATTATCTTGTACACCTCTATCAGGTCACCTCTCATCCTCCATCGCTCCAAGGAGAAAAGGCCAAGTTCACTCAACCAATTCTCAAAAGGCATGCTCCCCAATCCAGGCAACATCCTTGTAGATCTCCTCTGCACCCTTTCTATGGTTTCCACGTCCTTCCTGTAGTGAGGCAACCAGAACTGAGCACAGTACTCCAAGTGGGGTCTGATTAGGGTCCTATATAGTTGCAACATTACCTCTCAGCTCCTAAACTCAATCCACGATTGATGAAGGCCAATACACCGTATGCCTTCTTAACCTCAGAGTCAACCTGCATAGCCCAAGATCCCCCTGATCCTCCACACTGCCAAGAGTCTTACCATTAATACTATATCCTACCATTATATTTGACCTACCAAAAAGAACCACCTCACACTTATTTGGGTTGAACTCCATCTTCCACTTCTCAGCCCTGTTTTGCATCCCATCGATGTCCTGCTGTAACCTATGACAGCCCTCCACGCTATCCACAACACCCCCAAACTTTGTGTTATCAGCAGATTTACTAACCCATCCCTCCACTTCCTCATTCAGGTCATTTATAAAAATCACAAAGAGTAGGGGTCCCAGAATAGATCCCTGATGCGCCCCACTGTTCACTGGCCTCCATGTTGAGACTGACAGTTTCTGGCAAGTTCCATAGTAATCAACAAAGAGCAAAAGTATTATGACACGATGATTAAAATAGTGTAGCGCTAAATGATTAATAATATTTAATAAATGAAAGTGTGTCCGTCATGTAATAGCTTTCAGACAGCAAATTTCATCCCTTTCAACCAATAAGGTGCAAAACTAACAAACAGACCACAATTTTCAAGTAAAGATACTATCCAACACACCTTTGCTCATGCAACTTTACTATGTTAAGAAAGTCACATGGATAAATAAAATGGACATCTTCACTGATGGCATTTTAATTTTTATACAATTTGTTGATATACATTGTCTTCCTTATATTTATGTATACATTTTTCTTCTGTTCAGTAGCAAGTAACAATAAGTTAAATTATAAGTTAAAAATGTTTTGCAGAAGCTAACTGTAAAAATAAGTTTCTCTGAGCTGAAGAGAGATATTTAAATAAGTGGTTTGTCAACATTCAGCAATATTGCCACAACAATTTGCATCTATATTACAGACAGTACAAATGTTGATGGCAATCTCACAGCCTTTTCACGGATTATAATTAAAGCATTTACCTTTGAGCTAGCAAGCCACTCACCCACACGAGTACAAGGGTTTTACTGAGTTAAGTAGCCAGGTCATGTACATATGAGATTACTGGCACCAAAAAGCACATTTAACTGTGTGTTTGTATGATGAAGCTATCCTAACAAAACCTGTGGCTAATGGGAAAGTGGATTCAAATAAAAGTAGACATCTTTTAAAGTGGATATCTTTTCTTGTGAGAAAAAAATCCTTGGACTTCTGTTTATATCTATATTTTGGCATTGCCTTTTCCTTGTTTTATTAATGAAGTAGGAAAATCATTAATATAAATATTTTAAACAAGGTCACTATAGAGAAAGATCTGAGAGTGCAGCTAAGCAGGATCTGAAAATTTATTTTGTCGATGTGATGAGTGAGAGTGAGTAGAGTTCCCTCTAATTTTAATGTCTTGCAATTTCTTGTCCTCACAGCAGCTGCCTTCTTTTTAATGTGACCTAGGGTAAAGATTCCAAGGTGAAGTTAAATAGAAAATCAGCCATAAACTAATGAAGTGACAGTACAAGCCCGAGGGTCCAAGCAGTCTATTCCCATTACAGTATCTAACATTCATACGTTCCCAGGTGAACATGCACCAATAGTGACACTTTATTTTTTATATACCAGATGCTATTTAATTTCCATAGGAACAGAACAGTATAGCTCAACGAAGATAGTAAATAGTTCAATATAGGATTTATAAAGTCATTTTAATTACTTTGATTTAGATTGCATACAGGTGAACAACTAACACCCTTATTAAGGTTATGTATTCTGTTATGAACACATTTTCAGCTGTATTAATAAAACTGCTCAAGGTTTCACTCTTGGTTCTATCAATAAATACTTCATAATGGAAAAGGCAGATTGCATATGATTAAAATGCACATAGAAAATTTTACATTAGTGATTATACAAATGAATTTTAGCACCATGAAATGGAATCAAAATGGAGCAATTTCCAACTTGTTTTCCATTATGATGATACCGTGGTACTTGAAGCCATTCAAGCAGCAAGCAAGCAAACATGGAAGGACAATGGGGGTCAGTATGGGTACATGGAGCTTAGAAAAATAGAGGGCTATAGGTAACACTAGGTAATTTCTAAAGTAAGTACATGTTCAGCTCAGTATCATAGGCTGAAGGGCCTGAATTGTGCTGTAGGTTTTCTGTCTCTATGTATGGTAAAAAAAATGGATATTGTTCTTTGAGGTAATAAGAGTCCAGAAGACTGTGCTGGCAACCCAGTGCCAGGGTTTGACATATCTGCATGGGGCTGGAGTGGATCCTACTGGTAGGAAGATAATTTAGTCTTGTAATACATGTAGGCATCAATCATATAATTAGGACAAAATGAAAAAGAGGTTTTGTGACATAAGTGTGAGGATCGTGTCACCAAATTAGAAAGAAGAATGACAAGTAGTTTTTTCATTATAGCATGTTTAAATAGCAAACAAGATTAAAGAAATAATTTTGAGGCTCAATTGTTGGCTCTTTTTCATGCGAGACTGGAACAAGTCAAGGGGGAAGTGGAAGAATGTGTACTCTTGGAGTGATCTATGTCTAAGCCTTGCTAGGATCAGAGTTCTAATGAGTAGCACAATGAGGGAAGTGGAGAGCATTTTAAAGTAAATAACAGAGGAAGTGCATGAGAGTTGATAAGATATGATACATCAAAGTGGGGACAAGACTAGGGAGAAAAGTACCACACTTCTGTGATGTCTTAGTGATAAGTAAGACTTGAATCTCATTTTGGGATTATTAAATATGTCACATCCACGTTTTTGGCAGCGCAGTAGATACAGAAATTGTGCTTGTGAATTTGCACGTGTCAGCTAATTATTATTTCATTGTGATAGTATTTAACTCCATACTTGTCGTTGTAGTGCTTGTTGAGACTTAGACACAGCACAGCAACGCTTCGCTGCCTGTTTGTTTTCGGCCTTGCCTGAGAAATTGGACTGTCAAGTCAACTGATTCTGAAGACTAGCAGTATTCGTTTTATATTTTAGTTGTTCTTTTCAGCTACAGTGTAGGCTGCATTTTTCCATTTGAGAGTTTTAGTTAGCAGCCCTGTATGGCCTAGCATTTATTATTTTCTTTCCCCTTTAAAACTGTTGATATTAAAGTCTGTAAACTATTGCCCCATTGTCACTGTAGCCCAAGTGCAGAATGAGAGACACTGAAGCGGGGTAATAGTTCACAGACAGTTGACTCAACAGTCCAATTTCCCAGGCAAGGCCGAATGCAAGCAGGCAGCGAAGCATTGTTAGGCTCTGTCCAGTCTCGGCAAGCACTATGACAAGTATGGAGTTAAACACTATCACAATGAGATAACAATTAGCTGACACGTGCATATTTACAAGCGCAATTGTGCTGCCAAATCTGCGGATATGACAAAATATAACATTAAATGATTTCAAGTGGTAAGAATTGGAAGATTAAGTTAGCACCTAAGCTTGTTTGCTCTGCTTCAACAAGGTCTGTAAAATTGTGACGATGTTCACATTAAGCAATCGCATAACATGATAATTCCTTTGTTTGGCATACCCTCAGTAGCCACTTTTTAGGTACACCTGTATACCTGCTCATTAATGTAAATATCAAATTATCCAATCATATAGCAATAACACAATGTATAAATGTATACACACATGGTCAAGAGGTTCAGTTGTTCAGAACAAACATCAGAATGGGAAAGAAGTGAGATCTAAGTGACTTTTACCATGGAATGATTGTTGATGCCAGACAGGGTGGTTTGTGCATCTCAGAAACTGCTGATATCCTGGGACTTTCACCCACAACAGTCTCTGGAGATTACAATGAATGATGTGAAAAACAAAAACATCCTGTGAGCAGTAGTTCAGTGGAAGAAAACACCTTGTTAATGAGAGAGGTCAGAGGGGAATGACCAGATTGGTCCAAGCTGATAGGAAGGTGACAGTAACTCAAATAATCACATGTTGCAATAGTGCAGAAGAACTTCTCTGAAAGCACAACACGTCAAACTTTGAAATGGGTGGGAAACAACAGCAGAAGCCCATGAATATACAGGATGTACCTAATAAAATGGCCACAAGTATAACATGCACTGATTTTTACTGGACTTGCAAAATCAATTTCTACTCACCGATAATAGATTGCTTACACAACACTCAAGAATTAAAGAAAACTTTGTCTATTTTTTGTGATGCTAAAATAGCATATTTTCTATGTTTTACTCATCTGCCCAACATTTCTCAATTCCTGTCATTGTTCTCACAATACTGAAGTGCTGAGATTATAGCCTGGATGTTATACATGACTGGCTAGAGTTCAAAATAGAAAATATAACTAGAGCAGTTTATCCACTTATAGTCAGCAAGATTCACCTATTATCAAAGAATGTATAAATTATACAACCTTGAGATTTGCTTGCTCACAAATAGCCACAAAACAAGAAAAAAGATTCAGTTAAAGAATAAAAATAAAAATAAACGTGCAACACTCGATGCATAAAAGAAAGAAAAAAATTAAAATCATGCGAACAATTGAAGCAAACAACAGCAGCATACTAACCAAAATTGACTCCTCAGATCTAAACCCTAGAGAAACCCAGAGTAGGCCCAAAGCCTTGCTTATTAGTTCATTATATTAACAGGCATGAAACACAGCAGCCGCGGCAGTCTTCATAGCCTCAGCGACATGGAGATGACCACAGAGAAAGAGCGAAATTGGCTCTCGTCCTGACTAACATCTTGTCTTTCTCAGTCTCTCTGGGTCTGCATTTAAATTGACCCAACGATGGAACAGCAAAAGGCTCCAGCAGCTTGGAGAGAGGAGTGAAGTTCACAGAGAGTGAGCTAAATCGGCTCTTGTCTCCGATCTGGACCAGTGTTTAAATTGTCTAAATAGCATATTGTACCTCTCACTAGGACTCAGGCAGCGCTGCTATGAAAGGCTCCGGGCCTAGACCACACCACCTAATGACTAGTTCTGAACCTAGATTCAGTCGCCTAGTCCAAAGCTGCTCTCAAGCTCTTCAGATCAGCTCAGCTCCCAGAGCAATCCTATTTCGCACCCGGGGCAGTCGATCGATCATTGGAACTTCTCTGCTTGGACCTCAACTTCTCTGTCAAGCACAATGTTAAGCTCCAGCCTTACTCTTGGGCAAGCTGTACAGGTATTGGAACCCCATCTGCAAAGGTTCTGCAACACACCATCTCGGCATATCCTCCGAATGCACCTTGCCGTCATTGTCCATTCACTGTTTGCACCAATAATTTATCACAATTTACCTCAGAAAAGGTATATTTTAATGATGTTTTTAGTCGGATTTCTTATCTTTTTGACTACCAGAAGATGTTGCACATATTTGGTAGTGCCATCTTAATTGGAAGAATTAAACTTCCATTTATATTAACTGAAGCAAAATCGTACAGGTTCTGCATTACTCTGATCAATTTCCTTCTCAGCATTTTATATGAAAGATCCAATATCCAAATAATAAATCTGTAGCTGATTATCAATTCATAATTTCAAATAGATTTCTATGACAGCTTTATAAAAATTATGCAATCGTTCCCATAGCATTTTACATATGTCGTGGCAGTTATGCTATGTTTTCTGCACCTGGAAAGCTTCAGTAACTAAGTGAACTGCTGAGTAGAGCTGGATCTATATGTTGAGCTTAATGGGATGGTTAAAAATGAAACAAAGGCAACTACATAGCCCATAAGGATTTTGACACTACCACAAAAAACAATAATAACATTCAGGTAATTAAGTGGAGCTACCTTGAGAAAGAAATAATGTCCAAGGAGGAGAGAAACATTTTCTTGTTTCTATGAGAAAGAACCTTCAGATCTTCCCTGTTGACATGTGGTGTCATAGTTAATCTGCAGCAAGAACAACAGCAATGCACTCAATTGATCAGGCTGTCCCCCTCAGAAGTGAAAGGGTGTTAACGCTTCAGTTTAATAAATTTTCATTCCACTGGAATGAGTTTGAGTTGAAACAAGTTATAAAATCCAGAGGAGCAAGGATCCAGTAAGATCAAGGAATTGAATGTGGAATTCAGGAAGGGTAAATCGAAGGAAAACATATCAGTACATACCGAGGGATCAGCAATGAAAAGGGTGAGCAATTTCAAGTTCCTGGGTGTCAACATCTCTGACGATCTATACCGCACCCAACGTATTGATGCAATTACAAAGAAAGCATGGTAACAGCTATATTTCATCAGGATTTGAAGAGACTTGGTATGGCACCAAAGACTCTCACTAATTTCTACAGATCTACTGTGGAGAGCATTCTAACTGGCTGCATCACTATCTAATATGGAGGTGCCTCTGCACAGGATCAGAAAAAGCTGCGGACAGTTCCAAACTCAGCAAGCTGTATCCTTGTCGCTAGCCTCCACAGCATCAAGGACATCTTCAAAAGCTGATATCTCAAAAAGTATGCCCTCTTCTCATTGCTACTATCAAGGAGGAGGTACAAGAGCCCAAAGACACACATACTATGTTTTAGGAATATTTTCTTCCCCACCGCATCAGATTTATGAATGGACATAAATCTACCTCACTATTTATTTTCTTTATTGTTCTTTTTTTGTACCACTTATTTAATTCAATATATTTACTGTGTGTATATATATAATTTTTTGTAGTAATTTATAGTGTTTTATTATGAATTGAAATGTATTTCACATATCTCTTGAAATCATAACAGATTGCACTTACATCATAGCCAAAAGCACACACTCAATCATTCTTATTATGAAAGTACATCAAAGACAAAGTTTGCTAATATTCAGAATCTATGTCACTGTACTGCATAAACTGTTCTCGGGCTTCCAGTCGGATACAGGTGTCAGTTTTAACTGATGTTTCAATAACAAACTCCGCTATCTTCATCAGGGACTATAAAGATTTTATTGTTACTGTATATTTCCAGTAAGTTGTCAAGTATATTAGGGACACTTATGTTAGGTTAAAATCTTACCCGTGTTAATTGTTGCAATTCAATCGTAGGAATGAGAGCAGAAATTTCCAGCAAACGTTCTCAAGCCTAAATGTCCATTCAATAAGATTTATTGATTATGAATGCTTTTGCACTGAACATTGTTGCTAAATCAACAGGACTTGTCACAAGATGCATAAAAAGTGTTGGCTTATAGGATTATAGAAATGGCTAATCACATTCTGAAAGTTCCTCTCCCTTAATGTGTCCAGATTCCGGGTGGCATTCAGCATTTATAATAACAAAATTATTCATCTCAGTCATTGACCTTTTTAGCAAAAAAGCAGAAAATCAGTTAAAATACAAAGCTCCAGTTAAAAAAAAACATAGTTGCTATTTAACAATTGTCTTCCTGCCATGAAATCAACTTGATCAGCATGAATAATATCAGGAAATTTCTTCCCAAGATACAGCACTCAATAGAAATTGCAACTTGATTTTTAGAAAGGCACACAAGCTATAGTGGAGCATTGACAATATATTTCATCTGTGCTCAAATGAACACAAATACCAGTGGAAAGTGTTAATGGTATTAGATAATTGGGACCTTAGTGTTTTTTTTTCTGAAATAACCCAAGGAATGCTGTTTGTACTTAGGACAAGGATAATAAAGGTAAATTATTTGAATAAATCTGAAATCTGGATTAGACAGTTTCCATAGAAGGTGCCTAATTTGTATTTTAGTTCCCTCATAAAGAAGCTGAGTTATCTTAAAAGTAATCATCTGTTCTGTTTAAATCTTAAATATTGCTTAAATCTATATCAAAAGAGCTCAATCAAATAGGTCCATCACTTTCCCAAGATCTAAACTCCTCACACAATCTCTTCCTGTGCCCAAATTTCTGCCTGGAGAACATGATCACATGTTTAAACTCTTAAAACAGATTTAAAATCTAGTCCTAAACGTAGTCAATAATCACCTCCCAAAGCACACTCTTGCATATGACAGAGAAAAAATGCATAGTCTAGGATAGCTTTCACATAAATCTACATACGTAAGATTATATTCTTGGTACTAACAAAATAATTATAAATGTGCTACTGTATATAGGTAATTTAAGCAGTGTTGATCACACTGAAAGGACATGGTGCAACTTTGGAAATTCAGGTAACCTAAAAGAACTTTTTTTCCCATGGTAAACTAAATGAGTTTGCCCTGTTTTACAGGCCAGGCGATTCATGCAACATTGCAGTTTCAGCAAGCTAACACCAAAAATGCCAATGGAGAAATTTGAATAAAATCTGCACATGTAACATAGAACTTTTCTAAGTATTTGAGTTCAATCACAATAACTGAAGCAACTCCGGAACAGGTACTATAACTTCAACGTAAGTAGAATGAAAATCACACACATAGGAGAGTACGGCATAGGAACAAGTCTTTCTGCCAACAGTGTCTGTGCTGGCAATGATGACAATTGAACTACTCAATCTGCCTGCACATGACCTAATTCCTTCATTTTCTGCCTGTTCATATGCCTGCCTAAATTCCTCCTAAATGTTTCTATCATAGTTGCTTTTGTCACCTCCCTTGGCACCACTCTCTGTGCAAAAACACATGCCTTGTAAATTTCCTTTAAATTTTCATCCCTCTGACTTTAAAATTATGCTCTCTAGTATATGACATATCCACCATGGTAAAAAGATTCGATGCCCCTTATAATTTTATGCACTCTGAATGGAAGTTCCAAGTGTGTAAAATAATATAATCCAAGTACATTCAAAGCATACGAAATTCTAAAGGGAACTTCTGCATATAGTTGATGAAAGTTAAGATGCAGATCAGTATTAATAAAATTCATCACACCGTTTTGCTCTGATAACCTTCACCTAGTACTTTATTGAATTATATTTTGCATTAATTTCAATGATTGCAAGTTCTACAACACTGATGAGTTACTTTTCCCTGTGCATTTATACAAAGTTGTACCATGATGCATTGTTTTGCCTTTACTTTGTTTTGTTATCAGTTTTACAGTTTATTACAAATAGGCAATATAGACTCTAGAGATTTTTCCTGAGGAATTGGTTGTAATTCCACTGGATGCTGTCTTTTGTGACAGGTTCAGCAAGTTCTGCTCCAGCTGTGAGAACTTTCATGTTTTGAAGTTAAACATTGCCATTTGCCCAGGAACTGATGCTGCTAAGAGTCTAAAAATATCATTTAATACATGTTATTTCCTGAGGTGGAGTTGTTGCTCTGTCTGCTTAAATGTACGTACAGGAACCATTATACAACAGAAAATGCCCTAGGAAATGTCTATATGACTATAAATAGACATTTTCAATTTTCAAACTTGGCATTCTGTAAAGATTGAAATGTAAGTATTAACGCTCTTAAATTTTCATTAGCACAATCTCCTAACAGTACTTGTCAACAGTGTTGATGTCACCCTTGCAGATGTTAGTGATGGTCTCTACCTCCCAGTAATAATTTCTGCTGGGATATACCGCCCACCTTCACATGAATGAGCTCTCACCGACTTATCCAGTGAGGCTGAGTATTTGATCAATTATTCATGGTTGTCAATGAGGATATTTCTGAAAATAAATCAGTAAGAACTGTTTAGGAGCTAAGCCTTTTTTCTGTAAGACTAACACTTCCAATGTAATGGAAGATGTTACTGTCAAATATGTTTCTAAACTGCACGGCTAATAGAAAAAGAAACATTGGCTAAGAAATAATGCAGAAGCTATTTTGCAGTTGTTTGAATTGTCAGGAGTCAGTAAAGCCGGGTGAGCAAACCAGCGAGAAAAGTTATATTGGACACTTCTGATTGATTGAAATTCATGATTGCTCTAGCAAAGATCTGAAAGATGACTGTCACATATGGGGTGAAAACAGCGGGAGAAGAGAGAGAGAGCGCAGCCCTCCAGTGAAAAATGATATCGTATCCGTTAAATAGGGGCCGTGGACAATTCTGATTTGATGGAGGTGGACATGAAAGCACAGAGGAACATCTGGAAAAATTTCTGAAATGCCAGTTTACTGCTGTTGTTACTGGTGATTGGGAATCTTTCAGAGGGAAGGCCTCAAAATCCCTGGCTTTGCCTGCTGTTGGCGACCGAGATGGAGGTCGAATCGTTCGGATAGAGATGACGCTCAGTGCTCAGTGTCAGAGAGCTGATCAGAGCTCGAAGTTTTCGGATGACTCAGAGTCGGACCGTGGTCGGGTATGGCAGGGAGAGTTTTTTTTCCTTCTCCTGTCTGTGTGAGATGTGGGACATTTGAGAGACTTTGAACTTTTTACTGTGCTCATGGACTTCTTCATCAAGTTATGGTATTGTTGCACTGTTGTAACTATATGTTATAATTATGTGGTTTTGTAAGTTTTTTTCAGTCTTGGTCTGTCCTGTGTTTTGTGATATCACACTGGAGGAAATATTGTATCATTTCTTAATGCATGCATTACTAAATGACAATAAAAGAGGACTGCGTGTCTTCATAATCTAAAAAAAAATTAGTAGTCACTTTGCAGATGCTCACCAAGGAATTTATTATTCTATATCCTTTATTTTAAATCTCTGCACACCTATCACAATGTGTTCATTTGTTAAATCTAAAGCTACACAAATAAAGGAAGGAAAAGTGACGTTAGGTGCATATTATTACATCATTAACTTTCATTAACTTTCTGTAACACAATATCAATAGTTTTAATAGTGACAAAGATTTTAAAGATTGCAGACTAGCTTTATTTGTCACATGCATTGTACATCAATACATTGAAACACACCGTGAAGTGCATTACTTACGTCATGGACAAACACAGTCCAAAGATGTGTATGCAGCCTGCAAGTGTCACTATGCTTTTGGCACAACATAGCATCACCACAACTTACATGCTTGTTGATAACTATCAGCGAGTGCAAGATCTTCATCAAACTTTGGAGCAAACGCTATTTACAGTCCACCTCTTTGGTTGTTGCAAACCATAGTGAGGAAAGTTGTTGCTTTAAGGCCATTTGAATATAGACTAGACATACTAAAATGTTTTATGAATAAGTGCATTGTCTATAAGTGTTAATTTTATATGTATCCTCATAAATATTCCTCATCGTGCTAGCTCTACTGGACGTTTCTGATCAAAAGTTTCTACCAAGAATGGAAATAAAGCTCTAGGAATTCTTTAACTAAGTAAAAAGTGTGAAATAATAAAGCAAATCTATTAATGCCATCAAATTTTTTTCATTCAGTGGATCTTACTTTCAAGATGATCTTTATTGTCACATGTACATCAATATATCAAAACATACAATAAGTGCATCATTTACATCAATGATGAACATAGATCGAGGATGAGTTGGGGGCAGCCCACAAGTGTTGCCATGCTTCCAGTATTAACAGTGCATTCCCACAATTCACTAACCCTAAACCACACATCTTTTAGAATATACGAGGAAAGCAAAGCACCAGAGGAAAACCATGTGGACATGGGAAGAACATACAAACTCCTTACAAACAGTAGTGGGAATTGAACCCTGATCTTTCATTTGGTGCTGTAAAGCAATATACTACTTACAAAAGCAGAATAAGGAAAAAATAAACAACTTCTATTTTATAGATTGTATGATTATCTTGGATTATTTTGGACCTCACTGAGGCAGACAACTTGCCAAAATTTTACAGGGCATTCTAAAGGGAGAGTCACTAATCACATTGGTACTAATGACAAAGGTAAAAAGAGCAACGAGACCCTGTGACTTGAATTTATGGAGGTGGATAGCAGATTAAAAAGCAAGGCCTCCAGTGTGATTATTTATGATACCATGCACTAGTGAGTTTAGGAATGAGAGGATAGATACTTGCTTTCATTATCTGGGGCATAAAACATGAGAAAAGGGAAGTTATAGGCCATCTAAATAAAGTATTAAAGCATACAGCTGGGGTATACTGTGCAGTTCCATTTACCTCTCTATATGAAAGATGGGGCAGCATTTAAAAGCGCGTATGAAAGAATTACTAGTATGTCATAGAATCATACAGCACAGAAAATGGTCCTTTCAATCCATGTTTTCCATTCTAATTTGAATGCTTATCGATTTTAATCCAATCTGTCTGCATTAGGTCTATAACCCTTCAGGGTTTAACTATCTCAATATCTGTCTAAATACCTTGTATACATTGAATTGTATCTGCCTCCATCACTTCTTCTGGAAACCTGCTCCAGATAACCACCCCCCTATGATAAATTTACCCCTCAGATTGCCTTAAAAATTCTCCCCCCTCATCTTAAACCTCTGGCCGCTAGTTCTAGACTTCTCTTCCCCGGGAAAAAGACTCTTAACGATCTATCTTAACGACTCTTAACGAGTGCCCTCATTGCTTTATAAACTTTCATACGGACTCCTCTAATCCCGCTTCAATTCAGTGGAAATGAAGCCAAACTATCAAATTTCTCCTTATAACTCCTGACCTGCAATCCAAGTAATATTTCAGTGAATATCTCCTACACTCTCTCTATTGCTATTACATCCTTCCTGCAGTATAATGACTCTAACTGTAAACAATACTCCAACTAATATCTAACCTATTTTTTATACAGTTGCTCTGGATGTAGTGTTTCAACCATGAGAAAAACGTGTCTCTGGAACTGTTAGAACCTGTGATTTTCAGTCTGGAGATCAACTGAGTGATCCTGGCACTGAGAAGATTCCGGGAAGGAAGCGCGTACTTGGATGGCCTCAAAGGGAAGAAACTTTGAGATGGAGTGCAAGTGATGTTTGACTCCATTTCACTTAAAAAAGTGTCCATGAATCGTTGACTAAAGTGTCGAGGAGGATTGCGATATTGGGACAAATGTGGAAGGCGAGCAAGAGTTCAGCGTCGATTTGCCTTCCTTTTGATCACTACTGGAGAAGGAATCCGTGAGCGGCCTATCACTGCGTGGCAGGTGGGAAGGCCTTTCATGTGGTGTCCTTGTCTTACGATGGTGAAGCAGGATGTTACCGTGGTTCTACGTTATGGATTGGACAATTGAGTTTATGGACTGTGGACTTTCTCGGACTCTTATTAGTTTTTATACTCTGTGTTTTTTGCCCATTTTGTTGGCAAGGGGAGGTGTTTGGGGGTTGACCTTCTTATTGCATTCTGTTAGATATTTCTGCAGGGTGAGACAGGGTTTGGGGAATCAAAGTTCTTGTTCCGTGTTGTGCAGGGGAGGGGAATATGGGGGTTGATGTTTTTGTTTCAGTTTGAGTGGGGGCGGGGAGGGGTTTGGGGTTGATGATTGGAATGCCATTCTTTTTTGTGCGGGAGTGGGGTTTGCTGTTTCTCTTTGAATAACTTTCATGTTTTTCTCTGTTTTGTGGCTATCTGGAGAAGAAGTACCTCAAAGTTGTATTTAGATACATACTTGGATAATAAATGAACCTGTGAACTTTGGGTACCGTTTGTTTGTCTTCCATGAAGCAGAGAAGGCTTGGGAAAAACTGATTAAGGTAGAGAAAAATGTGTGTGTGTGTCTTTTGGAATTCCGTTTGTTAATTTTCTTGCAACACACACACAAAATACTGGTGGCACTCAGCAAGCCAGACAGCATCCATAGGAAGAAGCACAGTCGACGTTTCAGGCCGAGACCTTTCGTCAGGAACAAGCGTCTTGGCCTGAGACATCGACTGTGCTTTTTCCTATGGATGCTGTCTGGCCTGCTGCGTTCCACCAGCATATTGTGTGTGTTGCTTGAGTTTCCAGCATCTGCAGATTTCCTTGTGTTTGTGTTAATTTTCTTGTTTCATTGTTTATACATCTCTTCTTTCTCACTCATTTGTCACCTTTTTCTCTCTGATTGTGTGCCTCCTTTTTATGTTTCTATTCATCAGTGTATGAATAGAAGCTTATGCATCCATTTCCTGAGCAGTTTCTTTTTGCCAAGTCCTTCTCTCTCTCTCTCTCTCTCTCTCTCTCTCAGGAAAAGAAATAATATAAGTAGATGTATCTGAAAATAAGTAACATAGATAATTCACTTGAAATATGTGATCAGAAACTGTCTCTATGAGAAGTTACTGGACAATTTCTCTGTCCTATTATATATATATATATACACACACACACACACACACACACACACACACACACACATATACCAGCATGCAAATCTTGCATATGAATTAAATAAATAAACAAATGTCTTATATATACTGTATATACTCACTTGATGTCTATTTTATTAGGTACACCTGTGCACCTGCTTATTAATGCAAATATCTAATCAGCCAATTATATGGCAGCAACTCAATGCAGAAAAAAATATGAAGGCATGGTTAAGGTGTTGTTAATGAAAGAGGTCAGGGAGAATGGCCAGACTGGTTCAAGCTGACAGGAAGGCAACAGTGTCCTGCGGGGGATGTGGTTTATTCTGATGGTCAAAAGTTGCTTCCATTGTGATTGCTTTTCCCATTGGTTAGCTGTCTGATGCCCAGTTTCAAATATCCCAGGTGTAAAATAACATGTGGAAAAGGCTTGCATGCATTCTCTTCCTTTGTTTAAGACAAGCCGTACACATAATCATTGGGAAGGTATGCTCTCCGCCCACTTTTATCTAAGTATGTTTGTTCAGTATTCAGCTTTGCAGGTTTTGTAACTTAGGGAACATGAATGTTTGCTCTAATTTTTTTACTGTATGTGAAAAAAATTACTAAATATTTTTATTCACAGTCAGTGTTTTCTGTCTCACTCACCAGACCCACGAACCTAATTCAACATACCAGACAGTAACTCAAATAAACACAACAATGGTGTGCAGAAGAGCACCTCTAATTGCACAGCACATCAAACATTGAAGTAGATGGGCCACTCCTGCAAAAGACCCCAAACATACACTAGTGGCCACTATATTAGGTATCTGCTGTGCCACTTCTCTGTTCCCTGCACACTCACAACTGATTCTGCTCTAACTCCATTTGCAAGTTTTCAGATCATACTAACACAGTGGGGTCCATCCAAAACAATCGTGAGACAGCGGAGAGGTGTGGTCGCATGCTCCTGTTTACATCAATGGTGCGGAGGATGAGAAGTTTGAATTTCCAGTTCTTAGGAGTTAACATCACAACAGTAGCCTGTTCTGGTCCAACCGCTTTGATGCCATGGCTAAGAATCCATACCAACTTCTCTACTTCCTCAAAAGGCTAAAGAAATTTGGCATGTTCCCTTTGACCCTCACAAATTTTTATTAATGCACCATAGAAAGAATCCTAGATGGATGCATCATGGTTTGGTATGGCAACTGTTGTGCTTGGAGCTGCAATGATCTGCAAAGAGCTGTGGATACAGCTCAGCATATCATGGAAATCAGCCTTCCCTCTTTGGACTTTGTCTTTCCTGCTTGCTGCCTCTGTTCAGTGGCCAGAATATAGATCTCACCCACCCTGGGCAGTCTCTGTTCTCCCCATCCCACAGGGCAGAAGATACAAAAGCCTGAAAGCACGTACCACCAGACTCAATGACAGATTGTATCCGAGGAGACTATCGAATGTTTCCCTCGTACTTTGAGATGAACTCTTGACCTCATAATCAACCTTGTTGTGGCCTGGCAACTTTCCTGCCTACCTGCACAGCACATTTACTGAACTGTAACACTTTATTCTCCACCAAGTAATTGTTTTACCTTGTACTACCTCAATACACCTTTGCAATGAATTGATCAGTACAAAGAGCATGTAAGACAGATATTTCACGTAGTTTGGTATATGTGACAATTTTTTTAAAAAATTACAAATTTACCATATTACTGGAATGGATAAGCGCTGGCAAACTTTAGACACAGTTTACCTTGCAGTGTAGCTGTGTTTAACAAATGTAAATAGTAGACTGAAGGGAGACATTGGTAACATTGATAATGGACATCAGGAATATTGAAATTGAGAGTATTTGAGATAAGTATGACCAAGTAATTTAGTGAAGAAAATAAAATACGAGGATAATCTCAAATAGATGAGCACAGATTATAAAAGCTTCAATAGATATGGAAAATATAGAGATTAATGAGAGTACTTTGTCTTTTATTTTCAGGTTTCCACAGCACCCCATTGCAAAGCACTTCTGAACTACATAGTTTGTATGAAAAGTGCTCTGTAAGTAAATAATAATTATTATTATTAGTACTAGTGGTGAATTCAATCTCCACAGGCACAGGAAAAAGGTGAGACAAACAGGATAGAAAAACTAAGTAACGCACATCAAAGTTGCTGGTGAACGCAGCAGGCCAGGCAGCATCTCTAGGAAGAGGTACAGTCGACGTTTCAGGCCAAGACCCTTCGTCAGGACAGGTCTCGGCCTGAAACGTCGACTGTACCTCTTCCTAGAGATGCTGTCTGGCCTGCTGTATTCACCAGCAACTTTGATGTGTGTTGCTTGAATTTCCAGCATCTGCAGAATTCCTGTTGTTTGTGTAGAAAAACTAAGTATTTGCTTTGTATCTGTCATTATGATAGATGGTAAAGAAACATTCTAGGGTCATGCATCTATTCAGAGGAAGAACTTGAAGAAATTGCAGTTTGTAAGAGTATTAAGACAATAGCAACCAAGATCAAAACTCAGTAACTCAACAGATTTATATCCTCTGGGAATTCAAGGAGATTTCTATAGAAGCAACAGTTCCATTGACTTTCCCATTCCATAGATTATAAAATGGTTCACTTTGATGAAAGATGACAAATTCAAGAGAACAGAAAGAGAAGGAAAGACATCTGTATGTTCATTAGCCTGGTGTCAGTATGAGAGAAATTGTTGGAATCTAGTATTATGGACCCCTGGTACCAAAGCACTTAGAAATTCAAAATGTTATTGGAAAATATCAAAGCAGATTTAAGAAAAGGAAATTGCTTTTGACAACTCTGTTTGAGCATATTGAGAATGGAATATTAAAACAGACCCATGGATTTACAAAAAGGATGTGATAAGCTGCCAAATCAGAGGTTCTTATTCAAAATTTTGGGTCCCTGGAAGGGTTGTTATGTTAAAACCTGCTGAGGATTGAATTAAAGACACAAGCAAAGATGGGAATGAAAGGGAATTTTCAGCATGGCTGTCTGCAAACAGTGTGGCTATGCATATGTATAAGCTCTTAGAATTTGAGTGTGTTTGTGCAGTTTCCCTTCACTATGTGACTTATTTTGTATCATGAAGTTTTCTCTATCCCTCCTCCACTCCACTTTGAATTCCTTCTACCTTCCCACAGACCAAGAACACCCCTTTTCTACCTTCTCTCCCCTTCACCACCACCCAACCTCAATCCTTACACTTCCTCCCAGTCTCAATCCTCACACCTCCCCCTCTCCTGACAGACTTGTCCATATTTCCAGCCACATTTCAGTCTCCAGCAGTGTTCATTATTAAGGACGCTCATCACCCAAGACATGCCCTCTTCGTATTGTTACCGTCAGGAAGGAGCTACAGAAGCCTGAAGGCACACACTCAGTGATTCAGGAAGAGCTTCTTCCCCTCTGCCATATGATTTCCAAATGGATATTGAACCCATGAAACACTACCTCACTTTTTTATTTGTTTTTGCACTATTAATTAATTTAACTATTTAATATACAGTACATATACATAGTTAATGTAATTCATTTATATTTTTTTCTACATTTATCATGTATTGCATTGTATAGTTGTTACTAAGTTAACAAATTCCATGGCATATACTGGTGATATTAAACCTGATTCATTGTCCACTCAGAATTCTGATAGCAGAGGGGAAAGAACTGTTCCTAAAATACTGAGAGGAGTGATTTAAAAGATTCAGAAGTAATTTAGGAGATTTGTAATAGTGGTAAGAGTATTGATGGTATTTGTAAAAGGAATAACACACATCCTCGATAAAGCCTATTTAGTAAAACAATTCTAGTCATCTGTCTTGTTGTAAAGTTTTCATGGTATGGAGGTTTGGAAAGACTGAATTCCCAGTGTCAATACACTTCAATCTTCATGTACTGCATGAGTCTCTAACACTGATTCCTTCCTAACTTTTGTTGCAATATTTTACCTGTTTTTCTTTCATTTAAAAGACCAAGTAATATGTTATTGATTGTACAGTGAGACATATGGCAGTTTTTTGGAGTGACGTATAAATTCAACTCTAATTGAATTTCTCCTAGTTAAGTGAATCCAATATGAATACCCTGTTAATTCTGACAATGCATCCAGAATGTGACAACTTTATTTTACAAGTGAGCTGTAAAATGAGAATAAAAGTAGTGCAGGTCTAGCCAATATTGCCACCTGTGTGGTGGATAGCTCTAGTACCAACCCTTCATTTTCCGGAGATCGTCTCTAAATTACCCATCATCAATACCCTGAAATCAATATTGACTGTAAACTCAACAGGGTTAGCCACAAAATGGACGGGTAGAAAGACAGAAAGATAGGAACTGGAGGGGGCCCATTCTGTCTTCCAGTTCCCAACATTCAGTTTAATGATGGCATATCATCTAACTCACTACTATACTTCTGCTATCTCCCCATATCCGATGCCTAGAAATCTGTCCATTTCCGTAATAAAAATCCTCAGTGACTGTTCTGTAAAAGAAGTCTCGCCTTCTGGCATCTCAAGGCTTCTCCATCAGAGAAATACCTAATGGGATTATCCTTAATTCCCTGGCCAGCTGCTGCTCTAGATGAAGATTTGAGGAAGTGTCCTGATGATAAAACTTCATCCTCTATTTTAGGGGCCCCCATCCTTTTTTGCACCGCGGACCGGATTAATATTGACAATATTCTTGCAGACCGGCCGACTTGGTGGGGGGCAGTTGGTGTTAATCACGACTGGAATATAGGTGATAAGTCACTTATAAGTGGCTAATACACTCAATTTCGTTTCTAAAGGGGTTTATCTAACAAATTTAATATTAAACACACAGTGCATATTTTCCTCGCATGAATACAGTGATAAGTCAATTATAACAGTGGTCCCAAACTTCCGGGCTGCGGAACGATACCGATCCGCGAAGAACACAGTGGTGGCCAGAACGCACCCAGCACGTCTTTAAGAAAAAAGCCGAAATAAACAAGCTAATTGATTAGGTGCTGCCCAGCCCAGACCAGAGGCGACACAATCAGCAATTCCCTCTGATCTGGGCTGACATTTACGTGCTGGGCGGCACCTAATCAATTAGCTTGTTTATTTCGGCTTTTTTCTTAAAGATGTGCAGGGTGCGTTCTGGCCACCGCTATAACGCTGCATGCTTCGCTGCCCGGAGGCTGGGGACAACTGAATTATTAGTCACTTATAGGTCAATAGCATCATAACATTTCAAATAACGTTTGGATATTAAACACATAGCGCATATTTTCCTCGTATGAATATATAAAATCATTGCAACACACCAATATCGCTGAATCAGTGGGAGCCCTGGGCTTGTTTTTCTGCAACAACACGGTCCTATCGGGGGTGATGGGAAACAGCGATACTCAAAGCGGGTTCCTTATGTCCAGTCTATTCCGCAATTTAGTTTTTGTTGCATCTATTGCAAAAAACTCCGCTTCGCAGCGGTATGATGTTGGAAATGGAAGTTAACGTTTTCAGTGCTTTCGTGGCTATCTCAGGATATTCAGCCTTGACATTGATCCAGAATGCCGGCAGAGATGTTATGTCAAACATACTTTTCAGCCCGTCGTCATTTGCAAGCTCGAGGAGTTGATCTTTTTCCCGCGCTGACATGGAGGATTCACCGGGGACATTCACAAATGGGTCACGGACCCATTCCTTTGAACGTCTTGGGTCACTGATGACCTCGGGTGCGTTAAAGTTCAACAGTGTGCGTGACAGGGATTGAGGAAAATTGCAGTTGACTCATATTGTTTCATATTGCCAAATCTTATTGTTTCCTTGCGGCTCGTGGCCCGTGGCCCGTGTCCCGTGGCCCGGTCGCACATGCTTTGCGGCCCGGTACCAGTCCGCGGCCCAGTGGTTGGGGACTGCTGGTCTATTTTATTCAATTATTTACTACTTCCCTTTCATCTTTTCCCTTTCTCCATTTTTCTGAAGAACCTGCCCCTCTGAAAATAAAGAATACCTACCACAAGTGTTCCTCTTCATTCACCAAGAAACCAAAGTGAGCAACTCCTAAAATGCTCCTTCCTTTTATAACTGTGTATATTCTAAGTTTGTTCCTGTGCTGTAGTTCTTCATGAATCTATAAAAAAAAATTGAGTCTGATCTTTACCCTTTCCAATGTAACCTATGAACTCAGGACCACATGTAGACTTAAACAATGGCCCAACTAGTATTATATACAATTCTCACATAACCTTCCTCCTTATGGTGCTGTATGTCTCAGGTAAGATAAGATAACTTTCTATATGTTTTTTACCCACCTTATTTCTCTGTGTACATCCACACTAAGGAGTGGATTATTCTCTTCATTCTGATTCTCCACACCGTTTATTATTCTGTCATTCATTAAATATTCTTTCACCTTGCTACACCTCCTCTAACTTTATGCTTCACAAGTTGGATTGAATTCTATTTTTGCTCAACTGACCAGGCCATCCTTGTCTTGTTACAATGTGTTCTTCTTCCAATGTGTTCTGTCAACCAATGGCCATTTTGTACTATCTGCAAACTTCTTTATCATGTCTTCCACATTTAAGCCTATGTCATTAATATATATAGCACAAAAGGAAAAGGAACGTGTGATGAGTCCTGTGGAAGCCCACTGGCTACAGATTTGCCGTCAAAATAACACACATCAAACAATACTCTGTTTCCTGCTACTATCTTATTTTTTATCCAACTCATCAACTTCCTGATTAGATACATGGACTTTTAGTTTTTTGACCAGTTTGTTCCATGAACATTTGTCAAAAGCTTTTGCTGAAATGCTTAATATCATCTTGCCTCTATTTCTTCTGTAATCTAAACAGCTATGTTGATTATTTGTAGTTTGATCCTCAGCCGTTTAACAAGGCTCTTAGTATTAAAGAACCAACAATGGGCTTGTACTTGAATTTGATTTTAATTTAGAGAGTCAGTCTTGAATATCACAGGCCGAACATTATGTCAGTTAAATAATCTTTGTCATTTCTTTCCTTTCAACAAAATTTTCTAATGTGCTAGTTTGGCTCATTAGGCTGTCAAACAAGTAGCCTTTTAACATAAGCATTTCATAGTGAAATTATGATACTGCAAATGTTCAGCCAAGAAATTGATCTGCACAAGGCCCATAAAGGTGTTGTTAAGCAAACAAAATTCATGTGAACATGTACTTAATTTTTGCAATGAATGAGCTAA
Source organism: Mobula hypostoma (assembly GCF_963921235.1). Classification (NCBI taxonomy): domain Eukaryota; kingdom Metazoa; phylum Chordata; class Chondrichthyes; order Myliobatiformes; family Myliobatidae; genus Mobula; species Mobula hypostoma. The sequence goes on along the minus strand of NC_086099.1, from coordinate 77,554,265 downwards.
ATATTTAATAAGATAAGAAATTGTTTGTTTAAGATGACATTCGGTACCCCATTGATGCATATCTGGCACCGAACTCACCCAACAAACAGGCATGGAACACCCAAAATTTCCCATCATTGTATTAGACAATCCATGGTCCACATTTCCTTATGACTTAGAAGAATGCTCTTTGAGCCTATGCTGAACCACAAAGCAATTCTATTCCCCACCTGCAGTAATAGCTTTAAATAATGCTGCAAAATGAGTGTTCATTAAAGGATTAACCTGATCCTCTCACAAGTCTTACTTACAGTGCTGCCAGATTCCTGAAAACAAAATTCAAATTGACTGACCCAATCTGACCTTGCACAAATACTCCCAGGCCATTTTAAGGGATCCTCGTAAAATTTAGAGGCCAACCATGCCAGAAGTTTTCCTAAAAATAGTGAAACATTTTCATGTTAACTAGATGGAAAATGAGCACAAAGATAAAGAAAGATGTTTGACAAAGAGGGATGGAATCAAGGGAATTAGTTTCCAGAAGGAGTCAGTCCGGGCATGAATAACACTGGGTACTCCACAACCAATTGCCCCAAAGAGTGTGAAAACAATTGTCATATTTATCAAAAATCAAAACTTCTCCCTTTGTCAGTTGAGCTTTCCTTGAGTTCTGCAAAGTAAAAGTGAGTAGCAAATTGACATACTTGACATATATTAGCAGAAGTAGACCGCATAGCTCACCAAAGCTCTTGTATTACGGTGTGACTCTTTATAATGACTACTTTGCGAATGCAAGAAATTCATCCCCAGTGCGTGCTGTTTCTAAATCAGAGGAACACAACATGAGAAAGCCCATTAGTGTTCTTTTAGAACTGAAGAAAATAAACTTAACAATTTCAGGTTCTTTAAAACAATGTTAGAGAGATGTCAATGCTGGCAAATGTCTATTTTCTTTGGTTTAATACCATCATAGCTAAACTATGAATTTATGTCCTGAGACCCATTTTCATGATATCTATAGCAATCAAAAGTCTTAAAAAATGCCGATGATCATCCTCAATCCTAATGAAGGGTCTTTGCCCATCAACTGTTTATTAATTTTCGTAGATGCTCTCTGACCTGCTGAGTTCCTCCAGCATTTTGTGTATGTTGCTCTAGATTTCCAACATCTACAGAATCTCTTGTACTGAATCTAGTATGTTTGTATGGTTCTTTCCTCATATTTAGCAGTGTTAAAGGTCTGCATAGATGAATGAGCTTTTCTAAATAACAAAGGATATTTTGCAGCGGAGATCTACATAATGTAAATAATCCTGCTTGTAAAAGTGGTCATATTTCATCAGTGGTGATTTAAATAGGGCTTCATTTAATTAAAATTTTAAAGGTAGGATGGTATAAACAGAGGGAGACTTCCTATAAATCAAATGGTCCTCATAGGTAACTCAGAGCTATTTGTGCAGAGGGAATTTGCCTATAAAAATGAATTAATATACTGCGGTGACTTCTTCCACCACTCTTCCATGTACCTGCTGAAAATTGCAGCTTATCTTCAGCCTTGTTTCTGGTTTCCTAAATTTGCCACACTCACATCACAATTACTGCAGAAAGGTATAAGACCAGAAGACTGAGGAGCAGAATTAGGCAATTCCATCATGGCTGATTTATTATTCCTCTTAACCCCATTCTTCTGCCTTCCACCCATAACATTTGATAACCTAATTAATCAAGAAATTATCAAACTTCTCTTTATTTATATCCACTGAACTGGCCTGCACAGCTGCCTGTGGCAATGAATTCCTCAGATTCATCACCCTCTGCTTAAGGAACCTTTCCTCATCACTCTTCTAAATGGATGTTCCTTTATTCTGAGGCTATGTGGTACTAGACTCAACCATATAGGAAAAATCCTCACAAAATCCACTCTGTCTAGACCCTTCAATATTCATTAGGTTTCAATGAGATCCCCCTCATTCTCTAAACTCCTGCAAGTACAGGCCCAGAGCCCAATGCTTTTCATAGTTTAGCCCTTTCATTCCTGGGATCATTCTTGTGAGCATCCTTTGGACCTTCTGCAATCCCAGCACATCTTTTCATAGTTAACTGGCCTAAAACTGCTCATAATACTCCAATGTGGTTGGACAAAAGCCTTATTACATTCTAGTCCTCTGGAATTGAATGCTAACATTGTATTTGTTTACTTTACCACTGACTCAATCTCCAAGTTAACCTTTAGAGAATCCTGCTCTAGAACTCCCAAGTTCCTTTGTACCTCTGATTTTTGAATTCTCGTGATACAGAAAATAGCCTATGCCTTTATTCTTTCTACCAATGTGCATGACATCATACTTCCCTACACAACCTAAACCACCTGCCACTTCTTTTTCAATTCTCCCAATCTGTCTAAGTCCTTCTGCAGACACTCTGCTTCCTCAACACTTCCTGCCTCTCCACCTATCTTCATATTGTCGAGAAAGCCATCAATTCCTTCATTCAAATCATTGACATATAACGTGAAAAGAAGTGGTCTCAACACTGTCTCCTGTGGTACATCACTAGTCATCAGCAGCCAACCAGAAAAGGCCTATTTTATTCCCACGCTTTGCTTTTTACCAATCAGCCAATCTTCTTTCCATGCTAGATATGAAGGGCTCTTGTCTTGTTCAGCAGCCTCATAAGTGGCACCTTGTCAAAGAATTTCTGAAAATACAGATAAACAATATTCGCTGACTCTCCTTTTTCTTTTCCTGTTATTTCCCCAAAGAATTCAAAAGATTTCTTAAGCAAGATTTCTGCAGCAAGATTTCCCCTTAAGGAAACCATACTGGATTTGGCCTGTTTTGCCTTGAGCCTCCAAGTACACTGAATCCTCATCCTTAATTGACTCCAACATCTTTCCAACCACTGAAGACAGAATAACTGGCCTACAGTTTCCTTTCTTGGTCCTCCTTCCCTTCTTGAAGAGTGGAGTGACATTTGCAAATTTCCAGTCCTCTGAAACCATTCTGGAATCTAGTGATTCCTGAAAGATCATTTCTAATGCCTCCACAATTTCTCCAGCTACCTCCTTCAGCACACTGGGGTGAAATCCAGCTGGTCAATGTGACTTATCTACCTTCAGACTTTTCAGCTCCCAAGCACAATCATCTTCTTAACAGCAACAATATTTCCGCCCCCCCCCCCACCCCGATACTCATGCATTTCTTGCATTCTGCTAGGGTCTTCCACAGTGAAAACTGATGCAAAATATTTTAAAGCTTCATCCACCATTTCTTTATCCCCCGTTACTACCTCTCCAGGGAGAATGGAGGTGTTCCAAAATTCCAACATCTCACACAAGGAACGTGCAACTAACTCCGGACCCATTCTCAGCACACTAGCTACGTACTAACAGAGAGAAAACAAAACTTACTGGAAACTTACTTGTCTGTGCTTGCCTAAGTCTGTTCTCACCAAAGGCTGTTGAATCAAAGCCTGGTTCCTTCCACAATGGCCGCTCTGCCTATCCCTTGCATTTTTTTTATTGGCAGTTGACTCAAAATCTCAATTCTTTCCAGTACAAAAAAGTGTGCAAATAAAAACTCCGCATATGATTATAGAATCAAAGAGGCCATTCAGTCCAACTTACTCATGTGTTAAAACTAGACACAGTTAGGTTAATATTTCCTAAATCTTGGTCCTTGGCTCTGCACATTATGACCTTCAGCTCCTTATGAAGTTTCTCTTGAATGTGTGAACCTCTGCCACCATGCCATATCAAGCATCGAATTCCAAGCCCCACACTCCATTGAATGATTCTCAGAGTTATCATGATGAGACCATTTCACACCTTGTCGTTTGTAAAATGCTATTCCATTCTCTCGGTTTCTCAATCTGTATTACATTTGTATTCAAGAGGAGACTTTTCATTTTAAGATATCCAGGAGGTCCTCCTTCTTCAAAGTATGGTCTTCCTCTTCCACCACTATTGATAATGACTTCACCCGCACCCCTTCCATTTCCCTTTTCTTTACCTACCACCTCACGAGCCTTCATATCTAGCACAGGTATCCCCCGCTTTACGAAAGTTTGTTTAAACGCCACTTTGCTTTTACGAAAGGCGTACAATGCATTACCTGTTTTCGATAACCAAAGGAAATCCGAAGAGATTTTCACTTTTACGAAAAAAAGCGCCCGCGTTAAACTTGTGTTTACCCCAAGAAAGTCTACCATGACCATGAAGCCTTGCGCAGGCAGGTGTGTGCGCATACATGTACATGCAAGTTTTTTTCTACAAATCCGTTTTGGCTAAATCTTCCTGATTCTGGTAAGTGAAACTACACTAGTGGTCGCCAACCTTCTTAAGCCCAAGATACCCTACCTCGGCCTTAGTGAAAGGTGAGATCGACCTACTAAACCGGTTAGTCACACGCATGAGCACCGGGCAGAAAAGACCGGAAGTAAAACCCCACAACCCAGAAACAACCTCTGTTTACAAACAGCTTTCCATAGTGAAGTTATTGCTCTATTACCATTATCATAAATAGTATTACTTATTTTTATAATGCTCACATTACAACACATTTAACTCTATGTGTCATTATTTTATTTTATTTCAACATGAAAAATAAACGAATAAAAATTGACTGTTGTACCCAGTGTGATGACTAGGGCTGAATACCTTCTGCTAGTTCCCTGAAATTTGGCTCATAACTACAGACAGCCAGTTTGAGATGGTCTGTGAGGTGTCTGTCAGTAAGACAGCTCCTGTACTTAGATTTCATAATTTTCATCTGTTGCAGCACAGTGACCTCGCAAACCTCCTGACAGACTGAATATTTGAATGGACAGTTTCCTTTGTTAGACTGAACGTTGAATCTGCCACATTTTTCAGGTGTTTTGTATTGGTAAGCTGTTACTCAGACACTAGTATAACTTTCAGAGGTACACAAGATAATGACACCACTGTTTTTTGTTTCCCAGTTATTTACATGTGGGGAATGTTGGAATTTAAAGGGGGAGAAGTGTTGTAATGTGAGCATTATAAAGATAAGTTAATACAAATTAGGATAATGGTAATATAGCAATACTCCCGCTATGGAAAGCTGTTTGTAAGGAGAGGTTGCTTCCGGGTCGCGTAGTTTTACTTCCGGTCTTTTGTACCGCGGTGTATGGCGGGGGAGCTACACACATGCGCACTGGGAAGAAAGAACGGAACTAAAACTCCACAACCTGGAAACAATCTTTCTTTACAAACAGCTTTCAGTAGCTGGAGTATTGCTATATTACCATTATCCTAATTAGTATTACTTACTTTTATAATGCTCACATTACAACAGTATTTGTGTATTTATTTTTCATTTTTTTCGGGATCTACTGGGAAAGTCACAAAGATCGACTGGCTGATCGCGATCGACCAGTTGGCGACTACTAAACTACATACATTATTTCTACTTTATATAGGCTGTGTATTTATCATATCATTCCTGCTTTTACTATATGTTAGTGTTATTTTAGGTTTTATGTGCTATTTGGTATGATTTGGTAGGTTGTTTTTTGGGTCTGGGAATGCTCAAAAATTTTTCCCATATAAATTAAGGGTAATTGCTTCTTCGCTTTACGCCATTTCGGCTTACGAAAGGTTTCATAGGAACACTCTACTTTGGGATAGCGGGGGAAACCTGTCCGCCACTCTCTGCTATGTCCACCATTTCCAACAGAATCCTACCTTAGGCACGTCTTTCCTCCCTTCTGCAGACCAACCAACTCCTACCGTGAGTCTGTTGGGGGTCATTTATTGTATTCGATTCTCCCAATGTGATCATCTGCATTGGTGAGGTCAATATACATTGTGGGACTGCATCATTCAACTGGCTAGAGGCCAGAGGCCACCCAGTTTAATTCAACTTCCCGCTCCCATCCTAACATGACTGTTGATGGCCTCTTCTACCGCCATGGAGAGGCCAAACACAGGATGGAGCAGCAACAACTCATACTCTGTCCTGATGGCATGAACATTGATTGCTCTAACTTCCGGTAATTTCTTCACAATTCCCTTCCTGTTTCTCCTCCCTTCTCTTTTTCTCATTCTCCATTCTGTTATACTCTAACTCCCTCACTCCTTTTCTCCTCCTCCCATGCCTTCATTATTTGCCTATTACATCTTTCTGGTTTCTTTCTCCTTCTCTTTATTCCTTGGTCCACTGTCCTCTCCTATTAGATACATTCTTCTTCATTCCTTTACCTCTTCCACCTCCCAGCTTCTTACTTTATTCCTACCCTCACCCTCCCACCCACCTTCCCCCTCACCTTGTCTCAAATATCACCTGCCAGCTTGTTCTGCCCCCAGTCCTTAATCTGCCGCATTCCTTTCCAGTCCTGGTAATGGCTCTCAGTATACAAGGTCAGCTGTACATTTCCTTCCATAGATGCTGCCTGACTCGTTGAGTTCCTTCAGCACTGTGTGCATGTTACTTTCTTCTCAATTCTTTTTTACTCCTGCCAGTTAATTCAAATCAATGCTCCAGATCCTGATCTTCCTTCTATGATAAAACACAATGAGAAGGGATTTGAATTTCAATTGTCATTATTTCCCTTTACTTTGTTCTCTAACGTTGAATACCTTTCTCTGTATTTTTCTTTTGGGGTATGATTTGACTCAAATGATCCCATTCTATTTCACGAATTTCTTCTTTCAGCTTTATTGATACAGACAACATTTTGTTCCTATCAATTACTTACCCAGCTGCCCTAATTACTCCTGATCAGCCCACAGTTCAGCAACTTGCAGAGCAAGGGATCTTTAAGCTGAAAAGGGAATAATTAACAAGGAAATTTATGAGCTAATCCATTCCAGTAAATTAGATGCCAAAAGTATATACTTATTTATTTGTTTGTTATTTATTTTGAGATACAGTACATTTTAACCCACCAATTAGCCCTAACATAGTCACAGGACAATTTACAATGGACAATTAACAGTCTAACCGGAGTGCCTTTGGACTGTGAGAGGATACCCATGCCCACACAAGAAGAATGCATTAATGTTCTTACAGAGAACATCAGAACTGAAGTTTGAATTCCAAAACCCCACGCTGTAATAGTGTCACACTAGCCACTGTACTATCGTGGTGCTTGTCTTCAGAGCTTTGGTAAGCTACCTATGTAATTATTCTCTTCATTGTTATTTATTCTTCTTCAGGAGCATGACAGCCCGGTGGAACAAACCTGAGGATTTGGGAGATATATAAACGAGCTCTGATGATAGTAATATGATTCATAATGACTTCAGACTACCTAAGAATTGCAGGGTTTTTTTCCAATGGTGTTTGAACAGAAGGAGAAAGAGGGACAGTAATACTCAAACAAAAGTAATCATGGACATCACCAAAACTTAATAAAAAAAAGACACAATTGATAACCACCTTGACATTGTTGTTGTGCAATTACTATTCCTAAGGAGCAATTGATAAAAATGTTTACATTGATTTCGGCAGCACCTTAGAGCAACTAATAAGCCCACTATCTCATGGATCCAGGGATGTGAATTTAATAATGGCTGTGTGGAGTGTGCATATCCACCTTGAGACCACATGGGTTTCCTTTCCTATGCCAAAGATATATGGGTAGGCAAGCTAATAGGTCAATTTAAATTTCCCAAATATAAGTGGTAGAATCTGGGGGAGGTGATGAGAATGTGGGGAGAACAAAATTCAGGGGGTTAACAGAGGTAGGTGGACAACATGGACTCACAAGGCTGAGACCTATTTCCATACTCTGCCTCTCTACATGAATTAAAGGATTAATTCAAGAAAAGAGATGCCTATCTGAACAGAATAGAGAAAGAAAATAACATGCAAGCAATTTTTTCACAAACATATACTGTAGTTTATTTTTCCATTGTCATCTTCTCTATATTTTTTTAAAATTGTGTTGTAGATTTTAATCATTATTAAACATTTTGCTATATCTTGTACTTCAAAAAAAATTTCCTTCTTTACACTTGCTTAGCATCTTCATGGTCCCCTTTTATAAGCAATATTATCTTGTTTACAAGAAAGCTTTCCTGAAATTCAATATGTTGCTTACATAGACAAACAATGCAATGTCAATAAAACATAATCTGCAATGCACCTTTAATTCAATGAAAATTTTCGCTCTTTATTCTACAGGTTTGTGCTAAGCTAAGTTCAATTGCATAGCTCAATAGCCTTATCTGCGTTTATAGAATGATAAATTCATATAACTTTAAGCAATGCATTATTATATGGATTAGCTTGGCAGTATTGATAAGTTTAGAAGGAAAATTATGGATAATGGCTGAGTAGCAACTGAACAAAGTCAATGCTGAATAATTGGCTACACTTTATTGACTATGACAATATTTCTTCTTGGTTTATATATCATTCTACAACTCTTATTATTGCACACTGTTGCAATATTGTTCAGGATTTGTTGAAACTCTGATCCAAGAGATGAAAGGACTGAGGATCGGTTGAGTGAGTAAGCAAATATAAAAGCCAGTGTTGTCATTTGAAAAAAAAGTGCAGAGACTTATTTGGTTCAATGATCTTATCATCTTTCTACCTTGGAAAGGATGTTGCTAAATAGACCCACTTCCTGCAGACACCCTTGAAAAGGACCAACACTTCTCATTTACCACCCTGAAACAAAACAATGAGGAGGAGCGCCAAGACCTTGGTCAATGTGACATGGACAATCCAGATTGAGGCTCACCCATGAAACCCATTAGACTGACTTTGACTGTTGTTAAACTTGTAACCATGTTTTTCACCATGCAAAGTCCACATTGATAAGGTCTAATTTGGAGTATTGTGTGCAGTTCTGGTTACCAACCTACAAGAAAGATGCAAAGAACAAGAATTTCAGGATGTATATTGCATACGTTCTCTGATATTAAAAGGAACAATTGAACAATTGAAATAAGGATAAAAGAGTACAGAGAAAATTTATAAGGATGTTGGCGGGTCTGGAGGACCTGAATTATATGGAAAGATTGAATAGGTTAGAACTTTATTCCTTGGAATGTAGACGATTGAGAGGAGATTTGATAGAGGTGTTAGAGCATTGGGGGGGGGAGGTTAGCACATTTAGCAGATAACTTCAGCCACCAGTCTTCATATCTGAATATGGATTGTGGGTTTGATTTTAATACAGCTCTGAACAATAGCTTCCCAGACTAGGCAGACCAGGAAATGGGCACGTAGCTGATGGCCTGCATTTGCATGAGTCAAATCAACATCTCATTGCACTGGATGTGACAGTGATTAACACTTGTTTTGTGTGTGATGGAGGGAAGGTTGTAAATATGGAGTTGTCTGACTTGTCATGAATTTTGTTTGATCTTTAGCACATAAAATGTACATAGTGTTTGGCATAAGGAGACCTTTCAACCAAAAGCATCTTCATATGATTCCTGCGCTATCTCCTTTTGTCGAATAATGATGCTGCTTTGTAACTACCATTACTTTTCTGCAGTGACTTTATTAACACACCATTTGATATCAGAAGTGGGATACCTTCATGCAACTCATGTGCCAGCATTCTTAGCATGCTAGCAGTCTAAGTGGGAGAGTATTTTTAAAATTAGCACTCTCACTTGGATCTGTTTGGATCAGTGATACAAGGCATCATGAACACCAAGAGCCAAACTGGTAGATGTAAAAGTAGTGTGCATGCATGTGTGCTTATGTAAGAGATGAAACTTTGTGTGGTAGTTTGGTGAAATAGAGCCACTAGTTGCAAAGGGTTGTTATTGAAGTTTTGGGACACCAGTGGGTGTCTCTGTACTCATTCCAGGGGATGCATTTTAGCATATGCATTTTGTGAGTATGTGAAAAGGGGTACAGCAGGCATCATGAGTTCAGATGCTGAAAATTAGCAGATTGCAGAGTACGTATTCTGTGGTTTGGAGTATGTGCTGTTTAAATGGTACCCATCACTTATATTTTGCGTAGTGTGGGAATTAGTGTGGAGATATTTCAGAGAGAGGTTTTACCCAGATATATCTGATAGAATGGCACCTATTGAAGTTAGGCAAAATCAGGTTGAGATGCCCGATGATCCGAGCCAGACCTTGACTCTGATTACAACCATTCATAAGCCCTTCACCCCCAGGGAGAATCAGATCATTTTGTCAGAGTTGCCCTCACTTAAAATCTCATGTGGGGATTTGGAATTCTGGTGCAAACTTGATGAAATGGTTGAAACTCACCAAATACAACCAACAAGTATACACATTTCCATAAAAGCAAAGTGCCCAAGGAACACATGGGACAGTATGGTCCAAGGGGTGCAGGATGGTACATGGGCAACTATCAGGAGTGACAACAATGAAGAAAGATATTGGTCTTTTAAAGGGGAAGTGAAGCAGTGACTGGGGGAGGTGACAGCAACTGGGAAACCATAATGGCAGTGATTCAAAGAGCTGAAGAGCATCAGTATCATTAACTGACCTACTCTTGCCAACGACTGGATAGGCTATTTGTATTATGGGTGTAGGAGGAAAATCAGTAAAAGCAGAAAAAAGCAAGTTGCAAATACCCAAAATCGGTGGAGTGCAGCTTCCAGTGTATTTTTGGGTCTGTCTAAATAATGAGGGTACTATCCTTGGACTAGATATCCTAAAGGGAAGCAGGGGCTATTATAGATTCAGAAAAGGGAGAAATAATATGGACAAGCTAGGGGCAGCAACCATGTACAATCAACAGAGAACACAACATAGCCAGTATCACCACTATACAGTGTATAGTGAAGGAACTAAAGCACTCAGGGATATTCAGAGAGATTATGTCGACTACTAACTCACCTATATGGCCAATAAGGAAGTTTAACAATTGTTGACAATAGACTATACTGCCCTTAATAAGACCACACTGAAATTGCATCCGATGATGGTGAGCCCTGCAATAATCCAGAATAACCTGTCTCCAGAAAATAAAGTTTTTTCAGTCCTGGATATTGCTAATAGATTTTGGGGGCTCTCCTTAGCACCTGAGTCCCAAGACTGATTTGCCTTCAGCCTGGATGGGAAAGAGTACATGTGGACCAGATTCCTCCAGGGATTCCTCAATAGCCTAGCCAGTTTTCATAAGGTCATAGTGCAGATTTTGGAAAAGCTCAATCTGACACCTACCGGTCAACAAGTTTACAACATGCAGATGATCTACTAATTGCTCAGAAGATGAAAAGGTCATTAAGGGGTGTTAGCCAGTGTTTTAGAGATACTGTGAGACAAAGGGTTTAAAATCAGAACACAAAAGACTCAGACAGGAAAACAAACTCATACAGTACCTCGGCTACACTATTTCCCAGGGAAGGAAGGACATACCAAATGACAGATTTTTGGCAATCAGCTTCATACCCTACCTAGTAAACGTAAGGGGAGTGAGGAAGATAATGGGTGTATTCAATTACTGCCATAATTTCAAAACAGGGCTCTCAGCATGTTGGCCCTAATATAGGCCTTGATTAAAGGAGGGAAGTCCCCTCTGAAGGAAGCAAGATGGGGGAAGATGAGGAAAAGGCTTTTACAGAAGTCAAGAAAGCCCTGGTCTCTGCACCTGTGCTAGGATTATGAGATCCTAGCTCAGCCCTGCAGCAAAGAGGGAGAGTCCTACAACACAATAGTGGTGCAAGACCAGGGGGTACAAGAAGAGCAAAGGCATATTATTCAACAAAACAGGCACCCATTGAAATAGGACTTCCCCACTGCATCGCAGCTTCAGACTGCGTGGTGTGGGCAATGCAAGTAAGTGCACTAGTTGTAATAATGGGATAACTCATAATACACACACCCATACCATTGCAGAGCTCCTGAATACGGGGAGCCTGAGCAAAGTCTCAGGAGCATGGTCACCTAATACAACAACTAGTGGAAGCAGTGAGTCTGCCAGCAGACGTGGCAGTAACTAAAGTAAAAGCTCACCAGAAAGGGGAGAGCAAGAGACAGAAAGGAAATGAGTGGGCAGACATCAGTGCAAAGAAGGCAGCAGAGGAACAAGAGGCAATTGAAATTGCAAGTGTCCTGGTGCAGAAAGAAACTGCTGAACCCAAATTAATAAAATTATATGAAAAGGTGGAAGCAGAAGAGAAGGAGAAAGGGAGCAAAGGAGGGACCAGATAGGAGCTGGACTCACGGGGAGGAAGGAGTCATCTTGGCACCACCATGTATTAGGCAGATACACTGAAGTTATATCATGTGTTGATGCATCAGGGAAGACAAAACATGATCACAACCCTCCAGTAGGATTGGTGGTAGCCAGGAATGGGCGGGGATATTGAGAAATTCTGCCACAGTTGTATCATTTGTGCCTAGCATAACCCCAGTAAGGGCTTAAAGCTACAAGCTGGCAAGCCAGCCACGACCAAAGGGACCTGGGAAAAAATCCAGATAGACTTCACACAGCCCCTGCAAAAAGCAGAAGGAAAAGCTACTGTCTAATAATTATGCATCACTTCACCTGGTGGACAGAGGCTTTCCCCAATAAGGGACTGCACCATCAGCATGGCTGCACAGATTTTAGTTCAGGAAATCCTCCCAAGGTGGGAAAACCCAGTCCAGGTGGACTTGGATTAGGACACACATTTCACAGGGAAAGTGATGAAGAAAATGTGAAAACTGTTAGGGAATCGACAACAGTTCCAAATGCCCTACCGTCCTCAGAGTTCAGGAACGGTGGAAAGAATGAACCGAACAATCAAGAATTCCCTAGCCAAAGCTATAGCTGAGACAGAAAAGACAGTGGTTGATGTATTACCAGGAATCCTGATGAGATTGCGAGCAACCCCAAATGTCTCACTAGGTCTCAGCCCCTATGAATGATAGATGGGATAATTACAGTTCAGGTGAGCCTGGGGCTTACAGGGACAGAATGACACAGTATGTAAAAGACCTTTGTAAGCAACTTAGCATGCTGAAGGACTGAGCTAAACAGCAGCAACACATTGCTGATCAGAGAGGACTGCGGGGAAAGGAGATAGTCCTCCCACAGCCAGGTGACCAAGTCATCGTTAAAATGCCGCCTGAAGGGGCAAGGTTTGCTCCCAGATGGACAGGACCACAGATGGTAAATTTAACAAGTGGCACTTGTGTCTGTGTCCAGACTCGATGAGGAAACAGTGAATGGAGGTTAAACCGTACGACTCACCTTCAAGCTGCTCCCATAAATAGAGCAGGAGATCAAGTGTACTCAGTAACTGTGCAATTACAGAGAACCTAAGAGATGAACACTAGCCGGCCACACCAGACCTGAACACATTTGATGAAAACATACCCACAACAAACGCAAAGGCAGACAACACCAAGAGTGAGATAGAAACCCATGAATAGCATGCTAAAGTGTAATGGTAACAGTACTCCGTTATGAAGGACGGTTACTGAAGGTAGATGGTTAGTTGAACAGCATAGAATAGAAAAGATGTTGGGATAAATAGATGACGGGGGAATTAAGTTAAAGCAAAGAGAGCAGGTACCACAGTAGCCTGGCAGACTGAAAAAATTGCACATGGCATCTGAAGTCAAGTCAAGTCAAGTCAAGTTTATTTATATAGCACATTTGAAAACAACCCACATTGACCAAAGTGCTGTACAGATCAGAGCAGAAAAGCTAAAATTACAAATCTGAGAAACAAAGACATAACCAACAAGGCAAACAGCTTATAGGAACAAAAGAAACAACACAAAGGCCTAGACACAAGCTAAAAATCAGCCACATCAGGAGGATTCAAATGCTAGTGAATAAAAGTAAGATTTGAGCCTGGATTTAAAAGAGTCAATGGAGGAGGCGGATCTGATAGGGAGGGGAATGCTGTTCCACAGTCTAGGGGCTACAATAGCAAAAGTGTAGTCACCCCTGAGCTTAAGTTTAGAAGTGCAGTCACCCCCAAGCCTGAACGGGGAGTGAATACAAATGAGTTGGGCCCTTTTATCATTCAGGCCTGCAATCGACTGGACAGTCTGGAATGGGGTGCCAACAGGGGGAGGCCCTTGTAATCATTCAAATGGAGACCGCCCCATCCTCTGCCTGTACATTGATGAGAGGGCCTGTGAGCTTGATGCACTTACCTTGCTGATGCCCATAGAAAGAGAAAGTTTCAGCGACCAGAGAATGGAGGGGTGAAGACAAGGAATGGAATTAAGCTGCAATTGGCCAGCAGGGAAAGACCCAACGGAAATACGATCTAAGCCGCATTTCTAAAGACTGTTGTTCAAATGTCTGGGACAATCTCTCTACTTAGCATTTTGTAGGTAGCAATTAGGGATGGTAGGGAGGATTTAGATGCACATAAAATAATTGGGGGAATTCCAGGCATAGCATTTTTGCTGCCCTATTTGAACAGACCCTCCATGAGGCTGGTCTTTCCTGGTACAAATTTATTTTTTCCCAGGAGGGCCAAGAGTTGAGACTGTTAGAGCAATTTTTGGATTTAGCACATTCAGCAGATAACTTCGGCCACCTGTCTTCAGATCTGAATATGGATTGAGGATGTGATTTTAAATGCAGCTCTGAACAATAAGGGCATGGGCCAGGAAACAGGCCCTGAGTTGATTGCCTGAATAGGCATGAATCCAATCTACATTCCACTGAACAGATGTGACAGTGATTAGCACTTGTTTTGGGTGTGATGATGGGAAGATGGTAAATATCGAAATGTTTGAAGTGTTCTGAATTTTCTTTAATCTTTAGCACATAAAAATATGTGGTGCTGGGCATAGGCAGACCTTTCAAACGTGTCTCCATATCATGCCTGCTGTATCTTCCTTTGTCAAATAAAGAAGCTGCTTCGAAACTACCAGTACTTTTCTCCAGCGACCTCATTCACACAACAACAGGGGTATACAAATTATGAAGGATATAAATAGGGTGAGTGCAAGCAGGATTTCTCTACTCAGGTTGTGTGGAACTACAACTAGAGATCATGAGTTAGGGATGAAAGGCAAAAAGTTTAAGGGAAAGCTTCTTCACTCAGAAGTCGTGAGAGCATGGAACGAGCTGCCAACACAAGTGGTACATGTGAGCTTAATTTCAACTTTCAAAGAAATTTGGATAGATATGTGGATGATCCCGGTGCAGGCCGATGGGAGTAGGCAATTTGAATGGCTCAGTATAGAGTAGATGGGCCGGGGGGCCTGTTTGTTTCTTCACCACACTTTTCTATGACTCTGACTCTGACTGTTAAAATAGAAGAAGCCATTAAAAATGTAATAATATCACCTAAAATACAATAATATCACCTAAGAACAAATATTTTTTTAAAAAATCCTATTCTTACTTCCCCCTAGCTGTAAAATCTTCATTCAAATGCAGTTCTTGTGCCAGATCCAACTTAGTGCAGGGTGCAAGATTAGATTTCCCAATGTGATTGAAAACCTTGGCCAGGAAGTCGGCACTCATATTGGAATCTTTAACTTGTGGGCATTTGTGTTGAGAAATGCTGACAGGTCTTTGATGATCTATTGCAAAAATTCTTCACAATCCGCATCAACATGACAGTTTTTTTCAATTCACTTGGAAAACAAATACACCACTGACTGCACTCACATCTTATTTTAAAGTTGCATATGTGGAAAATGCTGAGAGCTGTTTTTATTAATCATGTACGGTGTGTTATTAGCTGTGTTTGTAATCACTGATATAGGTCTTCCACTTTTATTGTATATTTAATTAAACCTACCCATTTTTAGTGATTTGCAGATTTGCCCAAATTTTCCTCAACTTCAGGATGAGGCTTTTCATTCTAGGACGAGAGAGATGTCTTCCTTTTTTAAAGAAAGGGGCTTCCCTTCCTCCACTATCAACTCTGCTCTTAAACTTTGCTACATCGACGACTGCATTGGCGCTGCTTCCTGCACGCATGCAGAACTCGTTGACTTTATTAACTTTGCCTCCAACTTTCACCCTGCCCTCAAGTTTACCTGGTCCATTTCCGACACCTCCCTCCCCTTTCTAGATCTTTCTGTTTCTGTCTCTGTCTCTGTCTCTGGAGACAGCTTATCCACTGATGTCTACTATAAGCCTACTGACTCTCACAGCTATCTGGACTATTCCTCTTCTCACCCTGTCTCTTGCAAAAACGCCATCCCCTTCTCGCAATTCCTCCGTCTCCGCCGTATCTGCTCTCAGGGTGAGGCTTTTCATTCTAGGACGAGGGAGATGTCTTCATTTTTTAAAGAAAGGGGCTTCCCTTCCTCCACTATCAACTCTGCTCTTAAACGCATCTCCCCCATTTCACGTACATCTGCTCTCACTCCATCCTCCCACCACCCCACTAGGAATAGGGTTCCCCTGGTCCTCACCTACCACCCCACCAGCCTCCGGGTCCAACATATTATTCTCCGTAACTTCCGCCACCTCCAACGGGATCCCACCACTAAGCACATCTTTCCCTCCGCGCCTCTCTCTGCATTCCGCAGGGATCGCTCCCTACACAACTCCCTTGTCCATTCGTCCCCCCCATCCCTCCCCACTGATCTCCCTCCTGGCACTTATCCGTGTAAGCGGAACAAGTGTTACACATGCCCTTACACTTCCTCCTTTACCACCATTCAGGGCCCCAAACAGTCCTTCCAGGTGAGGCATCACTTCACCTGTGAGTCGACTGGGGTGATATACTGCGTCCGGTGCTCCCGATGTGGCCTTTTATATATTGCTGAGACCCGACGCAGACTGGGAGACCGCTTTGCTGAACATCTACGCTCTGTCCGCCAGAGAAAGCAGGATCTCCCAGTGGCCACACATTTTAATTCCACATCCCATTCCCATTCTGACATGTCTATACACGGCCTCCGCTACTGTAAAGATGAAGCCACACTCAGGTTGGAGGAACAACACCTTATATTCCGTCTGGGTAGCCTCCAACCTGATGGCATGAACATCGACTTCTCTAACTTCCGCTAAGGCCCCACCTCCCCCTCGTACTCCATCTGTTACTTATTTTTATGCACACGTTCTTTCTCTCACTCTCCTTTTTCTCCCTCTGTCCTTCTGAATATACCCCTTGCCCATCCTCTGGGTCCCCCCCCCCTTGTCTTTCTTCCCGGACCTCCTGTCCCATGATCCTCTCGTATCCCCTTTTGCCTATCACCTGTCCAGCTCTTGGCTCCATCCCTCCCCCTCCTGTCTTCTCCTATCATTTTGCATCTCCCCCTCCCCCTCCAGCTTTCAAATCCCTTACTCACTCTTCCTTCAGTTAGTCCTGACGAAGGGTCTCAGCTTGAAACGTCGACTGCACCTCTTCCTATAGATGCTGCCTGGCCTGCTGCGTTCACCAGCAACTTTGATGTATGTTGCTTGAATTTCCAGCATCTGCAGAATTCCTGTTCTTTTTCCTCAACTTGGTTGGTTTCATCTTCAAACTTAAGAAACCAATCAATGTTTTTATTACAAGCACGAAGATCTTTAAATAACACACCTTGCATGACAAATGAAAGCAGCTCTCATTTTACATGCTTGCCGTGAACAGGGCATTATAATGCATCAGTTGTTACATTACTGCCACCATTTATTTGCACCTTAGTGTATCCCATAAATTTTGTAGTATTTCTTCCAGCATCTTATTATTCTCACATTTGGGTTGTTGTTTAGCACTGTATAATTAGTCTAACTATTCATTTTACAAGTTTTGTGAACCTAGTGATCATTGATTAAGTTTTACCTGAAGATATGTTTTTAAATAATAGTCAATTGTCAAGCATTCCCGCTTCCCTGATCCATAGTGGGAATGAGTACAGATAAAACATCCTTCCTGATTTGAAGACAATGGCAAGTAAAATAATCTCTCCCAGCTACCCACTTCAAGATAGCTTTTTAGTTTATTCTGCCTTAAGAAATGCATCTAGTTGTTTCTTGATCAGATTTTTATTTTTCCCCTCTCTTGCAGAAACCATCTTGTTCCTTTTATTTTGTCCAAATAATGATCATTCCTTGGACAAGGTCACACACTGATTATGTGATAACTTGGCATTCATCCACAGCACACATGGTCAAAATAACAATAGTAATTCTAAAATGTAGGCTATGCAACTATCTAAAAATCTGTATGAGACCATCTTCTGGAGGAAATTTACTACCATTTTAATTCTGTTATTTCTGAAAATGTTGTCATATTATAATCATTTTATAGCTGACCATCAATACAAAGAAGAGCATTCTTAGTTCAAACACAACATCATCTAATATATATCTTCATAGGTTCTGATACCGAACACAACACAGAAATAAATTTTGAACTGTATGACATTTCTTTTATTGTAATATTGGTCAAGCCAAATTAAAGATCAGTACTGGAACTAATTTTAATTGGCCTTAACTTTTGACTACATTTGTTGTAATAGTTTTAGATGTTGTATTCTTTGGATGTGGCCAACACCAACAAACGAATAGTCAGGGCAGCATGGAAACCATCTTGGAAGCCCATTAGGGAAGAAATTCTATGTGGCCGATAAAACCATACCTTTCATAATCACATTTTTCTTTACTACATTTAATTTTACAGTTTGTCAATGGGATTTGAACTCAACTTTCTAGTCTAGTCTCACACTCTAAGCCACCCACGTTTGTTAACAGATTAAGTGAATCATTCTTTCACCTGCACTGCATATGTTTACTGATTCCATAAACTGTGCACCTTCAAAACATGTCAATGGAATTTTTCAACCTGAATTATTGCACTGTCCATTTAGCAATTGTTAAACTTTAGGAATCATAAGGTGATTTTTTTTTTCACAAGTATCTTAAGCTCCTGTATTAATCACAAATATAAAGCAGAATACTAGGAAAATGCCTGAAGAATGTCAACCAGTGCATCAGAATAATACAAATGTGTTATAAAGCACATTTGAAATAAAGCTAAATATAGTGTGTGTGTACTGAATCTTTCACCTGTGGTAATGAATAGCAGTAGTATCTCATGTGAGTAGAATAAGTTAATTTCAGCAATACCTGTCTAACAGCAACAGAACAAGAATGCAGCATAAAGAATAATAACTGAGAAGATAAGCCATGAAATAGGCAGATGAATTTACCAGTAAAGAAAGTGACAGGGAATCTCAATCTGTGTCATTTTCAGTTCAGCAGAGATGTATTCACTGACATCTGCCATCAGTTGCTGACAGTTCTGCAATTGCCCTCTTTGATTGCCACCAGATTACTTGTAATTCAAAGGTCACTGCTACCATGAACGTATAAATCACTGGCACCTTTAAAAGTGCATAGACAGGCATCTGACAGTCTTAATATGTTATTAAGCGCTCAAACCCAAAACACAGTTCATGGTTTACTGGACAGTGGCAATCACTGCCCTGCTGAGTGCTTTGGATACACGGATTACATTGTAAAATGGAGTACCTACTACCAAACCTGAGTTGACAAACTCCTTCAGATCCATTGGCAGGAAAGGTGGAAGAGCAGCAGCATATGTGTGGGGAAGAAGGTGGGTAAGTGGAACTTACTCTGTGGCCAGATCAGCCATGATCTTGTTAAATGGCAGAGTAGGCTCGATGGGCCTCTTGCTCTTATTTCTTTTGTTCTTATGTTATTCCCTGATCAACAGCCTCTACGTTAGCACTCCAATTACAGTGAGCTAGATTCAAAGTGCAGGCCACAATATCTGCATTCCTGATGACAGATGTCTGAAATAAGTGACACAAAAGAATGTAATCCTGGAATCTGGAAAGCGGTATCAGAGAGGGAAAAGGAATTGTAGGTGTTTCATGTAACTCCGCTCTTACCCCTTGACTAACTACCCTTCATCATTCACTCTTCTGCAATTCACCTAACACCTCTGACCCCATCTCACCACAGTCTCTCTCCTCTTTACACTGGCCATATTCCCTCTGCACTCTTAGTCCTGACGTAAGGTTTCAACCAGATACATTGACAACTGCATGGCAGGGTAGACTTGATGAACTCTGAGTGGAACAGAGACAGCTCGATAGTATGTTGCCTCCCTGGTGTCAGGATATGGGATGTCCCAGATCGCATCCAGGGCATTCGCAAGGGTGAGGATGAGCAGCTAGAAACCTTGTTACATATCAGCACCAATGATATATGTAGACAAAGTGAGGACGTCCTGAAGAGAGATTTTTAGGGACTTGGGTTGTAATCTCTGGATTGCCGTCTGTGCCATATGGCGGTGAGGGTAAGAATAGGATGATCTAGCAGGTGAATGCGTGGCTGAGGAACTGGTGCAGGGGCAAGATTTCAGATTTATGGATTATTGGGTTCTCTTCTGGGGAAGATACAACATGTACAGAAGGGCAGGTTATATCAAACCTGAGGGGGTCCAATGTGATTGCGAGAAGGTTAACTTGAGTTCTTCAGGATGGTTTGATAGGGGGGTCTGGATCTCTCTCCCCCTCCCCCTCCCCCTTCCACTTTCAAATCTCTTACTAACTTTTCCTTCGGTTAGTCCTGACGAAGGGTCTCGGCCTGAAACGTCGACTGTACCTCTTCCTAGAGATGCTACCTGGCCTGCTACGTTCACCAGCAACTTTGATGAACATTGGAAGGTGTTGTATTTGAATGTGTGCAGTATACAGAATAAGATAGATGCACTTGTAGCACAGATGCAGATTGGCATGTACAATGTTGTAAACATCATTGAATCATGGCTGAAAGAATATTATAGCTGTGAGATTAACAACACTTTACATCAAAAGGACAGGCAGGAAGGCAGAGGTGGTGGCATGGTTCTGTTGGTAAAAAACAAAATTAAATTATTAGAAAGAGTTGATGGAATTGTTGTGGACAAAGCTAAGGAACTGCAGGGATAAAAAGACCCGGATGGAAAATGGATACCAAAAAGGCAATGTTACAATAGTCATGGGGGATTCCAATATACACATAGATTGGGAAAATCAGGTTCATACTGGATCACAAGGGGAATTTCTAGAGTGTCTAGGAGATGTGTTGCTCCAGATTCCAAGACTACATTCTTTTGTGTCACTTATTTCAGGAATTATCTTTCAAGGATCACTATATTATGGAATGGTACCAGAAGACTGGAAAATTGTAAATGTTACTGCACACTTCAAGAAGGGAGAGAGGCAGAAGAAAGAAAATTATAGGCCAGTTAGTCTGACTTCAGTGGTTGGAAAGATGTTGGAATCGATCGTTAAGGATGTGGTTTTCGGGTACTTGGAGGCATATGGTAAAATAGGCCACAATCAGCACCGTTTCTTCAAAGGAAAATCTTGCCAGAAAAATCTGTTGGAATTCTTTGAAGAAGTAACAAGTAGGATAGACAAAGAAGAATCGGTTGATGTTGTGTACTTGGAATTTCAGAAGGCCATTGACAAAGTGCCACGTGAGGCTGCTTAACAAATTACGAGCACACAGCGTTACAGGAAAGATTGCAGCATGGATAAAGCTGTAGCTGAATTGTAGGAGGCAAAGTGTGGGAATAAAGGGAGCCTTTTCTGGTTGGCTGCTGTTGACTACTGGTGTTTCATAGGGATCTGTGTTGGGACTGCTTCTTTTTACATTATATATCAATGATTTAGACGATAGAATTGTTGGCTTTGTTTCAACGTTTGCAGATGATATGAAGATAAGTGGAGGGGCAGGTAATTTTGAAAGGGTAGAGATGCTAAAGAAGGACTTAGACAGATTAGAAGAATGGGCAAAGAAGTGGCAGATGGAATACAGTGTCAGGAAAGTATGATCATGCACTTTAAAAGAAATAAAAGTGTACACTATTTTCTAAATGGAAAGAAAATTCGAACACCTAAGGCACAAAGGGACTTGGGATTCCTTGTGCAGGATTCCCTAAAGCTTGATTTGCGGGTTGAGTCAATAGTGAGGAAGGCAAATGTGATATTCACAATTTATTTTAAGAGGACTGGAATATAAAAGCAAGGATGTAAGGCTGAGGCTTTATAAACCTCTGTTGAAGCCTCACTTGGAGAATTGTGAGCAGTTTTAGTCTTATCTTAGAAAAGATATGCTGACCCTGGAGAAGGTTCAAAGGATGTTCATGTAAATGATTCAGGGATTGAATGATTTGTCAAATGAAGAGTGTTAGATGGCTCTGGGTCTGTATTCACTGGAATTCAGAAGAATGAGAGGTGATCTAATTGAAATGTATTGAATGGTGAAAGTTCTTGGTAGAGTGGATGTGGAGAGGAATTTTCCTATGGTGGGAGAATCTAAGACCAGAGGACACAGCCTCGAAATAAAGTGGCATCATTTTAGAATGAAAATGAGGAGGAATTTCTTTAGCCAGATTGTGGTAAATCTGTGCAATTCGCTGCCACAGGCAACTTTGGAGGCCAAGCCTTTATGAATACTTAAAGCAGAGGTTGATAGGATCTTGACTTGTCAAGGCATAAAGAGATACGAGGAGAGGGCATGAGACCAGGATTGAGAGAAATATTGAATCAGCCATGATGAAATAGTGGAGCAGACTCGATGGACCAAATGACTTAAATCTGTTCCTATGGCAATGGTTTTAATCAGTGAAACCGCAATTTAAATATTAAAAGCTGTTCATTTTCAAAAATGAGATGATATTCTGGTCAGATTCTAACAAAATTGCCAATTCTTTGGCAAAGTCAAAAAGAGTTATTGAAAGCTTGTGCACCAAACTCTCTCAACTTAAGGCCAATGATCAAAATTAGAAAAAAATATAACTAAAATTTAAGAATTGTTCAATTAAAGATAATGTCAATTTTATAAATTGGTGCTGATTCTTGTGTAATATAAAACTAGGACAAAAATTGTGAGGAATCAAATTGTGCTAATTTTCATTTGCACTAAATATCTTGCTAAATATATCTTATTATTCTGATTTTTATATACTGAGTTTTTTCCCCCATTTCTCACTATCACTGCTTAATATTCTGTGGATCATGCAGCTAATCCACATTTTAACATATTTATTCTAAGTGGATTAATTTTTCCATTAAAAATAGCAGGCAAATGAATGTCACAAAAACATATTAAATGTTTTCTAGTGATTTTACCAATTATTATTGCTATGCTCAGGTAATCCAAATGCAAAAATATTTGGTATTAGTTTCTTTCAATCACAATTGACTTTCCTGGTCTTGCTAATATTAATGTTAATATTGTAATGAAAATTGAAAAAAATGAATGAGTGTTGTAATTCCTTGCTAGCTTTCCACTTGCCTGTGATACACATACTTTAGCTCCTGATTCCCCTCACTTGGTAAAAAACAGATCACTCACATCATGCTTGTTAACTAGATGGAAGACCTTTCACTTTTATTCCCATATTCCCACAAGTCCCTAAATTCCTGGGTGGATGCTCTTATAGTAATCATTAAAAATGGCCTACAGTTATATTCAGCTCTTCTTCAGCACAATAAATGTGTGAATAATCAAGCATAACTACAGTCAAGGAAACATGCCTATTTTTTTACCTGCCGGGCATAATCTTAATTATGATGCAGCACAGATCCTGTTGGTCAGCCAGCCTGACACTTAAAGGATAGAATGTAACATGCTTTACCTTTAGAGACACAACAAATTGTCCTAATTCCCAAACTGAAGACTGTCATTGTGGATGGATTTGCAGTAAATGAAATGTATAAATAAAATAAATGAACTTGACTCTGAAGAGTAAGTGCAATCAACGTGGCAAAAGTGAAAACATGTTTTGGAAGGTATGTTGGATGGAAACTTGTCTCGGCTAGATACAAACAGAAAGCAATGCTTAGTACCTTCCTTTTTTTAAAATGTTCTTGCAGTGTTGTGCAAGTATAACATTCCGGAATTATTTAAGCAGCAGCTTAAATAAAATGTGTTATATTTTAAACATAAAAGCCTATTTTGATGTATTTCTGATGTACCTTTGCATTATAATACTTTAGTTAGAATGAAACAATTCTGCAAAGGTCATGAAAGCAACGATCACTGATATACTTTACAGCTGCATGCACCAACAATTGCTCTGAGCAGGAAGATTTTACACTACCTTAAAACTGTGCAGCTCTTTAAATAAATATTTAGAATGATTATTTTAAATCACATTATTTTGATTTTGTTTATTAATTGAAAGGGGTAATGATATACCTTTGAATATGATTTATATTAAAATATAATTTAAAATTTATATTAACATTATATAAAAGAAAGTTACAGCTGCATAGCAACAAAGGCTATGTGTGCGGGAGTATTTCAGTTACTGAACGGCCCACGCTCATAGAGCTTAAAGGGAGTAGTGCATAAAAGGAAATATATATGTATAGACAAGAATTTAGATGGAAAAAAAGCATGCTAACTGTAAAGGATATACTAAAACAGAATCATAGTTAAAATTTGCAGAATGTGAAGGTCAGGGCGCTAATAAACTGGTGTTGTGATTGAAACAGACAGGTATCCAGGGACAGAATGAGTACATAAAGTCGACCATGAAGCTACTTAAAAACAAGTGAAGTCGGGACAGAGCACTGATCAAGAAAAAGAAGTGAAACCAAACGAGGGTCTGGAACATTAAAAGGACCATATCACTGAAGAAAAAGATATTTGTATTAGAATGCAAGGCAATTAGGATGAGATACCCAGCCAGTGCTGTGAAACAGCAAATAATGAATAGCTCAATCTGTAAAGTTAGAAACAGTACTGGTAATGAATAAATATTACTGCATTTTCAAAATGACAAAGGT
The DNA here is from genome assembly GCF_963921235.1 of Mobula hypostoma. Classification (NCBI taxonomy): domain Eukaryota; kingdom Metazoa; phylum Chordata; class Chondrichthyes; order Myliobatiformes; family Myliobatidae; genus Mobula; species Mobula hypostoma. The sequence goes on along the minus strand of NC_086099.1, from coordinate 77,529,661 downwards.
ATGATTCAGAATGCTGTTAGTTACCATGTGAGGTCAAAGAGAAAAATCTGGGGTCAGAGGGAGACCAAATCTAACCAGGACAAAGAGCTCCTGCATAAACATGACGTAGAAGGAGGAGGAAAAGGGACTATTACGCAGTAAATTGAAGACTAGTCTCTGAGGTTTTCAGGATAGATTTTTGACTTGCATCTTGTGAAGTATTATTTCTTTATATTGTATACAATTACTATATTTGCTTTGGTTATAAGTGATACCTACTGTAGATTGTATAGTCACAAACAACAATTCTTGACAGTAAAACAAAGCCTGCATTTCTCAATGACAATTTTTTAAAAGGGATCAGGCTGCCCCAAAGGACCCACTGTGGCTTTGCAGTACTAGCGTATTTGCCATGATATTTCATATGTAGGTATGCACTTGCATAGCTCCCATTTGGTCTAGTTTATAATATCAGATCATAGAATTACACAGAGTGAATGACAAAATGACCTTATGTCCTCTTTACCTACAGTATGAGTATTTCTGCTCTCTCTCACCTTTTCATTCAATTCAACACACAATAAACGTCTACTTGTTTCTCTCCTGAGTGTTGAACTAGGCTGGTGTTAAATACATCCATGTTACTCACCTCAACTACAGCTCCTTATATTCTCATCTCCCCCTCCCCATCTCTGGCCCCAGAAATTTTTCTTCTGAGCCATCTTACTCTTTGTCATTTCCAAAAAGCAGGAGTTCAAACCCAGCAAGTCCCCCACAGCACTGAAAATGAATACAATAACACACATAAAATGTTTCTGAAACTCAGCACATCATGCAATATCTTTGAACAGAAATAAAGAGTCAGTGTTTCAGGCCAAAACCGGCCATGAACTCTGCAGCTTTAGGCTTCCTGGTTTCTTCAGCACTTGCATTTACTAATTGTTAGAGCTACTGAGCCCAGGAGCTTTTGGTTTAATCTTGTCAAATTCATTGTGATCAGCACATATCCAGTTTTATATGATTATTTAAAGGGGACTCCCATTGGGTTCTGTAAGAGTTGTTCTACTATGTGTTGGAGAATGGTTTGCCCTGCAGTGTTGCTCAGATGCTCTGTTTGTATTCTTATGTCTGACCTCTTGTTTCTCTCTGTTTGTGGGGAGTCTGCTGCTCACCTGCTCCTGGGTTGAGCTGTTGTCAGCACTTACCATGACTGAGGATGCTATCCAGTGCTCCCAGTTTGAGTTGGTTCTAGTGTCCACCATGACAGAAAGTGTCTGCTGCTCCAGCACACTTGGGTCTAGTCCTGCGAGTGTGCACCATGACAGAGACCTTTCTCCGGGACTTCACCACTGCAGCATTTGCAAAATCTCTTGTGCTACTGAAAATGAATATCCTATTAGAAGGAAACCTGCACAATTGCACATTCGAGGACACACCTCACGTCGCTGATTCCTACCTAGTACTATAATGTCTTCAGTCCCCACAATCCTGATTGAGAAGTTACAGAACCTGGTCCTCTGTAGTTCCCTCTGCAATTGGATCTTCCAGTTCCTAACTGGAAGACAACAATCTGTGCAGATTGGTGATAATATCTCCTTCTTGCTGATGATCAACACTGGTGCAACTCAGGGGTGTGTGCTTTGCCCACTGCTCTACTCTTTATATACCCATGACTGTGTGGTTAGGTATAGCTCAAATACCATCTATACATTTGCTGATGATACAACCATTGTTGGTAGAATCTCAGATGGAGATGATTGGGTGTACAGGAGTGAGATATATCAACTAGTGGAGTGGTGTCACAGCAACAACCCGGCACTCAACTTCAGGAAGACAAAAGAGCTGATTGTGGATTTCAGGATGGGTAAGATGAAGGAACACATACCAATCCTCATGGAGAGATCAGAAGTGGAGAAAGCGAGCAGTTTCAAGTTCCTGGGTTTCAAGATCTCTGAGGAACTAACCTGGTCCTAACATATTGATGCAGTTATAAAGAAGGCAAGACAGTGCCTATACTTCTTTAGGAGTTTGAAGAGATTTCTTATGTCAACAAATACACATAAAAACTTCTACAGATGTACTGTGGAGAGCATTCTGACAGGCTGCATCACTGTCTGGTTGCGGGGGGGGGGGAGCGGGGCAGTGCACAGGACCGAAAGAAGCTGCAGAGGGTTGTAAATCTAGTCGGCTCCATCTTGAGTACTAGCCTATAAACTACCCAGGACATCTTCAAGGAGCGGTGTCTCAGAAAGGCAGCGTCCATTATTAAGGACCTCCAGCACCCAGGGCTTGCCCTTTTCTCATTGTTGCCATCAGGTAGGAGGTACAGAAGCCTGAAGGCACACACTCAGTGATTCAAGAACAACTTCTTCCCCTCTGCCGTCCAATTCCTGAATGGACATTGAACCCATTAATAACACCTCACCTTCTTTAATATATATATTATTTCTGTTTTTGCATATTTTTTATCTATTCAATATATGTAAACAGTAATTGATTTACTTATTTATTATTATTATATTTTTCCCTTCTTCTATATAATGTATTGCATTGAGCTGCTGCTGCTAAGTTAACAAATTTCACGGCACATGCTGGTGATAATAAACCCGATTCTGATTCTGATTTTGATTCCTCATCTAACCATCTTAAGAGTTTTTATTAGTTGATCACCAAATAAGCCAGTTTACGTCAAGATGGGACCATTGTGATTGAATTGAAAAGGTCAACAATAGAGGTGTTCAGGGTGATCGATAGGGTGAATGCATGCAACCTTTTTCCCAAGGAAAGGAAAGGAAAACTAAAGGACACAGGTTCAAGGTGAGAGGAGAGCCATTTAACAAGAACCTGAGAATCAAACTTCTCACATAGAAGTTAGTATGAGATAGAACAAGCTGTAAGAGGAAGTGGTTGAGGTAAGTACATAACAGCATTTAAAATATGTTTGGACAGGTGAGTGAATAGGAAAAATTTAGAGGGAGATGGGCAAACATGGGCAAATGAGACTAGCTTAAATAGGCATCTTGATTGGAATGCACTAGTTAGGCTGAAAAGCCTGTTCCTGTGCTGTATGACATTCTATAAAATGGAAATGGAATATTATGTAGAAAAATGAGAGATTGTTCACTTATGTGCACAAACTTAAAAATATAATATTTTAAGGTTGGTGAGAGACTGGTAAGGTTTATGTTTAAAAGTGCCTTTTACATAGTTAATGAAAGCCAAGATGCAGGTACAGCAAGTAATTAGGAAAGTAAATTCTACGTGGGCCTTTGTTTCAAAGATATTTGAATTCCAAAGTTGCAAACTTGACTATAAATATATATGACCTTGGTCAGAATTCCTTGGCGTACAATGCACAGTTTAGGTCTCCATAGCTGAAAAAGAGTATACTTTCTATAACAAACAAGAAAAAATCTGTAGATGCTGGAAATCCAAGCAACACACACAAAATGCTGGAGGAACTCAGCAGGCCAGCTAGCATCTATGGAAAAGAGTACAGTTGATGTTTACTGTACTCTTTTCCATAGATGCTGCCTGACCTGCTGAGTTACTCCAGCATTTTTTGTGCAATACTTTTTAAAGGTGGAGTATGGCTGGAGTATAGGTAGAGTGTAGGAAAAATTCTCTTGACAAGATCCAAGGATGGTGTGTTTATTGTATGAGGAAGGATTGGACAAACTAGGCCCCTATTTTTTTTTAGGGTTTAGAAGAAAGATAGGCAAAACTTACAGTATTTTTGTGGGGAAGATATTTCCCCTGGCCAAGGAGTCTAAAATCTAGAGTCGCCATCTTCGAAACAGTGAAAGCTATTTAGGACTGATGAAAAGAAATTTCTTCACTTGGAGTTGGGGATTTTTAGCATGTGGATTGTGGAGATACAGACACTGAATCCACTCATAAAGAAAACAATGAATTTCTGTACATTGGGGAACTAGTGCAATATGAGGACAGTGAAAGAAAATGGTAATGAGATAGAAGATCTTCAAGATCTTGAATTGTGGAGCAGGTTCAAAGGACTAAATGTTGTTCCTATGGCTTTTTCTTATGTAGTTTGTCAGAAGTGCTCACAAAAAGATGGTTTGGGGAATTATGTTAATTATTTTTCATGGTGTTATTGTGGTGATGAAATTAGTGCACACAATATTTTGTATTCCAGCAGTTTACTACAAATACTATGTATAAGCTGAAGATAGTCATTGATGTTGAGTGGTTGCATCTTCATTCCGTTCATTTGATACATACTGTATAGCCCATAATGATACAATAACAAGGACAACAATGAAAGAGGAACGGAGCCTCCAATGATGACCTAATAAAATCTAATGTGGCTTCCAACATGAATACATATTTTATCACTTTGGTTTTGCTTTCGTGACACACTTTAATTTACATGAAATTGATAAGTTCAACATGCTCTAAGTTATTTTTCATTTCCAGTGATATACAAGATAGTCATTAGAATTATCCTAGCTCCTATTAAATGAGCAAAAATGGCTTTTTAAAAGTCGATTAGCTTTACTTCCAGTTTATCATAAATTTAGCTGCCAGAAGCAAATGACTTCATTGTTCTGGGTCTCCAGCGATTTACATTATTGACATAAATACATTTACTCATAAAGTCAAGATAGTGGATTCAAATGTCTCATTTCAGGAAGATTAATGCTTCCAAAGAGATCTGGATGAATTAAGCTGATGATCTGATGGATAGCAGATGAATATTAACTTCTATACTTGTGTGGTATGGGGAGAGAGAAATGTGAATCATCAGACCATGCTTGAAAGCATTCCTTCAAAGGGGAGAAAAAGAACAAATTGGGGATCACTCACGAAAAACAATCAACAAGAAAGAGTTTCCATCCAGGCAATAGAAGAACTTCATTATTTGATTGTATGAAATCAAATAATTACTTCTGTTTAGAATTCCTTCCTTTCAATGAAGTTTTAGACAATATTAATTATATGAAACATATCGTTTCTACTTACTGTAACAGAAAATAAGCAGGTTTTTGAGAATGAAGGAAAATTAAATAAAACTTCGAGGTTACAACAGGGTATTACTTAAATGTTAATAGCTGATATGAACAATTTAAAAAGCAAGTCTAAAATACAGTATAAAAATGGGTAAAATAACAAGTGTCATGCCCTTCCGCTCATTGGTTTGGCGTGATCGCGATCCCAGTACAAGAAGAAGTCCAAAGAGCTTCCTCACTTCTCAAAGTTTATAACTAAAGAGCTTGTGCTTATTTCCTAACCTTCACATAACAGTCAGCGATGATTATAATGCAAGCCTTTTTTCTGAATGATAGCTGTATAGGAAGTCTTTACATTGCCAACCAAACTGATCTCTCTCATCTTCAAAAACACATCTATCTTATCATATCACACTCGTTTATGCCTTGCATCTACATGCTTCAAAGCTCCATGTACCCCATGAATCAAGACCTTTTGTTTTACTCTTTTTCCTATTTTTACTTGTTTTCCTATTTAACATGCTGGCTCATAGTAGCAGACAAATCCATTTTAAGTAAGAAGTTCTGTTTTTAACCCTTTCACTACACATACCTATTGCAAAAAAAAAGGTTCATTTTTTATATGCATCCGTCTATTTGGCTCCCAAATGTTGTTACCTTAACAGGAGAGATTTTCATTTGAAGCACTTTGACTCTGTCTGCATTGCCTTCACTGATTCCATATTCACTTTTGTTATTGAGACAAGCTTTCCTCAGCCCAGCATGCATGACAAATTATAAAGCTGTTCATAAAGGAGAGAGCTTACAGATATATTGCAAATGACAGGTATTTGTCCAATCATTCCAAGAAGATATGCTCATAATAAGATTTCAATTGCACTTAATCTGTTTATTTGCTCTGGATTGTGTATTCAGTTCAAATTGATTCATCTTTGTGTCAATGGCTTATTTGGTTGCCCTTGTTCAATCACATGCAAAACCTGTTATTTATTTTTTGTACTGTCATTATTATTCATAGAATGTGTTTTGAAGAGGATTTAAAGGTCTCCTGCACAGGAGTACATAAACTAGGATGTAAATGAGGATTTCTTTTCATAAATATACAGTACAGGTACAGAGCAATGAAACATAGCAACTTTTACTATTACGAAATGTTAAAGAATGAAACCACAGTCAAAGTAATAAGAAGCCTCCGAGAAAATCATAGATTTTATGTAGAAATGAATGGAATTAAGAGTAGGTGGCATCCACAAAAGAACAGACTACCACAGGGATCAGTCCTGGCACCTCTACTATTTAATGTCTACACAAATGACCAACCAACCTTTCTTAACACACACAGGTTTATCTATGCAGATGACCTTTGCATAGCAACACAAGCTAACTCCTTCCAAGAAGATGAAGTATGACTTACAGCAGTCCTCGAAGCAATGAAGCAGCATTATGAAAAATGGTCTCTGAACCCAAATCCATTAAAAACTCAAGTGTGTGCATTCCACCCGAGGAATCAAGAAGCAGCTCAGAAACTCAAGATCTTCTGGCGTGGGAAGGAGCTCAAACACCAACCGACTCCAATTATCTGGGCGTGATACTGGATAGGATGCTCTCATTTGCCACCCACATCCAAAAACTCCAAGGGAAAGTTGGCTCTCGCAACTCTCTCTTGAAAAAATTAGCAGGTACAAAATGGGGAGCTAGTGCTCACACACTTAGATCAACTGCCCTAGCACTCTGCTATGCACCTGCAGAATACTGTGCAGCTGTGTGGGGCAGATCAGCCCATGCAAAGAATATACACCCATTGCTTAACGAAGCCTGCCTCATAATCACGGGCACACGGCGCCCCACACCCAATAATATCATTTACAGACTTGCAGGCATTGCTCCCCCAGAGATCCGAAGACACACTGCAACAAAAATTGAAAAAGGTAAACAGAACTCGGATCCACGGCACCCACTACATCATCATGTGCCAGTTTCCAACCGTCTAAAACCGAGGAAAAGCTTTGCTACAGTGGAGGAACTACCTCACGGAACATCCCCCCAAACATACAGGATTGACCTCTGGCAACAAACAGAAGCCAGAACCGCACCAAACAAAACAGTACAAGACCCCACAGAGATGTTACCAGACAGGGCACTGTTTGATAGATGGAAGTAGTGCACTCTCAACAGAGCGAGAGCGGGAGTTTGTAGGACAGGAGACAATATGGTGAAGTGGGGTTTAAGACCAGTGAATCCTGTGAGTGTGGCGAAAGGGTGCAGAACATTGAACACGTTCTGCGCGACTGCCCACTCTCACCTGATTTAGCTGACAATGACGTGCAAACAAACAACACTAGAGTGGCTGGCTGTCTGGTGTGACATCTGTTGCGAAGTTTTAGTGTGTGGAAGATAATATGCCAATTGCGGGTGTTCTTCTGATGTTCTTTATCTGCAAGTCCATAGCCAGTAAGATACTATCACAATGGACATTCAATCAGTCATCATGTTGTACAAAAAGACTAGAAACTGTTGAATGTTGCTATATCCTTTACCCAATGTCTTACCAATAGAAATAACCTCTGGAAGTGAAAGTGAAACCTTTGATTAATCTGCTATGCTTCAGTCTTAGCTGCAGTGGAAAGATAAGTATAGTTAACTAAAAAGTAAACTGTTATCGATTATACCTTTTCAGTTAACATTGTAACAAATTAAGATCTTTTGTTTTAAAACTTTTAGAAGTAAAAGATACAGATTTTTTTAAAAAGGGTAATTTTTATCTTCATTTGGCTAAACCAAACAGTTTCTTTTGAACCCTCTTTTTGAAGCCTTCCAATACAGCATCTCCCATCTTTCTTCAACAGACATCAGAAAAGTCAACATGCTTTCCATTCATTCATTTAGGTGAAAGAAAAAAACACTTTCTGTCGTTTATCAAAATCAATAAAGTTCTGGTCAATGCACAAATATATTTTTTATTCATACAATTAGTTGTGATTACATTTTCTACCCAGTAAAAGTCCCATTTCTTTTAAGGTTCTATAGTAGTTCTTATTCCAGATATATGCAATTGCATTGAAAATAGAAATTCTGGAAATGATCAGGAAGAGGCAAAGCAGGACCTCTGTTACGCTCCCTGACTTCCACTGGAATCAAAAACAGAAATCAAAAGTCAGCTCATGTTGAAAATCTGAAACTAATTCAGAAAATGCTGGAAACACTGAATATTTCCTCCAATTTCTGTTTCTTTTTAATCAGATTCAATTTTGGTGACAGCCATTATTGAAATGTTGGCCATATTTGTCATAACAGAATTACACTGTAATTCCGTTCTTTCTTTCAAAATTTCAGCATCTGCATTTGGCTTTCTTATCCCTATCAACAACAACTGCCTCTGTCCAGTTGCCTCCTTCTCCTCCTCAAAAACCTTGCTAAAACTGCAGCAGGTCAAACCATTCAGTGGACAAACAGACAGTACGAGCACCAGAATAGAGCCATGAAATATAAGGGATTTCCACTTCGCTGCATGGTGTTATAAATGGTGCAGTATCTTTTCTCCAGAGTCCACTGGCCCATGTTAATCCTCAATATTCACAACGACCCTTATCCTGAACCATTCCTATCCATGTACCTATACGAGATCCCATTAAGTATTGCTGACATACCTATCTCATCCACTCTTCTAGCAGCTTGTTCCAAATATGCATCACCCTCTGTCTGAAGAAGTTGATCCTCAGATCCACTTTAAATCTTTCCCTTCCTACCTTAGACCTTGCTTCATAGCTTGTGATTCCCTTTACCTGGGAAAAAGACAGTGTGCATTCAGTGCAGCTATGCTCCTCATGATTTTATGCACATCAGATTTAAAATTAGAATTCAATTTCTAAAGAAACTACAGATCATATTTTAGGGGAAAACTCCACAGAGTCTGTCCGCAGAGGTATTGGCCTGTGGGGGCATGCTTTATTTTGATTGTAGAAAGTCCCCTCTGTTGTGATTGGTTAGTTTAGAAACTTCAGCTGCTTTTCACACTGGATAACTGTCTTGTATTCAGTTTCATATATCCTGGGTATAAAAAAAATAGCACGTGGAAAGGGCTTGCTCTCTTCTTCCTTTGCTTAAGGCAAGATGATTGGGAACGTATGCTGTGCATGCACTTTTAACTAAGTATGTTTGTTGAATGTACGTATGTTTGTTGAGTAGTCAGCTTTATAGTGTTTGTATCTTGGGGAAAATGAACGCTCGGTTGAATTTTTACTGTTTGTAACTAAATAATTAATATACCTATTCGAGGTCAGTGCGTTTCCTGTCTCACTTTCCAGACCTGCCAACCTGATTCAGCATTACAGGTAAATGTGAACATTCATATGTCAGAGTCCTAGAAGGGCAAGATGTAAATATGCTGGTAAATGTGAGCACCAGAGTCCTCGCGTTGTCACTTGTAATTTCACTGCAGTAACGATAGCAATAAAAATTGGCAGCAGCAGAAATATGAGTTCAGTATCTTGCCGTTCATCTCAGAAAACTCAAGGTGAAATATTTTGCAATAAAACAACTGAAATACATAATCATATGACTTTTGGTACAATTTTGTGGGGATTTTGGTTGTCTTCACATCATCAGATCACTTGCTGTTTCAATCAGTTTACTGTTAGCTTAATGTTTCCTTGCGAGGTTTATTATCACTCCTGCCCAACAAATTTCCAGCATTGAACAGTGTTAAATTCACAAAATCATACATGCAAATAATATACAATTCTACTACAGTTAACCCTTGTGTTACCGAGCCATGATTTTTGCTAAAAAGCATCGACAGATACATTTCTAGAGTAATATACAGCTAGAGACCTATTTATTTTGTGGTATTTTTAAAAGTGCAGATCCCACAATTTCAGACTCTATTGCAAAGCACAGACCACTACACCCACTCCCCAAAGACTTTCATAGTTACTGGCACTGTTATTCAGGGGGCTCCTAGTCTCTTGTTGTCCGGTTGCAGAGTTTATGGATTTCTTCTTCTTTACTTTTGCAAATTACTGTCATTAATAGAATGAAAATTAAACTTCTCTGCAAGTTTGCCACTCTTTTTCATAGCAGTGCCACATTTTTGAGGTGCATTCAAAATTTAGGTGGGTCATTATTTATGGCCTATAATTTATTGATGTGGTAACATTTTCTCTTATTCTTAAAGGATACAAAATCAGCACTGAAGTCATCTTCACATGAACTTTGACTAACAATACGAATGACACATTCTTTTTATGTTGCAGGTGCAATCCTCACAGAAGGTTCCAGGCTAAATAAAAAAAAATCATCACATCTAGATTGCCATAAATTGGAGTGCTGTGTAACTAATATTTCAACAGTATTTGAGTAATATTGTAAATATATTGTTTGATTAAATAGTTTTGTTCATTTGAATACTTCATTATGGGTTACTTGCAAAAAAAATGTGATTGCATATGTCATAATGCTACTACACGATAAGTGCTTAAAGTAAATACAAAGTGAACACATTTATCTCCTGGCTTCTTGGTTTGCTTTCAATTAGTTTTAATGTTTTGAAGTTACAAAACATAACAGTGGTGAAGAGGGCCTTAAAAAGACCTGAGGTGGCTACCTACATTTTGAAGCACAGAGAGACATGCAAGTTTTTTTATAAAGCACAGCAAGAAACAGTCAAGTAAAAATCAGTACAGCATATGCTTCTTCAGGAATGGAGAGAGACTGTTGAGTAACATATTTGATAAAGCCTATGATATGTTAATCAGGCAGTTACTTACAAAATATGGCTTGGTTTTAAGCTGGAAGAGAGTTCACGGAGCTTCAGAACAGTTGCAAGCATTTGGCTTTTATGAGTATAAAGAAACAGGATCTACTCTGCATGCATTAAGGTTATTACATGAACTTCAAGTAGGCGGCAAAAAGCTGTGTGTAAAAGTAGATGCAAAGACCAAAGCCCAGCTGGATGAAAGGAAAGCCAAAAAGAAAGGAGTCAATGGAAATATGAAAACAGAGGATTTATCAGAGGAAAATGGAGACATTTTATGATAAAGCATTCTTGTTCATTTAAATAATTCATTAAGGGTTATATGTAAAATGCGTGAATTGCATACGTCATGACACTACCACATGATAAGTGCATACCTCACTTAAAATAAACGTGAAGTACACATGTTTATGTCCCTGCTCCTTGTTTTGCTTTAAAAACGTAACAGAGAAGACTCTTTTTAAATTTCATCTTATTAGGGAGAGAGAGAACCTGTGGGATGTTGAATGCCGGGTGAAACACAAAGTCTTTGGGGTAACTGAAAGTCTGTGTCTTTGCTATTGCTTTGCTCTCGTTTGAGTGCTCGGTGGTGGTGTTGATGCTTTTCTTGCCAGTGGGGAAGGGGGATTGTTATGCGTGGGAGAGAGGAGAACTGGGGGGGTGACTTTAGGGTGCTTACATTTAACTGTTGTTCATTCTTTGGGACGATTCTCTGTTCTTGTGGATGTTTGCAAAGAAAAAGCATTTCAAGAATATATTGTACACATTTCTCTGACATTAAACTGGACCTTTGAACCTTTAAACCTTTGATGTGGTGGATGAAGAAACCAAGAGGAGAGAACAGATCGTAAAGGAGCAATAGAATTAATAAGAGAATACTCCAGTGAACTAAAGGACCTTCCCAAGATCAAGATGCACAAACTAGAAGAAAAAATAGGAAGGAAAGAAAGGTGTCCCAGAGCTGTCAGAACCACTTCCTGCAGTCTCAGAGTCAACTCCTACAATCAAAACAGAGGAGGTCCCAGAAGCTGAGATTGTTTTCACAGCCACAAGTCTCACCTGCCAAGCAGAGTGAAATCTCTTTTCAAGAAAGCTCTTATCCCACATGAGTAAGAAATCCTCCACAGCGATTAAATCTTTAGGTCTGAATGGAGAAACTTAATTGTACTATGCTCTGGATGTCTGTATAGTGGTTGTATTATATAATATATCTGTATATAGTTGAGATGCATTTTCTTTTGAGTTGGAGTTTATAGCTAAGCAGGGAGGAGAGTTGTACCAGGGGTGATTGATAAGTTTGTGGCCTAAGGTAGAAGAAGTCAATTTTCGAAAACCTAGCACATTTAATTTTCCTACATTTACACACTTAGTACAGCAGTCGGGGAGCGTATGGATCCCTGCTTTGTAGAAGTCAGAGTCTTGGACCTCCAGACAGTGTCCACAGCAAGGGTGATTGATAAGTTTGTGGTCTAAGGTAGAAAGAGATAAGTTATTAACTTCAAACTTTCTGCATTTTTACACAAAGAGTTCAACTGCACGTGCACTTTCTACCTTAGGCCACAAACTTATCAATCACCACTGCTGTGGACCACCTGGAGGTCCAAGACACTCTCATTACATACACGTGCAGTTCAACTCTTTGAGTGATAATGCAGAAAGTTTGAAGTTAATAACTCTTCTCCTTCTACCTTAGGCAATGAACTTATCAATCACCCCTGCTGTGGGCCACTTCTACAAAGAAGGAATCCGCATGCTCCACGACCGCTGGACTAAGTGTGTAAATGTAGGAGGGGACTATGTTGAAAAAATAAATGTGCTAGGTTTTCTAAAATTGACTCCTTCTACCCAGGCCACGAACTTATCAATCACCCCTCGTGTATGTAATATATCAGAAATATTTAAATAAATATATTGTTTGATAAAGCATTCTTGTTCATTTAAATAATTCATTAAGGGTTATATGTAAAATGCGTGAATTACATATGTCATGGCACTACCACATGATAAGTGCATACCTCACTTAAAATAAACGTGAAGTACACATGTTTATGTCCCTGCTCCTTGTTTTGCTTTAAAAACGTAACAGAGAAGACTCTTTTTAAATTTCATTATATCTACAGGTGTATGACTATTTATGATACAAAAGCATCTTCCGTATGGTTCAGGCTTAGTAACCAAGTAGGTGCTAATACACTGCCACTTTAGGAATATAATATTGTCAAATTTATGACATCATAATGTTCTGCTACCACACAGGCATAGTGTCATCTGTCTCTTTAAATATAAGAATCCTGAATAATTTCTGAACCACACTCAATATAGAAATAGTTATTTGTAATCCAAACAAATCCAAAATTACTAATTGGATTTGTAATCTAATTCTGACCATTTCAAGTATGAATTTCACTTAAATTCAACTTGCAATTCAATTCTGCTGATTGGGCAAGAGCACAATAAATAAGTAGAAGGGGCAGGAAAGAGACAGTGATAGTGAGCATGTAAATTGATGGATTACAGTGTTACAGGCTGGTGTATTTTATGATCTTTCGGGCATTCCTGTGCAGCAATGAGGAAATGCTGCACCATCAAATATGTAACTTGGATGAAGTCCCTGTGAAAGCAAATTGGGTTCCACTTTCACAAATGTATTAGCAACTATACTTCAAAAGTACTTATTCAGCTGAAGAGGACTTTGGAATTCTGAGGGCATGAGAAGCCAGTAAATAGAAGTGTTCTTTCATCTCTTCTTTATTTATTCTTATGTAATGCTCAGGTAAAATAAACAAACAAACATCTCATTTAAATACAGCACAGTTGATTTCAATTTTGGTAACTTTTACTGTCCATAGAAAGACATTTTAATGTTTTCTAAAATACTATAGCAATGCATTTTTGAAATAATCTTTGAGAAGATATTACTTATCTGCTCTTTACAGCTGATTAGTTTCTAAATGCATTTTATTTAGACTATTTCATGGCTGAAATGGTTTAAGGTTAAGGAAGACTGAGTTAACATTAGTACCAAACTATTTCTGCAAATCTTGGCAGAGCTACCTATCGATCAGCAACAAAACTATTCAGCTTAGACCAGGTCTTTAGTCCACAATGCATTATTATCAACATTTGAACACCAGGAGCCAATGAGCAGTATATTGGCTTTCAAAAACAGGAATGTGTTCCGCAGATATTTTCCTGGGTCAGTTTTGGCTATCACAGGTAGTGCTTGGAAGTCCTTGACAACGTTGGTTCAAAGGCATCTCCTAGATGCACCATTTGGTTGTTCGAACAGGCACATCTGCACACATGCATCTTTCTTACTTTGGCACCTGCTTATACTTTTCTATTCCTTTCTTCATTTCTGCTCATTCATTTATTTGTCCTTCAGCAGCGTCATAATTCCTAAACCAAATTTTAACAACAGCATTGATTCACATTCATAAAACAACCTTTAAGGTGGTGAAAAATTTAAAAGTTGCACCAAAAAAAGTTCGGGAATGATTCACAAACTATGATATCAGATGACTGAAGTTAGAAGTCCCCACTTGCTTCAAAATTATATTTTATTATACCAGTGCCCTCGAAGAGCAGCGTCAGCCACCTTAACGACTATTGTCCAATGACACTCACATCTTCGATGATACTTTGAGAGGCTGGTCATGGCTAGAATCAATACCTGTCTCAGGAAGCACCTGGATGCACTACAATTTGCATATTCCCACAACAGGTCTACAGCAGACACGATCTCAACGGTTCTCGACGTAGTTCGGATCACCTAGAAAATGCAAATACCGGTTAGGAATTTGAGGATTCGTATTCTCAGAATGCTGTTTATTGACTATAGCTCACCATTTAACACCATCATTCCTACAGTTCTGATTGAAATGTTACAGAACATAGGCCTCTGTACCTCCCTCTGTAACTAGATCCTTGAATTCCTAACCGGAAGATCACAATCTGAATGGATTAGAAATAACATTTCCACCTCATTGACAATTAACTGTGGCGTCCCACAGCGACATGTGCTCACCCCACTGTTCTATTCTCCCTACACCCTTAACTGTGTGGCTAGGCTTTGCTTAAATGCCACAGACCAATTTTCTGATGATACAACCACTGCTGGCAGAACTTCAGGTGGTAATGAAAGGGCATACAGAAGCTAGATATACCAGTTAGTTGAGTGTGTCACAGCAGCAACATTGCACTCAACGTCAGTCAACAGATCAAATTGCTGATTGTGGACTTCAGAAAGGGTAAGACGAGGGAACTCAAACCAATCCTCATGGAGGAATCGGAAGTGGTGAGAGTGAGCAGTTCCTGGGTATCAATACCTCAGATGACTCAACCTGGATGCAACATATTGATGCAGCTATAAACAAAACAAGACAGTGGCTGTATTTCATAAAGAGTTTGAGGAATTTTGATTTGTCAAATAAAATACTTGAAAACTTCTAGAAACGTATCGTGGAGAGCATCCTGACTGGCTGCATCACCATCTGGAATGGAGGGAGCTCTACTGCTCAAGATTGAAATAAGTTGCAGAAACCTGTAAAATTAGTCATGGGGTTAGTTTTTTTTTCTCTATATTTATTTATCATGTATTTCATTGTATTGTTGCCATAAAGCTAACAATATTTCATGATGCAGAGACTTTGGATGATCGTAAGGCTGAAAGAGCCCACAGAGATTGGGAAAGATGACACCACTGAGGAACTTAAAAACAAGGATGCGGCTTTTATGATCAATGTGTTGCTTAATCAAGCACTATGTAGTTAAATCAATGCAAGAATTATGGATGCAAAGGATGTTTTATTACTTTGGGCATAGCTGGTAGAGGTTTGCATGCCTCCACTTACTGTCATGGTCTGGTCCGTGAGATCCACATTCCGGTTCACAGTCCGGTCCATGTACCTTATTCCAGGTTTTCCAGTTTTCCCCAGTTTCTGTTGAGGCAGCTGATTCTCGTTTGTGCTGGCTTCATAAATAGCTTCAGGATTCAGCCTCTCGCTGTGTCTGGCTCAGAGCAGTTATATTGAAGGGCTGGGCATGAGGAGTGTTTTGGAAGCAGTGGGTCAAGATGGCTGACTGGAAAATGGCAGAGAGAGAAAACATCAAGAAAAGAGCCAAGCTGTTGAAGTTTTTGGCGAGAGTGGAAGTGAACTAGAGATGGAGGTCGGCGGGAAAGAGAAGCGGAATGGAAAGAGGAAGAAAAGAAAGCAGGGATATGGGATATCAAACTCTGAGGAGTCAGTGGATGATCAAAACAGGACAACAAAACAATGGAAAGAAGATGAGATTAAATCAATTATAAAACTAAGCGAAGACGGGGCGTCTTTTGGTGATTGGAACCCGATTCGTTTGATGAAGATGCTCAACAAAATTATAGGCGAGATTAAAAGACCAAAGATTTTACGAAATAGATTGCTATTAGTGATTTGTCGGGATAGTGCTCAGCAAGGCAAAGTGATAAGATTAAGTAAAATAGATGGCAAAGAAGTACAATGCTCAATACCCAACAATAGAAAGTGGACTACAGGAGTTATTTCGGGGATACCAACAAAAGTTACTATGGATGAGATTAAACAGAATATAAAAGGAGCAAAAATTATTGAGGCCAAACGTTTGAAAGTTACAAGAAACGGGAAAAAGTGTGATAGTTTATTGGTAATGATTAACTTTGATGAAGAGAGATTGCTGACTAACGTTTACTTAGGGTATATGCGTTATGTGGTTAGAATATATATACCACTGCCTTTAAGATGCTATAAATCTCAGAAATTCAAGTGCATTGCAGCAGTCTGCAGAGGAAAACAAAGATGTGGGAGATGCGCTGGAAAGCATGAATATGGGGAATGCAAAGCAAGAGCTAAGCTGAAATGCTGCAATTGTGGTGAGGAACACAGCGCAGCTTATCGAGGGTGCATTTATAGCAAGAAGGCAGCTGAGATACAGTGTGTAAAAGTAACTCAAGGAATTAGTTATGCAGAGGCAGTGAAAGAATTTGCTGAAAAAAAGGCTGTCAAGCAAACAAATACAGGGAATAATAAACTGGTGAATTGTGAGGTCTGTAATATGAAAAATAAGGATACACTATTAATGAGTAGAAAGGATTTCGTACTTTTTATGCTGGATACAATTAATTGTTCAGCACAAACAAGCAAAAGAAAATTAAAATTATAGTCAAGTCTGCAGAAAAGTATCTTGGTATTAAAGGGATTAGGTGGGAAGAAGTCAAAGAAACGCTGAATGGAGGATCCAGCAGTTCACAGGCAGGGGAGATGGAATATTAATGGCAATATATTTATCGCAAATGGTCAAGAATTTAAAAAATATGTTTCAGAACTTAAGGAAAATCCTCAGATTTTATGGTTGAAGCCCAGGGTAAATGTGCAGAACTCCAACAACAAATAGAAGAACCTGACAAGAACAACTGTGAGTTGGAAAGAGATTGGAAAATGGAGGAAATTATTACAAGGATACAAAAGGAAAAGGAATTTGTTGCAAAGTGAATTATCTACATTCAGATTATAAAATGAAAACATGGAAGCAAATGAAGAAGAACTCCAAGGTCTCAGTAAACAACTGCAGGCTATGATCCAGGAAAAGGAAAACCTGAAAAAGTAGATAGACTTGGAAAAACAGCGATTTTAAAAGTATAACGTGCGATAGTTACTATTCTTTAACAAGACAATTTTAGTCTTGCAAGTGATGTAGATGAAATCAATGTAATTGAGGTAATGCAACTACATGAAAATGTTACAAAATTAGGGATGAACAGCAGTTTGCGGCATTATCTAATGAGTGTATTAAGCATTCATGAGGAATTGCAACTACAGAGTGATGCTAATAGAGAACTGCAGGCTGAACTAGATTGTCTAAAGTAGAGAACTCCAGGACATATTTGGTTGGAACACCACAAGTCTAGCAGGTGGCAGTAATGCACTGAAAAATTGGTTGCCAACTGCCATAAAACAAAAAAAGAAGAAGAAAAAACAGAGGAAGCCTCTGGCTGCTGGATTGTTCCTGTACAAAACCCCCTGTCTGAATCCCTTCCCCTCCCCTTCCTTCTGTTGCCTCGTCTGAAGCCTCACCTCGCCACTAACCCTCACCTGCACCACTCTCAAGGTCCATCGCTGGAGCATGATAAGGAACTGTCTATCGTTGTTTTGAACTGTCTCTGTGTCCACACTTTCACCAGGTAGGTCTGGCCATTTGCTGCTTCCTAGTATTGGAATCTGTCTCTGTGTCCATGCCTTCACTATGTAGGTTCGGCTGTTTGCCACTACCTAGTGTTGGGAACCGTCTGTATCCACGCCTTCGCTAGGTAGGTCCGGTCATTTGCCCCTACCTAGTGTTGGGAACCATCTGTGTAAACACCTTCACTAGGTAGGTCCGGCTGTCTGCCGCTACCTTGTGTTGGGAACTGTCTCGTCATATTCTGCATTCTGTGTAATGAGTCCTGGTCCTACGTTCTGTTTCCAAGGAGGGATCCTGGCTCTCTGTTCCATGTTCCTGTCTCTCCCTTGACCAAGGGTCTGCATTCCTGTGTCTCCCTCGACCAAGTCAAGGCTTCGGGGTCTCGTTCAGTCCTAGCCTCGATCCAAGAATCGTGTCCTATACAAGCCATGGCTTTGTGTTCTCGTCTTGTCCATGTGTCTCACCCAGCCCAGGAGTACCTTGCCCAGCTGGGTGCTGGGGTTCCCTTGTCCTGTCCAGGAGCCTCATGTCTACTCCTGTTGCCACTCCTCTTCCTGTAGCCACATCTTGTCCTCACCTAGTTCTGGAGCCCAAGCCCAAGCCGTCCCAGGTTCTGGGTCCTTGCCCAGTCTCTGGCTCAGAGTCCATATCCAAACCTCAAAGAACCCAAGCCTCATCATCTCCTCGCCTAGTTCCGGGGTCCGAGCCCGAGTCAAGGTCCAGGTTCTGGGTCCTTGTCCAGTCTCTGGCTCGGAGTCCAAGCCCAGGCTCCTTGTTCCCAGTTCCATGTTGTAGTTCCACTATCCTAGTCAAGTCCTAGTCCAGGCCCTGCATCCTTGTTTCGTCCAGGGCTTGTGTCATGCCCAGCATTGTTTCTTCCTGTCACACCTTGCTGCCTTGATAATCCTAGTCCTGTTCCTAGAAGTTCAGTGTCTGTGTCTTGCATTTGAGTCCGCCCTCAGCGCACCCCCCATATGACGCTTACAGAACGATGCAGTATGAGACTTCATTATAAAATTCACGTCTAGAGGTAACATAAGGGAGCAACAGAATGTCAGAAGTAGTGGGAGAGGTGAGGGTTGGTGGTGGTGTTACATGTATTGGAGAATGTTGGAAAATGTTGCAGAGGTAGGAAAAGATCCTCTTAATATTTCAATGTGAAACATAGTCAGAATCAGAATCAGGTTTATTATCACCGGCATGTGACATGAAATTTGTTAACTTAGCAGCAGAACATAGAACATAGAACATAGAATAGTACAGCACAGTACAGGCCCTTCGGCCCACAATGATGTGCTGACCCTCAAACCCTGCCTCCCATATAAGCCCCCACCTTAGATTCCTCCATATACCTGTCTAGTAGTCTCTTAAATTTCACTAGTGTATCTGCTTCCACCACTGACTCAGGCAGTGCATTCCACGCACCAACCACTCTCTGAGTAAAAAACCTTCCTCTAATATCCCCCTTGAACTTCCCACCCCTTACCTTAAAGCCATGTCCTCTAGTATTGAGCAGTGGTGCCCTGGGGAAGAGGTGCTGGCTATCCACTCTATCTATTCCTCGTATAATCTTGTACACTTCTATCATGTCTCCTCTCATCCTCCTTCTCTCCAAAGAGTAAAGCCCTAGCTCCCTTAATCTCTGATCATAATGCATACTTTCTAAACCAGGCAGCATCCTGGTTAATCTCCTCTGTACCCTTTCCAATGCTTCCACATCCTTCCTATAGTGAGGTGACCAGAACTGGACACAGTACTCCAAGTGTGGCCTAACCAGAATTTTATAGAGCTGCATCATTACATCGCGACTCTTAAACTCTATCCCTCGACTTATGAAAGCTAACACCCCATAAGCTTTCTTAACTACCCTATCCACCTGTGAGGCAACTTTCAGGGATCTGTGGACATGTACCCCCAGATCCCTCTGCTCCTCCATGCTACCAAGTATCCTGCCATTTACTTTGTACTCTGCCTTGGAGTTTGTCCTTCCAAAGTGTACCACCTCACACTTCTCCGGGTTGAACTCCACCTGCCACTTCTCAGCCCACTTCTGTATCCTATCAATGTCTCTCTGCAATCTTTGACAATCCTCTATACTATCTACAACACCACCAACCTTTGTGTCATCTGCAAACTTGCCAACCCACCCTTCTACCTCCACATCCAGGTTGTTAATAAAAATCATGAAAAGTAGAGGTCCCAGAACAGATCCTTGTGGGACACAACTAGTCACAATCCTCCAATCTGAATGTACTCCCTCCACCACCACCCTCTGCCTTCTGCAGGCAAGCCAATTCTGAATCCACCTGGCCAAACTTCCCTGGATCCCATGCCTTCTAACTTCCTGAATAAGCCTACAGTGTGGAACCTTGTCAAATGCCTTACTAAAATCCATATCGATCACATCCACTGCACTACCCTCACCTATTTGCCTGGTCACCTCCTCAAAGAACTCTATCAGGCTTGCTAGACACAATCTGCCCTTCACAAAGCCATGCTGACTGTCCCTGATGAGACTCTGATTCTCTAAGTGCCTATAGATCCTATCTCTAAGAATCTTTTCCAACAGCTTTCCCACCACAGACGTTAGGCTCACTGGTCTATAATTACCCGGACTATCCCTACTACCTTTTTTGAAAAAGGGAACAGCATTCGCCTCCCTCCAATCCTCCGGTACCATTCCCGTGGAAAACGAGGACATAAAGATCTTAGCCAGAGGCTCAGCAATCTCTTCTCTCGCCTCGTGCAGCAGCCTGGGGAATATTCCATCAGGCCCCGGGGACTTATCTGTCTTAATGTATTTTAACAACTCCAACACCTCCTCTCCCTTAATATCAACATGCTCCAGAACATCAACCTCTCATATTGTCCTCACCATCATCAAGTTCCCTCTCATTGGTGAATACCGAAGAGAAGTATTCATTGAGGACCTCGCTCACTTTCACAGCCTCCAGGCACATCTTCCCACCTTTATCTCTAATCGGTCCTACCTTCACTCCTGTCATACTTTTTTTCTTCACATAATTGAAGAATGCCTTGGGGGTTTTCCTTTACCTTACTCACCAAGGCCTTCTCATGCCCCCTTCTTGCTCTTCTCAGCCCCTTCTTAAGCTCCTTTCTTGCTTCCCTATATTCCTCAATAGACCCATCTGATCCTTGCTTCCTAAACCTCATGTATGCTGCCTTCTTCCACCCGAGTAGATTTTCCACCTCACTTGTCACGCATGGTTCCTTCACCCTACCATTCTTTATTTTCCTCACTGGGACAAACTTATCCCTTACATCTCACAAGAGATCTCTAAACATCGACCACATGTCCATAGTACATTTCCCTGCAAAAACATCATCCCGATTCACACCCGTAAGTTCTAGCCTTATAGCCTCATAATTTGCCTTTCCCCAATTAAAAATTTTCCTGTCCTCTTTCATTCTATCCTTTTCCATGATAATGCTAAAGGCCAGGGAGCGGTGGTCACTGTCCCCCAGATACTCACCCACTGAGAGATCTGTGACCTGACCCGGTTCATTACCTAGTACTAGATCTAGTATGGCATTCCCCTGGTCGGCCTGTCCACATACTGTGACAGGAATCCATCCTGGACACACTTAACAAACTCTGCCCCATCTAAACCCTTGGAACTAATCAGGTGCCAATCAATATTAGGGAAGTTAAAGTCACCCATGATAACAACCTGTTATTTTTGCACCTTTCCAAAATCTGCCTCCCAATCTGCTCCTCTGTATCTCTGCCGCTATGAGGGGGCCTATAGAATACCCCCAGTAGAGTAACTGCTCCCTTCCTGTTCCTGACTTCCACCCATATTGACTCAAAAGAGGATCCTGCTACATTACCCACCCTTTCTGTAGCTGTAACAGTATCCCTGACCAGTAATGCCAAGTTCAAGTTCAAGAAGTTCAATGCAATTCATAATCTAGCAGAGACAGAAAAAACTAGCAATAATAAATTTAAAAACATAATAAATAAACAAGTAAGTTACACATATCGAATAGATCATTAAAAAAATGTGTAAAAACAGAAATACTGTATATTAAAAAGTGAGGTAGTGTCCAAAGCTTCAAAGTCCATTCAAGAGTCTGATGGCAGAAGGGAAGAAGCTGTTCCTGAGTCACTGCGTGTGTGCCTTCAGCTTCTGTATCTCTTATGTGATGGTAACAGTGAGAAAGGGGCATGCCCTGGGTGCTGGTAGGTCCTTAATAATGGACGCTGCCGTTCTGCGACATCACTCCCTAAAGATGTCTGGGTACCTTGTAGGCTAGTGCCCAAGATGGGGCTGACTCGATTTACAACCTTCTGCAGCTTCTTTTGGTCCTGTACAGTAGCCCCTCCATTCCAGACAATGATGCAGCCTGTCAGAATGCTCTCCACAATACAACTATAGAAGTTTTTGAGGTATTTGTTGACATACCAAATCTCTTCAAACTGCAATAAAGTATAGCCGTTGTCTTGCCTTCTTTATGACTACATCAATGTGTTGGGACCTGGTTAGATCCTCAAAGATCTTGACACCCAGGAACTTGAAACTGCTCACTCTCTCCACTTCTGACCTCTCTGAGGATTAATATGTATTCCTTCGTCTTGCCCTTCCTGAAGTCCACAATCAGCTCTTTCGCCTTACTGACGTTGAGTGCCAGGTTATTGCTGCGGCTCCATTGCACTAGTTGGCATATATCAGTCCTGTATGCCCTCTTGTCACCACCTGAGTAGATGTAGTTGATGTAATTGGAAAATGAAAAAGACATGAAAGCAAAAATAATGGGCAAAATTTGCTCAAAAGCATTGGTTTTATTAAGGCACAAATGAAAAATAATCTTAGAGAAAAAAATCTGTAATATAGTATCTATATCCAGTAATGATATAGTCGTCAGTGTTGGGGTAAAGGAAGGAGATAAGACACAAGATGTTTTTCTAAGGAACAGGTAGTTTGTTGAGTGAGGGAGGAACTGATCACTGGTAGACATGAGGGAAGAATGAATATAGAGAGAGTCCATGAAAGAATGAAACTCAAGAATGAGAATTTTGAGATCCTGTGCACCAATATAGATCAGCAACTTGATTAATGAAGATGGATCTTAGTGTACAATCGGGAAGCAAAGATTTTGATAATACGTACACAGGTTGGAAGCTGTTTAAATGAGGACTGAAAGAGTTGCACTATTTCCTTATCATTTCATATCCCCTTTCCTTATTGTCCTATACAGGCTTTGTCATTTCATAATGATTCTGTGATGGGCTCCCACCTTCAAAAAGCCAATAAAATTTACTGCTCATGTACAACTTTGGCTTAGAATGCCACCCTTGCATCTATTCTACTAGGATAATTGGGCTTTGTTCCAGGGAAGGTGGGATCTGTTCCAACGGGACGGTTTACACCTGAACTGGAGGGGTACTAACATTCTTGCAGGAAAGTTTGCTAGTGCTCCTTAGGGGGGGGTTAAACTAGATTTGCAGGGGGCAGGGATCCAGACTGTGAAAGAGGATAGTGAGATGAAGTATAAAGGACAGGTGGGGACTACACGGTTCCGGAATATTAAGTATGAAGTAGAGAAAGGTGAGGCGGAATGAGTGACAAGGAGGGTACATGTGCAGAAGAATGGTCTGACGGAGCATGGAGTTAAATGTGCAGAAAGAGTAAGTAAATTTAAGAAGGACAACAAAATTCAAGGGGCGTATAGCCCGGTGAGAGTTCAGGGAGTTGGGTTATGCACAATAGGCAGCGATTTAAACAGAGAGAGGAGAAATGGGTTAAAAATTCTATATCTGAATGCACGAAGTGTCAGAAATAAGGCAGATGAGCTTGAAGCTCAGGTGCGAATGGGTAACTATGATTTTGTTGGGATAACGGAGACATGGCTGCAGGAGGATCAGACCTGGGAATTGAATGTACAAGGGTATATGTACTATCGAAGGGACAGAAAGGTGGGCAGAGGGGGTGGGGTGGCCCTGTTGGTGAGGAATGAGATTCAGTCCCTTGCAAGGGGGGACATAGAATCAGGAGAAGTAGAATCAGTGTGGATAGAACTGAGGAACAGTAAGGGCAAAAAGACCCTAATAGGTGTTATCTACAGGCCCCCAAGCAGTAGCATGGATATTGGGTGCAAGTTGAATAGGGAGTTAACAATGGCATGTGGCAAAGGAAATGTCGCAGTAGTTATGGGGGATTTCAACATGCAGGTGAACTGGGAAAATCAGGTTGGTACTGGACCCCAGGATAGGGAATTTGTAGAGTGTCTACGGGATGCATTTTTGGAGCAGCTTGTACGAGAACCGACCAGTGATAAGGCTATTCTGGATTTAGTGTTGTGCAATGAATAGGATTTGATAAGTGATCTTGAAGTAAAGGAGCCATTAGGAAGTAGTGACCATAATATGATAAGTTTTTATCTGCAAGTTGACGGGGATAAGGGCAGATCAGAAGTGTCAGTATTGCAGTTGAACAAAGGAGACTGTGGAGCATGAGGGAGGAGCTGGCTAAAGTTGACTGGTCGGATATCCTAGTAGAAAAGACAGTGGAATAGCAATGGCAGGTATTCTAGGGAATAATGCACAAGGTGCAAAATCAGTTCATCCCCCGGGGAAGGAAGGATTCAAAGGGGGGAAAGTGGCCACAGTGGTTGACAAAGGAAGTCAGAGATAGCATAGCATTAAAAAAAGTATAACAGAGCTAAGGTGAGTGGGAAGATGGATGATTGGGAAATTTTTAAGGAGCAACAGAACTTAACTAAAAAGGTAATATGGGGAGAAAAAATGAGGTATGAACGCAAGCTAGCTAGGAATATAAAGGAGGATAGCAAAAGTTTTTTTAGGTATGTGAAGAGAAGGAAGATAGTTAAGAACAATGTTGGGCCCTTGAAGAATGTATTGGGAGAAATTGTTATGGGAAACAGAGAAATGGCAGACGAATTTAATAAGTACTTTGGATCTGTCTTCACTAGGGAAGTCACAAGCAATCTCCCAGATGTATGGATGGGCCAAGGACATAGGATAACAGAGGAACTGAAACAGATTGACATTAGGAAGGAAACGGTGATGAGTAGACTGACGGGACTGAAGGCTAACAAATCCCCAGGTCCAGATGGTCTGCATCCTAGGGTACTAAAGGAGGTGGCTCTGGAAATTGCAGCTGCGTTGGTGATCATTTTCCAATGTTCCTTAGATTCAGGATCAGTTCCTGAGGATTGGCGAATGGCTAATGTTATCCCACTTTTTAAGAAAGGAGGGAGGGAGAAAACAGAACGATCGCCCTGTAAGCCTAACATCCGTAGTGCGAAAGATGCTGGAGTCCATAATTAAAGATGAAATAGCGGCATATCTTGATAGCAGTGATAAGATTGGGCCGAGCCAGCATGGATTTACCAAGGGCAAATCATGCTTGACTAATCTATTGGAGTTTTTCGAGGATGTAACCAGGAAGATAGACACGGGAGATCCAATGGATGTGTGGTGTACCTTGACTTTCAGAAGGCATTCGATAAGGTACCACATAGGAGATTGGTGGGTAAAATCAGAGCTCATGGCATTGGAGGGAGGATATTGACATGGATAGAAAACTGGTTGGCAGATAGAAAGCAAAGGGTAGCAGTGAATGGGTGTTTCTCGGAATGGGAGGTGGTGACTAGTGGGGTGCCACAGGGCTCGGTATTGGGACCACAGCTGTTTACGATTTACATCAATGATTTAGAGGAAGGCATTATGAATAACATCAGCAAGTTTGCTGATGATACTAAACTGGGTGGCTGGGTGGCAGTGTGACATGCGATGAGGATGTTAGGAGAATTCGAGGTGACTTGGATAGGCTGGGTGAGTGGGCAGAAACTTGGCAGATGGCGTTTAATGTGAATAAGTGTGAGGTTAATCACTTTGGGAGCAAGAGCAGGAAGGCAGATTATTATCTGAATGGTGTGGAGTTAGGTAAGGGAGAAATACAAAGAGATCTAGGAGTACTTGTTCATCAGTCTCTGAAGGTGAATGAGCAAGTGCAGCAGGCAGTGAAGAAGGCTAATGGAATGTTGGCCTTTATTACAAAGGGAATTGAGTACAAGTGCAAGGAAATCCTTTTGCATTTGTACAGGGCCCTGGTGAGACCGCACCTGGAGTATTGTGTGCAGTTTTGGTCTCCAGGGTTAAGGAAGGACATCCTGGCTGTGGAGGAGGTGCAGCGTAGGTTCACGAGGTTAATTCCTGGGATGTCCAGACTGTCTTACGCAGAGAGGTTAGAGAGACTGGGCTTGTACACGCTGGAATTAAGGAGATTGAGGGGGGGATCTGATTGAGACATATAAGATTATTAAGGGATTGGACAAGATAGAGGCAGGAAATATGTTCCAGATGCTGGGAGAGTCCAGTACCAGAGGGCATGGTTTAAGAATA
This sequence comes from Mobula hypostoma, assembly GCF_963921235.1. NCBI lineage: Eukaryota > Metazoa > Chordata > Chondrichthyes > Myliobatiformes > Myliobatidae > Mobula > Mobula hypostoma. Next base: position 77,503,377 of record NC_086099.1, on the reverse strand, counting down.
AGGGGTAGGTCATTTAGGGCAGAGTTGAGGAGGAACTTCTCCCAGAGAGTTGTAGAGGTGTGGAATGCACTGCTTCAGAAGGCAGTGGAGGCCAATTCTCTGGATGCTTTCAAGAAGGAGCTAGATAGGTATCTTATGGATAGGGGAATCAAGGGTTATGGGGACAAGGCAGGAACCGGGTATTGATAGTAGATGATCAGCCATGATCTCAGAATGGCGGTGCAGGCTCAAAGGGCCGAATAGTCTACTTCTGCACCTATTGTCTATTGTCTAACATTTGATGCTTCAGCCATTTTGCCCTCACAGTCTGGAATTCCAGTATCTTGCTGCATCTCTCCAATATTATTATATCTCTTTAAAGGTTAGCTCTTCAACCTGCTCATGCGGCAGCCTCCTCTACCTGAAATTACTTCAGCTGATTTGGTGTGACATCCCAAACATGAATTATCTTGGGATGTTTCACCAGAATGCACTTACTCAGTTTGCAGAGTTAAAATAGGATCTAAGCATCAGATGTATTTAGAAATGTGATCCATCCTTGGTAATATTATTGAAAAAAGTGTAAAGGTTTGCTAATAGAATTGAATGCTCAAGATTCCTTTCATGCTTTCTCAGTTTGTCATTAACAATTCTTAACTGTCCAACCTAGCCTTCATTTTGAACAATTATCTTCATTATGAAATATTCACATATGTATTTCATTACATAGTTTATTGGAGTAGCTACTATCTGGACAGAATAGTTAAATAAGAGTTTCTACAGACCTATTGTAAAGTAGTCACTGAATTCTCTTGGCTCCTTATCATAGTAACAACATTTGGTTAATTCTTCATTCTCCTGAAGTACTTTCAGCTTTGAATGACTATTTCAAACATAAAATTGCAACATTTCATAGAAATCCTGTTAGCACATGTGGATTTACATGTACAATATAATAAGCATGACAGTTTCATTCTTCTATATTTAAGAAGGTGTAAATAATTTCATTACTAACTTGTTTTAAAGCCTATTATGATATATAATCCTTGACTTTATTAAACAAGGTCTGAAGTTCTTTGTATGCGAGATGATAGCTAATTAACTTTCAGCAGGTGTTATATTGCTTGCAAAAGGGCAGCATAAGGTAATGCCAGCAAACAATTATTTTACAATGATCTACAAACTTTTGGAAGTAGAAAATAGAACAAATGCTATTATAAATGTGAGCTAATATTAAGGCTGTGGACATAATGAACATCTCTTTTAATCTCAGCAAATCAAAAGGTAAGGGGCCAAAGTCAAGCAGAATGTACAACAAAGTCTGCTGGTCTATTTCACTTCTAATAACTAGTATTTTTTGCAACACCATTCTAACTGACTTATATCTGCTCTCACTAAAAGTATAAAATTTTATTTTTTGGTGATTCATGAAATTTAGGGGGAAAGTAGGTTAACCTTCCAATTAACATTTTCAATGAACATATGAATACGTGAAATGTATTTATTTCACACAATATATCATAAGTCATGAAAATGTTTAAGCATAAATCATGAATATGTGAAAATTGCATAAAGAAAGCTCATCGTAAGAGGACTCGTAAGATGATTTGATCAGTTAAAGAGCTAATAGGTTTGAGAAATAATGAAAAATTGTTGCCTCCACATAAAGCTAACTCATAAGCACCCATTAAGTATGTCGTCTATTCTTTTAACACACACAAAATGCTGGAGGAACTCAGCAGGCCAGGTAGCATCTGTGGAAAAGAGTACAGTCGATGTTCTGGGCTGAGACCTTCATCAATAATCGTTTCCATAGATGCTGCCTGGCCTGTTGAGTTCCTCCAGCTCTTTGTGCTTGCTTGGATTTCCAGCATCTGCAGATTTTCTCTTGTTTGTCTATCCTTTCAGTGTTTGCTTGTATTTTTTTCAGTTTGAAGAATATTTACACTTACTTAGAATTCTTGACATTTCGGCTATTTGCAAGTATAATTCTAACACTGGGCTAAGTTTATATTTACTCAAAGTTTTCAGAATCCAGTTCAAATCACACAAATGTTTGCATGACCTTTGCTGTGATGGTGAACCAAATGACATCGATCCTGAATTGCAATGTCCAAGTGCATGCCAATCTTCACTCCAGGCAGGTCCTGTTGTCATTATTTTCACTATTTTTGCCTCAGTGACAGATATTCACTTTATAGACCCCAAAAAGCTTATTGTTAACCTCAGCTTTCTGGCACAGCAGCTGCTCTTTCCGAAGGATGAGAGTTATTTTGACAAAGCTAAACTTCTAACAGATGTTCCTTGCTTAGCTCTTGTTGTAAACAAGAATAAGCCTTTGGTTCTTAATGTAAATTGCAAGCAATAATCAGTTTGAAGTTAAAGGATACCTTTGCAAACAAACAGCTATGTCTTTAGAACTTAGATTGCTGGCCCACAGCAGGAGTTTAGTTGCTCAAGCAATATGGTTAACGAAGTGAAGTGACCATAAGACTTTCTCATTTGCTTTAGCTAAGTGTAAGACAATGTGGTTATGTTAACTGGCCTACATCAATACCGACATCTACAACTAAGTTATTTGCATCACACTGACAGAGATCAAAGAAGGTTCCAGACCAAACTTACTTTGTCCCTTAGCACATTGAACATGGTCACAGGTATAATCAATCAATTGTTGAGACATTTGTGTACTCAGAGAGTCAACCTTTACGGCTTTAATTGTAAGTGTCTGGGATGTCTGTCCCCATAAGCTTTTAAAACAATCTGTGAATTACTTTGGCACACTAAAAGCATCTGAAAAAAAATCACATGCAAATAATGTTAACTAGTAGCAAATTAGTATGAATATTAGAAAGTATTGGGGGTTGTTTGGAATGACAAGTAGAATGACAGAAAGAAGAACTAGAATTCATTCATTAACCTTCAGTTTCTGCAACAGATGATCCATTGATCTGTAACTTATTGGTATGTTCCTTTACTTCATAAGAATTGTACCTGTGTTTAGAAATTCTTTGTAGTTTATAAATCTTTTGGAATTTAAAAATTTCTATAAATCAGAAATCTTCTGTGAGTTGTAAATATGTATTAAGAACTATTTGTCTAATTTTAAATGCACATAATTAAAAATAAAATAAACAGTGTTTAAGATATTTTGGTACTCCTTGGTAGGAAGGAGGAATCCACCATTCATGCAGTGGGTATTGCCAAATAGACCTCTCATCAGAGATTAGGAAAGGAAGTAAGCTAGTCTTTGCAAAGTAGTTTGATACGCTATAACATCCCTAAAGTGAAGGTACCCACAGTTACATATATCGGATAGGACTTTAAATCTCCTTTTAAATTTAGATTTTGCCGATAGTGAACACAAGACTATCACATCTCATCTTTGCCTTTTCAATGGAACTTTGCCAAAGCAAAATGATAGCCAAGTGATTGAGGCATTTCACTTACTTACCCAAATAGATTTTAAATGCTGGCAATGTTTTCAGACTCAGACTCAACTATTCAGGTTTCCCACCTCTTTGTACCACTCCAGAAAGTGTTCTCCACTTCCTGCTTTCCATTGAATTGAACTTTTATATTCCTCTTCCAACCTACCTGATTACAGCAGCATATATTAGAAACATAGAAAACCTACAGCACAATTCAGGTCCTTCAGCCCACAAAGCTGTGCTGAACATAGCCTTTACTCTCTGCGTTTTAAAATAAAACTTACTCCTGACATCTCCTCAGTACCTACTTCCAAGCACCTTAAAACTGTGCCCTCTCATGCTAGCCATTTCAGCCCTGGGAAAAAGCCTCTGACTATCCATATGATCAATTCCCCTCATCATCTTGTACACCTCTATCAGGTCACCTCTCATCCTCCATCGCTCCAAGGAGAAAAGGCCGAGTTCATTCAACCTATAAGGAATGCTCCCCAATCCAGGCAACATCCTTGTAAATCTCCTCTGCACCCTTTCTATGGTTAACACATCTTTCCTGTAGTGAGGAGACCAGAATTGAGCACAGTACTCCAAGTGGGGTCTGACCAGGGTCCTACATAGCCACAACATTACCTCTTGGCTCTTAAACTCAATCCCACAGTTGGTGAAGGCCAATGCACCATATGCCTTCTTAACCACAGATTCAACCTGCGCAGCAGATTTGAATGTCCTATGGTCTCAAACCCCAAGATCCCTCCGATCCTCCACACTGCAAAGAGCCTTACCATTAATGCTATATTCTGCCATCATATTTGACCTACCAAAATGAACAATCTCACACTTATCTGGGTTGAACTCTATCTGCCACTTCTCATCCTATCAATGTCCTGCTGTAACTTCTGATAGCCCTCCACACTATCCACAACACCTCCAAACTTTGTGTCATCAGCAATTTGCTAACCCATCCCTCCACTTCCTCATCCAGGTCATTTATAAACATCACAAAGAGTAGGGGTCCCAGAACAGATCCCTGAGGCACACCACTGGTCACTGGCCTCCATGCAGAATATGACCCATCTACAACCAATCTTTGCTTTCTGTGGGCAAGCCAGTTCTGGATCCATATAGCAATGTCCCCTTGGAACTTATGCCTCCTGACTTTCCCAATAAATGTTGTATGGGGTACCTGTTCAAATGCCTTGCTGAAATCCATATACACTACATCTGCGGCTCTACCTTCATCAATGTGTCTAGTCACATCCTCAAAAAACTTCAATCAGGCCCATAAGGCACGACCTGCCTCTCACAAAACCACGCTGACTGTTCCTAATCATATTATGCCTGCCCAAATGTTCATAAGTCCTATGTCTCAGGATCTTCTCCATCAACCGACCAACCATTGAAGTAAGACTCACTGGTCTATAATTTCTTGGGCTAACCCTGCTCCCTTTCTTGAATAAGGGGATAACATCTGCAACCCTCCAATCCTCTGGAACCTCTCCCGTCCTCATTGATGATGCAAAGATCATTGCCAGAGGCTCAGCAATCTCCTCCCTTGCTTCCCACAGTAACCTAGGGCACATCCAGGACAAGTCAGCGAGCACTGTGAGGGTCATGTTTTTTGACTTCTCCAGTGCGTTCAACACCATCCACCCTGCTCTGCTGGGGGAGAAGCTGACAGCGATGCAGGTGGATGCTTCCCTGGTGTCATGGATTCTTGATTACCTGACTGGCAGACCACAGTACGTGTGCTTGCAACACTGTGCGTCCGACAGAGTGATCAGCAGCACTGGGGCTCCACAGGGGACTGTCTTGTCTCCTTTTCTCTTCACCATTTACACATCGGACTTCAACTACTGCATAGAGTCTTGTCATCTTCAGAAGTTTTCGGATGACTCTGCCATAGTTGGATGCATCAGCAAGGGAGATGAGGCTGAGTACAGGGCTACGGTAGGAAACTTTGTCACATGGTGTGAGCAGAATTATCTGCAGCTTAATGTGAAAAAGACTAAGGAGCTGGTGGTAGACCTGAGGAGAGCTAAGGTACCAGTGACCCCTGTTTCCATCCAGGGGGTCAGTGTGGACATGGTGGAGGATTACAAATACCTGGGGATACAAATTGACAATAAACTGGACTGGTCAAAGAACACCGAGGCTGTCTACAAGAAGGGTCAGAGCTGTCTCTATTTCCTGAGGAGACTGAGGTCCTTTAACATCTGCCGGACGATGCTGAGGATGTTCTATGAGTCTGTGGTGGCCAGTGCGATCATGTTTGCTGTTGTGTGCTGGGGCAGCAGGCTGAAGGTAGCAGACACCAGCAGAATCAACAAACTCATTTGTAAGGCCAGTGATATTGTGGGGATGGAACTGGACTCTCTCACGGTGGTGTCTGAAAAGAGGATGCTGTCTAAGTTGCATGCCATCTTGGTCAATGTCTCCCATCCACTACATAATGTACTGGTTGGGTACAGGAGTACATTCAGCCAGAGACTCATTCCACCGAGATACAATAAAGAGCGTCATAGGAAGTCATTCCTGCCTGTAGCCATCAAACTTTACAACTCCTCCCTTGGAGGGTCAGACACCCTGAGCCAATAGGCTGGTCCTGGACTTATTTCCTGGCATAATTTACATATTACTATTTAACTATTTATGGTTCTATTACTATTTATTATTTATGGTGTAACTGTAATGAAAACCAATTTCCCCCGGGATCAATAAAGTATGACTATGACTATGACTATCCCGTCCAGTTCTGGAGACTTATCCAACTTGATGCTTTCCAAAAGCTTCAGCACACCCTTTTCCTTAATATCTACATGCTCAAGCTTTTCAGTCCACTGCAAGTCATCCCTACAATCGCCAAGATCCTTTTCCGTAGTGAATACTGAAGCAAAGTATTCATTAAGTACCTCTTATATCTTCTCCGGTTCCATACACACTTTTCCACTGTCACACTTGATTGGTCCTGTTCTCTCACATCTTATCCTCTTGCTCTTCGCATACTTGTAGAAGTAAGGTTTTCCTTAATCCTGTCCGCCAAGGTCTTATCATGGCCCCTTTTGGCTCTCCAAATTTCATTCTTAAGCTCCTTCCTGCTAGCCTTATAATCTTTTAGATTTCTATCATTACCTAATTTTTGAACCTTTCGTAAGCTCTTCTTTTCTTCCTACAATAGTCTTTGTACACCATGGTTCCTGTACCCTACCACCCTTTCCCTATCTCATTGGAACGTACGCATGCAGAACACCACGCAAATATCCCATGAACATTTGCCACATTTCTTCTGTACGTTTCCCTGAGAACAGCTGTTTCCAATTTATGCTTCCAAGTTCCTGCCTGATAGCCTCATCTTTCCCCATACTCCAATTAAACGTTTCCCTAACTTGTCTGTACCTATCCCTCTCCAATGCTATGGTAAAGGAAATAGAATTGTGGTTGCTATCTCCAAAATGCTCTCCCATTGAGAGACCTGACACCTGACCAGGATCATTTCCCAATACCAGATCAAGTACAGCCTCTCCTCTTTGTAGGCTTATCTACATATTGTGTCAAGAAACCTAACAAACTCAACCCCATCTAAACCCCTCACTCTAGGGAGATGTCAATCAATATTTGGGAAATTAAAATCTCCCATCACAACTCTGTTATTATTACTTCTTTCCAGAATCTGTCTCCCTATCTGCTCCTCGATGTCCCTGTTACTATTTTCTACAAAAAAACACCGGTAGAGTTATTGACCCCCTTCCTATTCCTAACTTCAACCCACAGAGACTTTGTAGACAACCCCTCCATGACTTCCTCCTTTTCTGTAGCCATGACACTATCTCTGATCAACAGTACCATGCCCCCACCTCTTTTGCCTCCCTCCCTGTCCTTTCTGAAATATCTAAAGCCTGGCACTTGAAGTAGCCATTCCTGCCCTTGCACCATCCAAGTCTCTGTAATGGCCACAGCATCATAGCTCCAAGTACTCATCCACACTCTAAGCTCATCCACTTTGTTCATAATACTTCATGTTCTACTGAAGTTTTCCAATAAAAATCTCTCAAGCTGCTGGGGAGGTTGACTCTGTGGTTAAGAAGGTATTGACCTTCATCAATCATGTGATTGAGTTTAGGGATGAGAGGTAATGTTGTAGTTATATAGGACCCTTGTCAGACCCCACTTGGAGTACTGTGCTCAGTTCTGGTCACCTCGCTGCAGGAAGTATGTGGAAACCATGGAAAGGGTCCAGAGGGGATCTACAAGGATGTTGCCTGGATTGGGGGCCGTGTCTTATGAGAACAGGTTGAGTGAACTCGGCCTTTTCTCCTTGGAGTGGCGAAGGATGAGAGGTGACCTGATAGACGTGTACAAGATAATGAGAGGCACTGATCGTGTGGATAGTTAGAGGCTTGTTCCCCAGGGCTGAAATAGCTAGCACAAGAAGGCACAGTTTTAAGGTGCTTGGAATTAGGTACAGAGGAGATGTCAGGGGTAATTTTTTTACGCGGAGAGTGGTGAGTGCGTGGAATGGGTTGCTGGCGAAGGTGGTGGAGGCTAATACGATAGGGTCTTTTAAGAGACTCCTGAATAGGTACATGGAGCTTAGAAAAATAGAAGGCTATCGGTAACCCTAGGTAATTTCTAGGGTAAGGATGAGTTCGGCACAGCCTTGTAGTCCATACTGCCTGTATTGTGCTGTAGCTTTTCTATGTTTCTAACATTTCACCTTCTTACAGCTCCTGGGTAGACTGATTAAATTAACAGTCTAATTGATTAACTAAATTTATTCAAGAAATAGGAATCAGAAGAGTTTCAAGAAAAATAAAAAGAAGCACTTTTCACTGTCTACAGCTGGCTGAACACTACCTGGACTATTGACTTAGTGATGGAAATTGAAGAATGTAATTGGAATTCCAGTTGCATTAATTCCGTGCAACTTGGGATTTATCCATAGGGCAAATTTGAGTAAATCTGTCCTAAAACTTAGATTTCAATTGAGTTAACAAAACATTGCAGGAAGTGTTTCAAAATGTAAAGGTGAAGAGTGACTAGTGATCTGATAAAGCCAGAAATACAGCAGTACTTCTGAAAATTATTTTATCCCTTGCAATTTAAAAGCTAAATGTTATTATTGAATTATATAATCTGTATCACAAAATAGATCTCAGTAAAGAATGATAGTTACACAGTTTTAACTCTGTTTACAGTTTGTAGCAAAGCAGTTGTTCAAGATTTACATCAGATTGCCTGACATTCAACTTTGAATCCACAACCTAGTATCTTTTAATTTGGAGGGCAGCAAGGACAATACTCTGAAAGTGTTCCTGCTTCTTTGATTGCAGCAGTCCTCTAATGAAGATCAAATAAAAGTATCCTGAAACATAAAGAGACCTTTGTAAATACACGTAATGAAAAATAGTATCCATTGGGGCATTCTGGAGGTCAAAGTTCAATTCTCACGCTGCTCTGCAAAGAGTCTTTATATGTCAATGCCATGAAATGTGTGGGTTTTCACTGGGTGCTCTGGATTTCTCCCACAGCTCAAAGATGTATGGGTAGGCTAGCTGGTCATTGTGATTCTGGTAGCATTAATCAGGATTGTGGAGATGCAGGGCTGGTGTGGCTTGAAGGGCTGGAAGGACCCTAACCACTGTAACACTTAATAAAAATTAAAAAAATAAATCATACTAATCTCACCAGATGCTTTAATGAGCTATCTCATAAGACATAGCAGCTGAATCAGGCCATTCAGCTCATTGAGTTTGCTCTGCCATCTGATCATGACTGATTTATTTTCCCTCTCAACGTCATTCTCCTGCCTTCTTCCTGTAACGTTTGACATGCTAACTAATCAATACCAATCAACTTTTGCTTGAATATACTCAACGATGTGGGCTCCACAGCTGTCTGTAGCAATGAATTCCACAGTTCACCATGCTATGGCCAAATAAATTCTTCATCATCTCTTTTCTAAAAGGATATCCTTCTATTCCGAGGCTGTACCTTCTGATCTCAGACTCTTTCACTATTGGAAACATCCTCTGCACATCCAATCTATTTAGACCTTTCAATATTTAGTGTTTCAATAACATCCCTCCTCATTCTTCTAAATTCTAGCGAGTACAGGCCCAGAGCCATTAAACACTTCTCATGTGTTAACCCTTTCATTCCTGGGAGAGTTCTCATGAACCTCTTCTGGACCCTCTCTAATGCCAGCACATCCTTCTTTTCTAAATATGGTGCCCAAAACCGCTCACAGTACTCAAAATGTGATCTGCCTGATGCCTTATATGTCTTAACATTACATCCTTGTTTTTATATTCTAGTCAAAGTGAATACCAACATTACATTTGCCTTCCTTATTACCAACTGAACTTGTAAGTAAGCTATTAAGGAATCCTCTAGTAGGATGCCCAAGACCCTTTGCAATTCCAATTTCCAAATTTGCTCCTTATTTGGAAAATAGTCTATGCCTTTATTCCTCCCACGAAAGTGCATGACCATCCACTTCTCAACATTATTCCATCTGCCACTTCTTTAATCATAACCTGACAAGTCCTTCTACAGACTACCTACTTCCTCAGCACTTCTTGCCCCTTCAGCTATCCCTGTATCATGTGCAAACGTGGCCACTGAGACATCAATGCTGTCATCATAATGATAGGAGGGAACAGCAGATGGCTTTAAAATGTTTTAAAATATCATTGCATTTATAATTCATTAACTTGAAATCTATTTGAAATACAATGCGAGAGGCATTGAGGCAAATATTTCTATTCAATGATATTGTCCATAAGTTACCATCAATCATTCTACACCTGTGTAGAATATTTAAGTAAGGACAAAACAATAAGTGGTGAAATTAATAATTGCCTTTATGTGTAAACTTGAAAGATGCAACAAACTTCACCATTTTTGTTACTGTCCATTTGGTTTCTTGAACAAACAAAAGAATTGGGGAAATAGGCTATGCCATGACATTAATCAGGGAGCAGCAACGTGAGTGATTAAGATTATAAGGGATTCATCAACCTTTCAACGGAAGCAAATTCTAGTTATTCACAGAGCAACCTTACAAGTTTTGTGAAGAATGGCATCTGAAGGATAAGTTTCTCCACTCTATATTAGATAGAGATCAGACTACATTAATCAATGAAATATCCATTAAAATACCAAAGAACTTGTACTCTTGGTGAGATTCCTTCCATCTGTCACTGTGGAGGTTAATAGAAGGATAAATCTTGATTCAAGCAACATCTGGTGATACAAAAACACGGAAAGAGAAAATATATTCAATAGCCTGAGAAGAACATTTCCCGAAAATTCTAATTTTCTCCATTGGTATCTTAATTAAGAAGCTTGGACCCTAAAATACAAGAACTATTGGAACAAACAAATACTGTATTTTTTGAGTTGTTCTTGAAAACAAAGGGGAAGAGAATATTATACAGTCTAGGCTGAGATCTCTATACGCAGTCATTACAGAATTTAACTCAAAGGTTTTTACTTTTAGGATTTGCAAGTGTACATATATATATTTTCCTTGTTCTACCTCATGAACAACCACCTATATCATAAGGTACCACAAATAAGAAAAATACTTATGAAAAGATAATATATGAAATCCTGCATCTGAAGAAATAGATAGGTTCGAGATGTTTGTTCAATTGTTCAGATATGAATTGGAGCCTTGAGTACCGAAGTTATATGGACTGCCCCTGGTACCATGCTTTAGATATAACTCTGAACTGGCTTCCTCCTTGAGGTAAGTGGAAGCTGAAGATTCTGTGGTACTAAGAGGTGATGTGTCCTTCGTTACTTCACTGTAGTACATAGTTTAATATTGTCTAACTGTTGTGCATTGTTCATAATTTTGGAAACAAAGTGAATTCAACATATCATTGTGAAAAATGATAACCCCCATAGTCTACAATTTGCTCCAAATTATAATGACCATTGCCATAAGCTAGTTCTGTACAAGAGCACCTAGATTTTGTATTAATTTGAAAGTATACTCTGTGTCAGTATCCATCCTGCCTAAACATGCAGAATTTCAAGACAGAACTAGAGAAGTATCAGATTTTATTTTAAGGATGCCAATTCGTAGCTTATGATAGTATTGTGTAAGAGGAAGAAAGTGAATTGTGTGCCTACTCAAGGCTAAGCTACCCTCAGAGTTTAAATCTTGTGAAGCTAAATGCTCTTATTGAAATAGTTTGAGAGTTGCTCTTATCTTACATGGCATATTGTAATGTTGGAACTGTTGACAATGACTTTTGATGAGATAAGTCAGAGAGATAAGCTGAAAGGTAATTGGCCCTTCAGCCCATCAAGTCCATGCTGACCATCAAACAGCTATCTACACTAATCCCATTTTTATTCTTCTAACATTCTTATCAGCTTCCCCTAGCAACCCCCTTTCCCACTACCAGTTTCTATCTCCTATACTCGGGGAAATTTGCAGCAATTAGGCAACTAACCTACACATCTTTATGCCATAAGAAGAAATTAGGAAACTACACATTGACAGCACTGGAGGTTAGGACTTTGATATTTCTTCTATGACATTCTTTTGGATTCACTATAATTTAGGCTTTAAAACTTCACTCTAGCTCACTCTCTATTTTGTGCCTCTGTCCTGTCCATAAGTTGAATATTTCAGAAGAGCCTACTCAAACTCAGTTATTCCATTCATATCATCTATCATTAACAGAAGTTCCCAAACAAGTGATCTTTGGATTTTTTGGGTTTGGAAGAGTTGCTACCCTAATAATATTGTCAGCATTTCCACATATGGCAGTACCTCACAGCATCCATTTTGCTCTCATCAACGTTGTCAAGTACCAGCACTTTCTCACAGAGTCTGGAAGAAGGAGACCATGTGTATGGGAATCTGGCAAAGATACCAAGGTAATGCAGAGGTTAGTGTGACACTACAACAGTCCGGGAAGTTCCAGAGTTCAGAGTTCAATTCCGGTGTCATTCTTTAAGGAGCCTTTGTATGTCCGCCTTGTGTAATGTGTGTGTTTTCTCTGGAGACTCCTGGATTAGTCCAAAGATTTGGGTTAATTGATCATTGTAAATTGTCCCGTGATTAGATTAGGATTAATCAGGATTAATCAGGATTGTGGGTCTGCTGGGTGGCACGACAAAAGCCCAGAAAGATCAACTCTGTGCTATATTACCAAATAAATAAATAGATAGATAGATAGTACTCCAACAGTGGAAACAACAACCAAAAGAGCAGGTACTTGAGCTCTGATCATAACAAGGGTAAGGAATGAGATTGCCATCCATCCCGAACTCACTGATTTGAAGTGAGGGGTATCTTAGCTCTATAACTTTATTTGGTACTTGTCGTCATTTTTCACCCTGAGCTAGGAGGAAACAGTAGCAATCTGCCCAGCATGGGCCCATTGCAAAATGACAGGAAGTTGCAAGCAAGAACTCAAGACATGAGAAGGACACCATATACTAAGGAAATGTCCTCCTGAGTGAAACGAACTACCTGCTCTCTGTTGTTGGGTACGCAGGATTCAAACTGTATGTTAACTCTCTCATATTTTACCTCCTGCAATTCCAACTTGATAGAGTTTGCCTTTTGAGTTTCTTGTGCTTTAACAAAAAACTTCCTTTATATTTAGAGAGTGCCAAATGGCAGCTTCTTCGAGCTCATCTGTGAAAACAGCATAAACTCCTCTCTCTACTGTTGTTTTTATTTGCCTTTTCATGGTGGTTGGGGTTCGGTAATGGCACTTAAAACTGCGTGTTGTCATGATGATGTGCTCCCGTTCTGGGAGCTCACTGGCCAACTAGCCGTCTTCCAATATTCTGCAGGCATGGAAGATGCTGGATGCAGCCCTGTGGGCAACTGATTCCCGGCTAGTGCCATTGACTGAGGTGTTGCAGAAGAAGGAAAATCAGGATTTCATGGCGGCGGAGGTCTCTGTACTTGAGCAACTGCTCCCTCTCTGTTTTTCTCTCGATGGTGGAGGAGAGTTTGCAGCCAATTCTCGAGTTGGAGAATTTTGGAACAGATAGCAACATGGCAGACTGTAATATCACGACAGCGATTGTTAGTCTCCCCTTTCACTGTGAAATGGGTGACCTCTCCCTGTCCCTTGTTAGTGAGAGAGAGAGAGCCTATGGCAAGTTAATCTGTCAGATAAACAATAGTTTTTGTTGACTTCAGATCATGTCTCTCCTTGGGGGCTTTGTGATTGCTAGGTGGCTGGTGGGCACTGATGACTTTTGCTGAAAAGGGTGGGAGTGGGAGGGGGGAGGGTTGATGCTTGATAGTACACCTGGTTGAGTGTTTGCACAGGAGGGCGCTTTGGGGTTCTAATGTTTCTTTCTGTCGTTCATTCTTCTGGGATTCTTCTGGTTTTCATGGATGTCTGTGAAGACTAGGTATTTCAGGTTGTATACTGTATACATTCTCTGATAATAAACTGAACCATTTGATTGGTGGATGCCTGAATGTATTGCAGAGGATGATCCTTAACCCTTTGGCATCTGGAGTACCCAGTGGCAAAATGAGGCATCCACATCTTGTTCAGACTGCAGCTGCTAGGACCTTGGGCTATAATTGAAAAGAAATTTTTTTCAACTCCACCTTTAACATACCATGTGAATGGCTTGTGAGAATTTTGTAGCAGGAATTCACATTGCTGCTTGCCACTCAGAACTGCTGAAGATATGCACAGTGGATGCCCAGTATAAAGCTGGTTACTGTTTTACAGGATAGCAACCACAGCGCAAGTCATGATGAATATGCCAGAGTTTGTACAAAAGTAGTGAACCATCCAAAAGTGGACAAGGCTCCGTCAGCTCTTCAAGTTAGAAACAGCTCAGGGACCATCCAACATACCAACAAGAGATAATCTTCCTTCTACTGGGTAATCGCTCAGATGATGAAGACATAGTAAATCAATGTTACACTGTACAGTGACAGGAACATTAAAAAAATGTGGCCAAGCATATTGATATCAGGCACATATCACAGACAGTAAAGTAGTGTAAGAAATCAGTTCTACATTGCTGAACATCCTTTTCTATTATGAAAAATGGTACAGCAATACTGCAGAAGCTCAGTGCTAATGATAGATGAGGAAGTTCAAAGGATATTGTTGGTGAAGTATTTGTTTTGTACTTACTGAGTGAAATATCTGCCTCGGGTCTGCTCATAAATGCATTATAGATAGGCATCTGTGCAACAGTCTTCCTGCCTCTGCTCATGTTTCAAGGTACACAGTATTATGGTTAGTAATTGCGTTGAAATTAACTTTCTCTACGATTAGATTTTTTATACATTTAGACTTCTTATACAACAATATTTTGGTGCAGCTACACCTGCCAGTGAATATAAAACCTTGCAAAATATGCCAGGCTCATTGTAGGAAAATAAAAAATGCTTCAGAATTCTCCTGTTCTACTCTCCATAGACACATGAATGTGTAACTAAGCACAGCCCCAATGTCACCTTCAAGTTCAACTGTGGAAAGACCACAATTGGCTTACCAAAGTCAGGTAGTACACCTAGTTGAGTGGTGCCACAACAACAACCTCTCACTCAATGTCAGCAAAACTAAAGAACTTTTTGTTGACTTCAGGAAGTGGAAGGAGGGTGGACATGCACTGGAGGATCAGCAGTGGAGAGAGTCAGCAGTTTTAAATTCCTGAGTATTAACATATTGGATGACTTGTCCTGAGCCCAGTACATTGATGCAATCATTTGAAGAAGGGCACCACAGTCTTTACACATTAAGGAAGTTAAGAAAGTTCAGCATATTACAGAACACTCATAACAAACTTCTATAAATGCACAGTTGAAATTCTCGGGACTGGTTGTATCATAGTCTGGTATGGCAATTCAAATGCACATGAATGCATGAAGCTTCAGAGAATAGTGAACTCTACTCAACTTATCACGGGTACATCCCTCTACAACATTGGGAGTATCCGCAGAGGGTGCTACCTCAAAAAGGCAACATCCACCATTAAAGATCCCCCAGCAACCAGGTCATCCTGTGGTGACCCACTTTCCAGTGCACTCAAAGCGGCGCGCGCCAGCAGAGAGGCCGGCCCCAAAAAGAGCGCCAGGCCATCTTCACCAGCAGGGGGGAAGACCCACACGTGGGAAGGGTCTGCGAATATGCATTCCCCACAGCAATCCTGCCCGGGGAGGGTGGGAACAGGAAGGGCTTAAAGGAGGCCGCGAAGTTTGAATAAATCTCTTTTTTCGCAACTACAACTCACCAACTACGTGTCGTTATTCTAGTGCTATGTGTAGCACACCGCTACATTTGGTGACCCCCGACGGCCCAAATAATATTTGGACCAGAGATGACCGACGCCGCATCTGTTCATGTAGTTTCGTTAAAACTGCCAAGCTTCTGGACACTGTGACCTCGCCTATGGTTCGCACAGGCAGAAGCCCAATTCCACATTCGACAGATAACCTTGGGTTCGACTCATACTACTACTACGTGGTGAGCTCCCTTCTTGACCAGGAGACAGCTGAGCAAGTTCAGGAGTTTATACAGTCGCCCTAAGAGGACGGCAAATACACAGCATTCAAAGCTCTGCTCATAAGGACTTTCGGACTCGCACGGCGCGAGCGAGCTGCCGGCTTACTGCACCTGGATGGTTTGCATGACACTCCTGGGGGCGGATTTTCTGCGAGCTCACAGCCTGCTGGTCGACTTGCAAGGGAAGCAACTAGTCCACGCCAAGACATTTTAAACGTTCTCCCTGGGTGAAGCCAAGTTGCCAGCCCCACACCTGGACTCCATCACGCTGTTCGACGAGGAATTCACCAGG
Source organism: Mobula hypostoma (assembly GCF_963921235.1). Taxonomy (NCBI): domain Eukaryota; kingdom Metazoa; phylum Chordata; class Chondrichthyes; order Myliobatiformes; family Myliobatidae; genus Mobula; species Mobula hypostoma. Next base: position 77,487,163 of record NC_086099.1, on the reverse strand, counting down.
GTCCTGGCAGATTTCCCATCAGTTCTGACACCGCAGTTCATGGCAGCCATGCCCAGACACGGAGTACAGCACCACATCCCGACCCAGGGACCACCCCTCCACGCCCGTGCTCGAAGGCTTCCCCCGGACAAGCTCCAACTGGCGAAGGAGGAGTTCAAGAAGATGGAGGAATTGGGGAGCATACGACGGTCCGACAGCCCATGGGCCTCCCCACTGCACATGGTGCCCAAGGCAACGGGGGGCTGGAGACCATGCGGTGACTACCGCAGACTGAATGAGGCTACAACGCCAGACCGCTACCCTGTGCCGCACATTCAAGACTTTGCAGCAAACCTACATGGAGCAAGGATCTTTTCCAAGGTAGACCTCATCCGGGGATACCATCAAATCCTGGCACATCCAGATGACACCCCCAAAACAGCACTCATCACCCCGTTCGGCCTTTTTGAATTCGTCCGAATGCCGTTCGGCCTAAAGAATGCCACACAGATGTTCCAGCGGCTAATGGACGTGGTGGGACGTGACCTGGACTTCGCATTCATCTATTTGGAGACATCCTCATAGCCAGCAGTAGTCGTCAGAAGCATCTGTCCCACCTCCGTCAACTCTACGCCCGACTGAGCAAATTCGGCCTTAACAATCAACCCGGCCAAATGCCAGTTTGGACTCAACACCATCGACTTCCTGGGCCACAGGATTACTGAAGACGGGCAACCCCTCTGCCGGCCAAGGCAGACGCGGTCCGCCACTCCCCCCGACTCAACACAATCAAAGGCCTGCAGGAATTCGTGTGTATGATGAATTTCTACCACCATTTCCTCCCCTCAGCATCCTGAATCATGCGCCCCCGTTCACCCTGATGTCGGGTAAGGGCGAGGGACCTTACCTGGGACGAAGAGGCCGCAGCCACTTTCGTTAAAACCAAAGAAGCCTTGGCAAACGCCGTGATGCTAGTGCACCCCAGAACGGACGTTCCTACTGCCCTCACGGTGGACACATCCAACACAGCGGTCAGTGGAGTGCTGGAACAACTCAACGAGGGCCGCTGGCAACCCCTGGCGTTCTCCAGCAAACACCTACGACCACCCGAACTCAAATACAGTGCTTTTGACCGGGAGCTATTGGCGCTATACCTGGCAATCCGGCATTTCAGGTACTTCTTAGAAGGTAGGCCCTTCACCGCGTTCACAGGCCACAAACCGCTTACCTTTGCGTTCATGAAGGTGTCCGACCCCTGGTCGTCCCACCAGCAGCGACATCTGTCCTACATCTCCGAGTACACGACGGACATCCGGCATGTCTTGGGAAAGGACAACGTCGTGACGGACGCACTATCCAGACCGACCATACAGGCCCTGTCCCAGGGGGTAAACTATGCAGCGCTGGCAGAGGCACAGCAGGCAGACGCTGAGATCCCCAGTTACAGGACTGCAGTCTCCAGTTTGCAGCTCCAAGACCTCCCCGTAGGCCCAGGTGAGAGGACCCTACTATGTGACGTAGCTACCGGCCAACACCCACCCCCCCCACATCGTCCCGGCAGCCTGGCGCTGGCGGGTTTTCGAGTCCATTCACAACTTAGTGCACCCCTCCATCAGGACAACTGTCCGGCTGGTCTCCAACAGGTTCGTGTGGCATGGACTGTGTAAACAGGTCAGTGAATGGGCCAAAACGTGCATGCAGTGCCAAACGGCCAAGGTGCAGCGGCACACCAAGGCTCCACCGCAGCGGTTCGAACCCACCCGCCGGAGGTTCGATCACATTCATGTGGATATCGTGGGGCCCCTGCCAGTTTCGCGAGGAGCGCGGTACATCCTAACTATCGTAGACTGGTTCACCAGCTGGCCAGATGCAGTCCCGCTCACCGACACCGCCTCCGAATTCTATGCCCGAGCACTGATCGCAACCTGGGTAGCATGCTTCGGGGTACCAGCCCACATTACCTCCGACAGGGGCGCCCAGTTCACCTCCAGCCTGTGGTCGGCTATGGCCAACCTTTTAGGATCGCAGCTACACCACACAACTGCCTACCACCCACAGTCGAACGGACCAGTGGAGAGTTTCCACCGTCACCTGAAGTCTGCACTCATGGCCCACCTAGAAGGGCCTGAATGGGTGGACGAACTTCCCTGGGTCCTGCTCGGAATCCGCACGGCGCCCAGGGAGGATCTGCACACATCGTCGGCAGAGTTGGTGTAAGGCGCACCCCTGGTAGTCCCAGGAGAGTTCATACCAGCCCCAAGGGGGCAAGAGGAGGAACCCGCAGCAGTTCTGGACAGACTACGTGAGAGGCTCGGTAACCTGGCCCCCATACCCACTTCACAGCACGGACAGAGCCCGACCTGCGTACCCAAAGACCTGGAGAACTGTAAGTTTCCTTTTGTACGACGAGGCGGACATCGGGCACCGCTACAGCAGCCCTACGAGGGGCTGTTTAAGGTGATCAGGAACAATGGGTCCACGTTCGTGCTGGACATTGGGGGAAGAGAGGAGGTTTTCACAGTCGACCGACTCAAACTGGCCCATGTGGACTTGGCGCAGCCGGTCCAGGCTCAGGCACCGCGGCGCAGGGGCAGACCTCCCAAACAGAGGCCGATCCAGACTGTGGACATTGGGGGATGTATCACCAGTTCTGCGGGGGGCGTTATGTGGTGACCCACTTTCCAGCGCACTCAAACCGGCTCACAAAATGGCACGCACCGGTAGAGAGGCCGGCCCCAAAAAGGGCGCCAAGCCATCTTCACCAGCAGGGGGAAAATCCCACGCGCGGGAAGGGTGTGCGAATATGCATTCCCCACAGCAGTCCTGCCCCAGGGAGGGCGGGAATGGGAAGGCTTTAAAGGAGGCCGCGAAGTTAGGATAAATCTCTTTTTTTGCAACAACAACTCACCGACTACGTGTCGTTATTCTAGCGCTGTGTGTAGCACACTGCCACAATGCCATCTTTTCACAGCTAACTCAGCAGGTAAGTCAGCATCTATGGAGAGGAATAACATTGATGTTGCAGGGGCCTGGCCAGAAATGGTGACTCTTTGTTCCTCTCCATAGATGCTGCACAACATGCTGAGTTCCTCCAGGGGTGTGTGTGTGTGTGTGTCTGGATTTCCAGCATCTGCAGAAACTCCTGCATTCATCTTTTCACTGTGATACTTCATTCCCAAATGAGCTCAGTGCCCTTCAGGCACCCTTTGGAAGGAAGAACAAAACTATGCCTGTGAAAATCGATGCAGTGTCTGGTGACCCTGTGACCTCTGTCTCAGAGGCCAATGTCAGAACATCTTTCAAGAGGTGAATCCTTGCAAGGTGTGAGGATTCAGTGGTGTACCTGGTAATACACGGAATTTCTGCGCCAACTGACTTGTGGGAGTGGTCAAGGACATCTTCGATCTCTCACTGCTGCAGTTGAAGGTTCCCATCTGCTTCAAAAGGGCATCAATCATACCAGTGCCTAAGAAGAGCAGGGTGAGCTAACTAAATCACCTGGCAGCACTCACATCTACTCTAATGAAATACTTTGTGAGGTTGGTCATGGCCAGAATCAACCTCTGTTGAAGCAAAGACCTGGACCCGTTAAAATTTGCCGATTGTCACAATAGGTCTACAGTGGATACAATCTCATTGTCCCTCCACTTGGCCTTGGATCACCTGGACAATAGCAATACCTATGTCAGGCTGTCGTTTATTGATTACAATTCAGTGTTCAACACTATCATACCCTCAGTGCTAATCAACAACCTCCAAAACCTGGGCCTTTCTATCCTCCTCTGCAAATGGAGCCTCGGCTTCCACTTCAGGGGATCACAGTCAGTGCAGATCGGAACTCACATCACCTCCTCACTGATAATCCACACTGTCGCACTTCATGGATGAGTGCTTAGCCTGTTGCTCTACTCTCTACACTCATGTCTTTATGGCTAGGCACAGCTCAAACGCTATCCATAAATTTGCAGATGACACAACTATTGTTGGCTGAATTTCAGATGATGAGGAGGAGGCATAGAGCGATGAATCAGAATTGGGTTTAATATCACTGGCGTATGTCATATAAAGTAAATAATGCAAAAAGAGAGGGAGAATGATAGTGAAGTACTGTACAAGGGTTTATTCACCATTTAGAAATCTGATGGTGAAGGGGAAAAAGCTGTTATTAAAGTGGTGAGTGAGTGTCTTCATCCTCCTCTACCTTGTCCTTCATGGTGGCAAGAAAAAGTGGGGATGTCGTGGATGATATGGGTCCCTAATGATGGATGCCACCTTTTGAAGATATCTTCAATGCTGGGGAGGCTAGTACTCATGATGGAAATGGCCAAGTCTGCAACTTTCAATGAGAAATTGTTCTGTTCTGTGTTTACCGAGATGTGGCTTATTCAGAGTATGCTAGATATGGTGTTCACACCTGAAGGCTATTCGCTACACAGGATGGACCAAACTGCTGATTCGGAAAAGGCAAAAGGTGGAAGTGTGTGTTTCATAATAAACTCTCTACGGTGTTCCAATGTGATTTTGTCAAACTCTTTTTTCCCCCGACCTTGAGCACCTATCAATCAAATACCAAGCATTCTATTTACTAAGAGAGTTGTCCTCTATGAACCTGACCACAGTTTATGCACTACTGGTGGTCAAATATAATCAAGCACTTGAGAAACCACATGATACTATCGCCAAACAAGAAAATGTCAAGGATTTCAATAAGGCTTGTTTGAAGAAATCTGCCCAATTATCATCAACATCTAATTTGTAGCACCAGAGATCTCTACACACTAGATAACCGCTATACTAAGATAAGGAATGTCTACCTTCCATGCCCAGGCTGCATATTGGTAAATCTGATCTCTTGGCTGTATACAGGCAGAGGCTACAGAGCAAAGCTCCTGGGATTAGAACAACACAGAGGTGGTCATAGGAGGCAAAGGAGTGGTTCCAGGTTTGTTTTGAGTCAATGGGATGGGACATGTTCAAGGACTCATCTGTGGATATAAATGATACGGTTGTCACAGCTTTACGAAAACAGTTGTAGACGAGTGTAACCGGACAAAATCAATCAGAGTCTTCTCCAACCATAAGCCCTGGATGAAGAATGAGATAAGGGCCATATCAGAAGCATTCAACTCTGGAGACCAAGAAAGTTATAAAAGGTCCAAGTATGATCTCAGGAAAACCATTTCACGAGCAAAGTGACAATTCCAGACTATACTTGAATTACTGAAGGATGCTTGACAACTGTGGCAAGGTTTGAATTTTATCACCTCTTACAAAGTCAGGCGACATAGAGAACAACAGTGTATATGCTGATTAATTGGCTGGGATGTTCAGTAAGATCTTTAACTGCTTTAGGAAGGCTTCAATTATATCAGTGCTTAAGGAAACAGTGGTAACTTGCCTCAAAGACCATCATGTAGTAGCACTTATATACACAGTGATGAAGTGTTTCGAAAGGATGGTGGTGAACCGCATCAACTCCTGCCTGAGAAGCAATCTGGATCCACTCCAATTTGCCTACCAGAGCAACATTTCCAGAGCAGATGCCATCTCACTGGCTCTTCACCCAACCCTGGAACATCCGACTAGCAAAGATGCATACATCAGGATGCTCTTTAACAACTACATCTCAGCATCAATACTCTCAAAACTAATCAATAAGCTTCAAGACCTTGGCCTCAATCCCTCCTTCTGCCATTGGATCGTTGAGTTCAGATTGACAGCAACAATCTTCATCAGCACAGGTTCATTCCTGCTTAGGCCTCTGCTCTACTTGGTTTACACTTATGACTGTGTGGCTAAGCATAGCTCCAATGTCATATTTAAGTTTGCTCACTTAGTATGTCATGGGCCAAATCAAAAAGTGATGACAAATCAGTATACTGTATAGGAGGGAGATTGGAAATCTGGCTGAATGGTGCCACAGTGATAGCCTCTTAATAAACTGTTTATTGAGTTCAGAAGGAGGAAGGGGAGGTTCATGAGTCAGTCCTCATTGGGGGAATCAGTGGTGGAGACAGTCAGCAACTTTAGATTCCTCGATTCTATCATTTCAGAGGACCTGTCCTGGGCCCAGCAAGTAAGTGCAATAACAAAGAAAGAATGGCAGAGCCTCGACTTCCTCAGGAGTTTGCAAAGATTCAGCATGACATCTATATTTTTGACTAACTTCTGTAGAAGCGTGGTGGAGAGCATTTTGACTAGCTGCATCACAGCCTGGTATGGAAGCACCAGTACCATTAAATATAAAATCCTACAAAAGTAATGGATACAGCCAGTACATCACGGGTGAAGCCCTCCCCACCATTGAGCATATCTACATGACGTGTTGTCGCAGGAAAGCAGCATCTGTCACCTGGGACCCCCACCACCCAGGTCATGCTTTCTTCTCATTACTGCCATCAAGAAAAAGATACAGGAGCCTCCGGAGTCACATTACCAGGTTCAGGAACAATTATTATCACTCAATCATCACGCTCCTGAACCACTGGGAATAACTTCAATCATCTTCACTTGCCCCATCACTGAACTGTTCACATAAGCAACTTAATCACTTTCAAGGAGTCTTCATCTAATGTCATTGACATTTATTACTTATTAATGTCCTTTACTTATTTATTCTATTTTTTTTTGTATTTGTACAGTTTGCTGTCTTTTGCATATTGGTTGTCCACCTTGATGGTGCACTCTTCCATTGATTCCATTATAGTTATATACTTAATTGATTTTCGGTTGTAAATGATGACAATAAATTTACTTTGAACTCTGACTTAAATGCCTCCTTGTCACCATCGAATATTCTGCCAACGATAGTTGTGTCATCAGCAAATTTATAGATGGCATGTGCCTAGCCATACAATCGTGGCTGTAGAGAGAGTAGAGCAGTGGATTAAGCACTGAGGTGCACCAGCGATGATTGTCTGTGAGAAGGAGATGTTATTTGAACCTGCTCTGACTGTGGTCTCCCAAAGAGGAAGTCAAGGATCCAGTTGCAGAGGGAGGTACAGAGGCCCAGGTATTGGAGTTTGTTGATTAGTACTGTGTGTATAATGGTGTGGAACATTGAGCTGTAATCAATAAACAGCAGCCGGACGTAGATATTGCTATTGTCCTGGTAGCCCAAAACCAAATGGAGAGCCAGTGAGATCGCATGCACTGTAGACCTATGGTGATGATAAGCAAATTGCAGCAGGTCCAGCTCATAGCTTTTACAGGATTCGATTATGGCCATGACCAATCTCTCAATGTAATTCATCACAGTAGTCGCAACTGGGTGACAATTGTTGAGGCAATGCAACCTGTTCTTCACAGGCACTTGTATGACTGTCACCCTTTTGAAGCTGTTGGACTGCAGCAGTGAGAGTTTGAAGGTATCCTAGAACACCCCCCCCAGTTGGTTGGCACAGGATTAGAATGTCCTAAAAGGTATAGATTGATGCTTGATGCTTTCCAAGGGTTAACCCTCTTGAAAGAGGTTCTGCTGTCATCCTCTGAGGCAGAGATCACAGAGTCACCAGATGCTGCAGATTTGTGCAGGTATAGCTTTATTCTCCCTTTCAAAGCGTGCATAAAAGGCATTGATTTCATCTGGGAGTGAAGCACCACAGCCATTCATGATGTTAGGTTTTGCTTTGTAGAAAGTAATAGCCTGCAAACACTGCCAGAGCTAAAATGCATCTAAATCCATCTCTAACTTCAAAAGGAATTGTTTTTTTTTTGGCTCTTAAAATGCCTCCCATAGGTCAAACTTGGACTTCTTGTATAGGGTGAGATACTTCAGTTAGTTGAGTAGTGTCACAACAAACTCGCACTTAACATCAGTAAGATCAAAGAATTGATTATGGACATCAGGAAGGAAAAGTCTAGGTAACACAAACCAATCCTCATAAAGCGATGTGCAGTGGAAAGGGTGAACAATTTCAAGTTCCTGTGTCAATATCCCTTAAGTTCTATCTTAGGTCCAACATTATTGATGCAATTACAGAAAAACGGCACATCAGCAGCTAGATCTAATTTTTTGGAGTTTGAGGAGACCAAAGACTACTGCAAATTTCTACAGATGTTCTGTGGAGAGCATTCTAACTGGTTGCATCATTGTCTAGCACAGAAGGGCCACTGCACAGCACTGGAAAAAACTTTAGGAAGTTGTAAACTCAGCCAGCTCCATCGTGGACACCAGCCTCCCAAGCATTAAGGACATCTTCAAAATGCGATGCCTCAGGAAAGTTGGCATCCATTATTAAAGACCTCCATCACACAGGCCATGCTCTCTTCTCAATGTACCATGAAGGAAGAGGTACAGGAGCCTGTGCACACACTGTCACCATTTTAGTAACAGTTTCTTCCTCTCCACCATCAGATTTCTGAATGGACAATGAGCCAACCCATGGACACTACATACCTCACTATTTTTTCTCTCTTGTTGCACTGTTTATTTAATTTCATGGAATTTAATTTTTATATATACTTTTTATTATACTTTTTAGATTTTTCTTGCACTGTACTGCTGCAACAAAGCAACAGGTTTGACTACACAGGTCAGTGATGTTAAACCTGGCTCTGATTCTCAGTCTGATGCCATTTGGCCTGAGGAACATAGCATCCGGTTCAGAAACAACTACTTCCCTTCAACCATTCTGTTCTTCAACCAATCTGCAAAACCTTAATCACTACAGTTTGGCAACACTCTGACCACTTTGAAATGGACTTATCTTGCTTTCCTTGTGCTCTTTTTTGTAAAAATCATGTATAATTTATGTCTATTATATTGATACTCTTCTTCACTTTTATAATGAGGATTTATACTGGAGCATCAATTAACTTTTTCATGATCAGACCTCTTCCCAGAATTTGAAGTTATAGATAATTGGAGATTGTCCAATACTTAAAATATAAAGCAGGTCACTAAACGTGAAAAAGAATTTTATTTATGAGAGTGCAAGCACACCAAGCTTTAACATCTGTATTGTTATAAATAATTTAATGGCCCAAGGGAATCTCACGTAGTTTAATGAAAACCAGTATTGCAGAGAGGAGATTTTACAACAGGAAATCCATACATAAGAAAATCTTTTGCTTTTGATCAGTGACCTGGATTTCACTTTTCTGCTGTTACATTATCTAGTAATGGCTAAAATCTCTATTGCAAGAACAAACAATATAGAACACGGTGAGCAACCTTGCTTTGGATCAATGGGATAAAAAGCTGTTCCATTAGAGATCATCAAGAATGCAAGCACTGAATAAAATCAAAAGATTAATCTTCAATATGGCCCTTCATAGAAAATTCCATTCTCCTCACTCTGTAGCTTTGTGTAGTGAGGTATTAAGCAGACTGCATATGTCTGATGGAATAGCTCCCACATCTAATCAAAGTACCCTGAATAAATAAACCAGCACTTCACAGAGAGACCAAAATATCACCGTTTATTTGGAATTTGAAATTTAAGAGAGATGTAGCTTTAAGTAAAGTTCTACAGGTACATTTTATCCTTGAGATAGATAATGGAATAAATAAGTATGTTAGCCTATTAATCTAAAAGTATACGATGATCATGATATTCAAAACGACTATGAAGACTGTAGTTAATTTATTAAATATAAAGCAGGTCACTAAAAGTGAAAAAGAAATTTTCACAGGTATATTTATTATTAATTTATTTTAAACATTTGAATTCACACTGAAAATGCATGGTGTTTTATACGTAAACCAGATTTGCAAGTATTTTATAACTGAAACTAATTATCAACTAATAATATGCACACAATATGTACACCATGTTAAGCGCTGTTTCAATGTCAGTAAAATGCTCATATTCCATATTTACAACTTTAATAAAACTGTTACTTAGTATTCTGATAGAATGCTTATTTTTTTAAAAAAAGCTGTTAAAGTGTGACCAAATTACTTAACGGTTCATTGGAGCATGCTATGGCTATATCAAACAATAATTTCAATAAATAGTACTTAAAATACTGAATTACCTTCATAAAAAGAAAATCAGCAGCTCATAGATTTCTGGTATGTGTAACAGTTTTGAATTTCTCATGGTCTGAAAGAAATATTAGAAAATCATAATGCTTGTTTCAAATTAGATTTAGAGTTAGATTTAGATTATGAGGACACTCAGTCCTCGTTTATTGTCATTTAGAAATGCATGCATTAAGAAATAATACAATGTTCCTCCAGAGTGATATCTCATTACATTCATTGTTTCAATTATCACATCTTACAATCGCTGTGTTTAGCTTATATTCAAATGAGTCATAATCTTGAAATTAAACAACATGCATCAGCATGAAAACTGTCATCTTTTGCTGAACAGCTATTTATGTAGTTATTCTTCTACCTCTGTCATAACAACAGTAGCAACACAGAATCATACACAATGCCCTTCAGACTATCATAAACTACTTTCAGAGACCGTCACATCAAATTTGGATCCAAGCAACATAAAGAAATGTTACCACAGTGACATGAGCTTAATTAAACAAGCAGTATCCTAAAACAGAATAACAGAAAAAAAGTTTGGGACTGGGATTCTAGCACTTAAAACCTTACCAGTTTGAAACATGGTCACCAGTAGAGATGATCAAGAGGTTACAATTAGAAGAACACGGCCTCTTGAAGAGTTGTTCATCTAATTGTAGATTAAAAATTTGAGGGAATAATGCCAGTAAAATTTTAAAACTTAGATACTTATTAGCTGGAACTAATGTAGGACAACAGGCTTTGGGTGGCTTGTCACAGGTTTCCACAAAGCAGGACACAAGAAGCCAGAGAGAACGCTGAAACATTTCAGTCTTGAGGGAGGAAAGGAATGAGTGGGTGTGGGGGTCTCTCAGCAACTGATGATGTGAGCCAGGGGAGAGAAAACAAATATTAAAATGATAAAGTAGCTCATAGTAATGAGACAAATAGGTGGTCCTGATGGACTTCAATCAGGTTACAAACATGCGAGTTGTTAGGATTACTTTAATGTAACCAGGATACGGTCTGGAGACCTCGAGAATCTTTCCTGGATTGAATATATTGATGATACACCAGAGGAAAAGCTGCATATTCATTGCTACATGCTGGGGAAGCAGCCTGATAGTTTAGGGACATTTAAGAAATCATCAAAGGTGATCATGTTTTTATCTTGTAGAGTGAACCTCAAACTGTGCTTTCAGCCAGTGATATGACAAGGCCATCATGCAGATAAAAGGCAAAAGGGATTCAGCGACAGATGCTCAAGGGATGGAAATGATAAAAAAGTGCATCTAGAAAGAGAATCGCATTATCAATAATTCTCTGTCTACGACTGGACAGATAGGGACAGAACTAAATTAATGGTCTCCCACTCAGCTGATTAGGGGTTTGGGCTGTGGAAACTTAATTAAAGAAATAGTGGATTCTATCAAATGTCTTGTTATGTCAACAAAGACTCTAGTAAATGTATGCAGATGTACCATAGGGAAAATTTTGACTGGTTGCAGACAATCTAGTATGGAGGTGTCAGTACACATGATAGGAAAAACAACTCAGCAAGCTCTATTCTGGGATTAGCTTCCCCACCACTATGGATATCTTCAACAGGTGATGCCTCAAGAAGGTGGCATCCATCATTAAGGAATCTCATTATACAGGACACGCCCTCTTCTCATTGCTACCAACAGGGAGGAGGCACAAGAGTCTGAGGACTCAATGTTTTAGGAAAAGTTTCTCCCGCTTCAACTTCTGATTTCCAAACAGGCCATGAACCCATGATAGCACAAGACAAGTTAAGGACAATCCACCTGATACATGCATCCTGTATCCTTGAGCTCCTTTACATCTTTTCTCTTTTTAAAATAACAATTTCAAGCAGGACCGGTAGGTGGATAGAGAATAATGGCTTTCCATCACAACTAGCCAGTTCCAATACAAATTGGAAAGACTAATTAAATTCGGTTGTAGGTCCAAATTCAAAACTTTTGATAAAATTTTAAAGACATCTTTCCAAAAATTATCTATCTTGATACAAGACCAAAACATATGAGTTAAAGTAGCCACCTCAATATTACATCTGTCGCAAATAGGATTAATATTGGGGAAAATACGGGCTAATTTATCCTTTGACATATGTGCCTGATGTACTACCTTGAACTGAATCAAGGAATGACGGGCACACATAGATGAGGTATTTACCAATTTATTACTGAATTTATTTAGAGCAATTTTTGGGATCATTCCACCGGAAGCAGGACATGTTCCTGTTTCTGCTCAACGGATGATAGCGTTTACAACTTTATTGGCTAGGAGAGCCATTTTGCCTAAATGGAAGGACTCTAATCCACCTACTGTTTTTTTATTGGCTTTCCGCCATTATGTCCTCTCTACGTTCGGAGAAAATAAGAAGTCTGACATTTGATACATCCTTTAAATTTGAAGAAACCTTGCAACCTTTTATTCAATATTTTCATATGGTTTGATTTATTGCTCTTCAGTTACTTTCTCAAAACTTTGGATTTGATCAGAAAGTTCTTCTTTTTTCTTGCTTCTGCTCTTAATATGGGCTGCCGATCCCCTGTTTTTCCTCTTCTTCTTGTTTTTGTTTATAGAGAATAGTGTTTTTATATATATAAAAATTATAAAAGTTTCTTTATCTTTTTTCTTTTTATAAATGATAAGAGAAGAATTGATTTTCTTATTTTTTATTATGTACTATTAGATTAATACTATGTATGATCTTGATAATGATTATTTTACCTTTTATATGTATTGTTATCGATATAGTTATCTGAGATAATCCTCCTCTTGTTTGTATATATGTACTTTTTTAAATTAATAAAAAGATTGGTAAAGAAAGAAAGGAAAAACTAATCATATTAATCTCTTGAATTCAGTGTTGGATCCTAAATCTTCCAAGTGGACTAGCTTTACTTTCCTCTCTCTATCATTGCAATCATCACTTATGTCTTTCTCTTCACCTATCCCGCTTCTGCACAACTTAAAATATGTTTGGTCTCTGGTTTTTTCTTTGTTCTGATGGAAGCTCATCAATGTAATATGTTCACTTTGTTTCTCCCTCCACAGTTAACTCTATTTAACATTGGAATATTAAACAGGGCTGAGTACTTCCAGCAGACTCTGCTCCATTTCAGAAATACAGCATCTGTACTTTGTTCCTTCATTAATGTTGTGAAGCTCATTTTTGCTTTGAAAGGCTGAATGCCAAGGACAAAGAGAAGGTACAAAACATTAAGATTTTCTTAATGACTCGAGGTTTTAATTAAAAAGATGACGGGATATCTGAAACTCCTGACATAAAGAAAATTAAAATGGAAACTGGTGGAGGTGTTCTAATTTACTAATCTTGATGTATCGTGCAAGGGAAACCAGCTATTCACTGCCTGTAAAGGGGGATAGGAGTTGATACAGGTTCAAAAAGCTACAGAGGGTTGCAAACTCAGCCAGCTCCATCATGGACACTAACTTCTCCAGCATCGAAGACTTCTTCAAAAAGCATTGTCTCCAAATGGTAGGATCTTTCATTAGATACCCCAGCACCCAGGATGCAATGAATTCTTCCTTCTACCATTAGAGAGGAGAACCAGGAGCCTGAAGACATGCACTCAATATATATATATTTCTTACCACGATTTATAGTACTTTTATGTATTGCACTATACTATTGCTTCAAAACATCAAATTGCATGACATACCTGGATGCCAGTGATATCAAACCTGATTGTGAACCAGACTCCGATTCTAACAACTTCCATTTTAAGGATGAAGGGAGAGAGCAGTGGCACTTTTTAAGACCGAGTACTAGCAGAGTTTGAATTAAGTACTGATCTTTCTAGAATTCTGTAATTTGCTCTCCATGTGAGAGAAAGGGGGGAGGGGGAGAGAGAGAGAGAGAGAGTGTGAGAGAGAGAGAAAGAGAGAGAGAGAGAGAGACAGGAAGAGAGATAGAGAAAATGGAGAGAGGAATTGTCCAGTAACTTCTCATAGAGACGGTTCCTGATCATGTACTTCAAGTGATTTATCGATGTTAACCTATTTTCAGATACATGTACTTATTATATTATTTCTTTTCTTGCTTTAACAGATACTGTCCAAAATTGTTGTCAAGAAGAGATATACAACGTTTATTAGATTCTGACATTCCAAATAGCATTAAATAAAGCTAACAAATTTTAACTTTGCAGTTGTGACCTTGATTACCCCAGGGGATAGAATTTAATGAAAATCTCGAAACCATTATTTCTATATTTATTAAATATAAATTTCAAGAGACTCAAGTGCATAGGCAACTGAACGGTTGAATAATCTCAGAATTTCATTAGTGCCTGTGGTTCATTTCAAAGTATTTTTGCCTTATTCAGTGCAGTATGGTTAAAATTGTTCGAACAAGCAAACGTCTCACAAAATGGTCCACTGAAAAATGTGTCTAAAAGGGTAGATGTTTTTTAGTTGTTCAGCTTATTGGTTTCCAAAATAATTCTTCAGAGGGCTGATTGCATTAGTTTCTATTATTACATAGCACAGCTAAAAGCAACTGATGTTCTTTATATATGATCACTTGCTGTTCCAGTACTCAGTCAGCCATGCTTTTGATTTCAAAGACCATGTGTACCTCCCCAGGCCCATTAGCTACTGACAGCACTCAAGTGATTGAATGGTACATGGTTACCATCATTGTCAGTTCAATAATATAATCCAGTTGATGGGGGAATTAAATGTAGCAGACAGGTGTTGAAAAATGCCGTGAATACTATCAAAGCGTTTTAGAGCTACTTGCGAGGGCAAATAGATGAAAAAATGAAATTTTGAATCAATAATGCCTGATATAAGTGACTGCAGTGTGACTGATTCACTTCTTATTGATAAGTTTTAAAATAACACCAAGTAAATAACCAATGGAAATGCATTCCAGATATGTTTCATTATCATATACTGGCAAATATGTAAAATTGTAACATCACTATCTTCCTAAAGTAATAGGTTGTAGTTTTAAAGGTTCAAAGCTTCATTTTATTGACAGAGTATACATGCATAATACAACTCTGACATTCGTCTTCTCCAGATAGCCATGAAATATATAAAAACCATGGTAGTTTTTGAAGGGAAAGACAACAACTCATCCCCCACATGGAAAAGAAAAAAAGAAACAAAATTCACAAACTCCAAACCCTCCTACCCCTTCCCTCACACAAAAATCTAACAGATGACTCATATGGAAATTGACAGCTGGAACTTCAAACCCCAAAGCCCCAACCCCTCCCTCGCATGAAGTTAACTGATCACCTATCCGGAGAATGGCAGCTGGAACATCAATCCAAAACCTCCATACCACCCCCCTTGCAAAAAACTTTGTACTTTTCCTGATATGATTACAGCAGACTCAGAAATGTACAATAACAAATATGCAAAAATTGTTGTGCACTCATGAGTTTGATTCACAAAATCAAAAGTACTGCAGTTGCTAGAAATCTGAAACAAAAATAAAATAATGCTGGAAGTGCAACATTTGAGGTAAAACAAAGTTAATGCTTCTGGCCAAGACCTCACGTTGTCTCTGGTGAAAGCTCCGTGAGTTGAGACATTAACCTTGTTTTTGTACTTAAGGATACTGGTTCATCTGCTGAGCTTTTCAAATATTTATGCTTCTTATTCCTGTCTCAAAATTGCTAACTTTATATTTGAATTTATAAAACATGTGACATGTTAAGATAATTTTTTCTTAAACCTGACTTCAAATTATTATGTGATGAACATCTTACTTTTCTCTTGTTGACTCTATGATTTCAGGTCTATTTGTAATCACTGAGACAATCGAAACAGCATGAAGAGTGCTGTCCTGAGAGTGTAACCAGAACAATCGGGAAGAGCTTAAAGGAGTATAACTCCGAGATGGAAAAAGTATAGGCATGAGACCAACAAGGGAGAACAGGATTAACAAAGCAGTTGCAGTTGAAATGGGAGATTTATCTGACATAAAGAAAAATATTGTCAGAGCACAAAATAAGAACTAGCTTATGAAGTGGTAAGTTGTTAAAGCAGATCATAGAAGAGGCAAGGGATATAAAATAATTAACGTGAAAACAAGAAAAATTATTGCAAATCAATATTCTAAATAATAATCATCATGATTCGTTATTATGTGCATGAAAGTGCAAAACATTCAAAGCATTGTTAGAAACCCTGCTATCTGCTTAAGTGATATAACATATTATCTATAATTTATTCCGGAAATCAATCTAACATCACAAGAAGAGGGATAATTACCTCCTGAATCAGGTATTAAGATTGGTCAAGATTTGGAAATTATAATCCAGATTATGTGATTTACATGAACAATAGAGAGAGGTTAAAAAGGAAGACTTTTATTTAGTTAATTCCATTCACAAATTCAGGATGCCACATAATTACATTATGGGTTTTCTGAAGTGAATTCACTCTTTCAGTGTAGGAGTTTCAGGACTGAATACGTATGTGCATAGGAAACTACCACCAAACACCAATGTAATAATTACCAGCTAACCTACTGCATTTTGGTGATGTCAATTCAGAGCATTTATCAGGAAATCAAAAACACATTACTATGGTTTTTCAAAATTGCTCTACTAGATCCGTCACATCTCCAAGAACCACCAAGCCTTGTCTTCATAGTTTAGGACAAAGTTTACACCTCCAATGTGCATGCAGTCCTCCGGTTCAACATGTTTCTGCTTTGCCTTTGCCCTCAGTGAAGGAGTCTGATATCCAACTTGGTCTTGTCTTCCACATTGCCTTCCTTGGCACACAAATGTGTTGAATTGTGCATGGCAGCTGACCAGTAGTACTTTTGGAAATATTGGTTGGCAAATACAAACGTTTGTAGAATGATG
Source organism: Mobula hypostoma (assembly GCF_963921235.1). NCBI lineage: Eukaryota > Metazoa > Chordata > Chondrichthyes > Myliobatiformes > Myliobatidae > Mobula > Mobula hypostoma. The sequence goes on along the minus strand of NC_086099.1, from coordinate 77,470,330 downwards.
TAGCCCTAAGGTGCTAGAAATTCGGACCCTCAAACTGCTGCACCATTGAACCAGATCATGGTTGATCGTCCTTCTCAACTCTACTCTACAATATCCTACTACCCTTCATTCAGTATCCAAATACCTATCTGTTATAGCCTGGATTATTCTTATCAACCGAGCATGGACAAGAAAATTCCTGAAGTTCACAGACCTCTGAGTAAAGGAGTGTTTACACATTTACCATTAAGGTCTGCTCCTTTCAGTGACACTGGACACAGAGAACACCCTCCTTACTTACATCTCCACTGTGATAATTGTTAGGGATTTTTCACTGAAATGTAAGCCCTTCTCTTTCCTCCAAATGAGAGGAAACATCAGCAGAATTTAATCAATTCCTACATAAAACAATTGAACCCATTCTATGAATCAGATGAGTGAACATTCATTGAACAATTTCTTAGAGAAATATACTCCCTCTGAGGAAGGAGTTCATGGTGTCATATCCTAGACTCCTTCACTAAGGAAGGAATAACTACAGCAAGTGAAATTTAGTCATACTCCAAATTCTTTATCATAATGCCTAAACATGCAATTTGTTTTCCTAATTATGTATGATTATTATTTTAAATTTGACTAAAAGGACTCTAATATTCCTCTGAATACCAATTCAACATCTTAAATTTTAAAAAATATTTTGCATTTTTTTTGTATCAAAGTAAATAATTTTAGATTTTGGCAGATTATATTCCATCTACCTTTTCGACGATAAGACCATAAGACAAAAGAGCAGAATTAGACCATTCAGCCCATCAAGTCTGCTCTGCTATTTCATCATGACTGATCCCAGATCCCATTCAACCTGCTCTCTCACCATAATCCCTTGATGCCCTGACCAATCAGGAATCTATCAACTTCTGCTTTAAATTCCGTGGACTTGGTCTCCACTGCAGTCTGTGGCAGAGCATTCCACAGATTCACCACTCTTTGGGTAGAAACAAATTCCACTTTACATCAGTTCTAAAAGATTGCCCCTCAATTTTGAGGCTGTGCCCTTTAGTTCTGGATACCCCCACCTTAGGAAACATCCTCTTCATATCCACTTTATCTAGTCCTTTCAACATTCAGTAAGTTTCAATGAGAACCCCAAGCATTCTTCTAAATTCCAGTGAGTACAGGCCCAAAGCTACCAGATGCTCTTTATATGTTAACCACTTCATTCCCAGAATCATCCTTGTGAACCTCCTTTGGATTCTCTCCAATGACAATATATCCTTTTGGAGGTAAGGGGTCCAGAATTGTTGACAATACTTCAAATGCTACAAACTAGTGTCTTATAAAGGCTCAACATTATATATTGCTTTTTATAATCTATTTCTCTTGAAATAAATGCCAACATTGCATTTGCCTTCTTTACCACAGACTCAACCTGTAAATTAACCTTCTGAGTGTCTTGCACAAGGACTCCTAAGTCCCTCTGTACCTCTGATGTTTGAATTTTCTCCCCATTTAGATAATAGCCTGTGCCAATGTTCCTTTTACCAAAATGCATTATCATGCATTTCCCAACACTGTATGCCATCTGCCACTTTTTTTGCCCATTCTTCCAATTTCTCAAGGTCCTGCTGCAATCACATTGCTTCCTCAGCACTACCTACCCATCTGGCTATCTTTGTACCATCTGCAAACTTTCCACAAAGCCATCAATTCCACTATATAAATCCTTGACAAATAATGTGAAAAGTAGCAGGCCCACTACTGACCCCTGAGAAACACCACTAATTACTGGCAGCCCAGTGAGAAAAGGTCCCCTTTATCCCCACTCACTGCCTTCTGGCTGTCTGCCATGTCTCTATCAATGCCAGTATCTTTCCTTTAACACTTTAGGATTTAATCTTGTTAAGCACCTTATAAGTGCCTTCTAAAAATTTAAGTAAATGACAGGCACTGCCTCTCTTTGTCCACCCTGCTTGTTACGTCCTCAAAGAATTGTAACAGACTTGTCAGATAAGATTTCTCTTCACAGAAACCATGCTGCCTTTGATTTATTTTATCATTTGTCTCTACTACCCTGAAAACTCGTCCTTAATAATAGACTCCAACACTTTCCCAACCACTGAGGTTAGGCTAACTGGCCTATAATTTCCTCTCTTTTGTCTTCCTCCTTTTATAAAGAGTGGAGTGACATTTGCAATTTTCCAGTCCTCCCGGACCATGCCAGAATCAAGTGATTCTTGAAGGATCATGACCAATGTATCCGTTATTTATTCAGCAACCTCTCTCAGAACTCTGGGATGTAGTCCAGCGGTCCCCAACCACCGGCCGTAGACCGGTACCAGGCCGCAAAGCATGTGCTACCGGGCCACGAGGAAACAATATGAGTCAGCTGCACCTTTCTTCATTCCCTGTCACGCACTACTGAACTTGAACATAGGGTTGCCAGCTGTCCTGTATTTGCCGGGACATCCCGTATATTGGGTTAAATTGGTTTCTCCCATACGAGACCGTCCTTGTCCTGTATTTCCCCGCTAAGGTATAGCATTCCTATTAAACCTTTCGTGCCGAAGTGGCGTAAAGCGAAGAAGCAATTGCCATTAATTTATATGGGAAAAATTTTTGAGCATTCTCAGATCCAAAAAATAACCTACCAAATCATTCCAAATAACACATAAAACCTAAAATAACACTAACATATAGTAAAAGCAGGAATGATATGATAAATACACAGCCTATATAAAGTAGAAATAATGTATGTACAGTATAGTTGAGAAGATTAAGCCACAACCAATTTGTGGGGAAAAAATCGGCACGTACGCGCATGCACAGGTCACATATGCGCACGTCACACATGCGCATGTCACATATGCGCACGTCACACATGCGCACACAGCTGCCCGCGCAAGGCTTCATGGTCATGGTAGTCTTTCTCGGGGTAAACACTGTCCTGTATTTGACTGCTACTTTTGTCCCTCATTTGGGAGTGAGAAAGTTGGCAACCCTAACTGTAAAAGACATGTTGAGGTGAGTTTAACCCTACTTGAACACCCCCCCGGTAGGCTGGTCGGCAAGAATATTGTCAATATTAAACCGGTCCACGGTGCAAAAAAGGTTGTGGACCCCTGATGTAGTCTATCCGGTCAAAGTGATTTAGCCACCTTAAGCTAACTAATAAATTCTGGGTTATTACACAACACCCAATCTAAGATAGCTTTTCCCCAAGTAGGCTCAAGCACAAGCAGCTCTAGAAAGCCATCTCATAGGCATTCAACAAATTCTCTCTCTTGCGATCTGACACCAACCTGATTTTTCCAATCCCCTTGCTGAATGAGTTTCCCCATTATAATTGTGACATTACCCTTATTATATGCCCTTTCCAGCTGCCTTTACAATCTCAACCCCACATCTTGGCTACTATTTGGAATCCTATTAATGATCCCCCCACGCCCTCTCCTTTACCAGTCGCCATCCCCTTTTTACTTCTCTCATCTTATTTTCTTGCCTGCCCATCGCCTCCCTCTGGTGCTCCTCCTGCCTTTTCTTTCTTCCATGGCCTTCTATCCCCATCGATCAGACTCCCCCTTCTCCAGCCTTCTCTTTCACCAATCAACTTCCCAGCTCTTTACTTCATTCCTCCCCCTCCCAGTTTCACCTATCACCTTGTGTTTCTCTCTCCCCTCCCCCACCTTTTAAGTCTACTCCTCATCTTTTTTTTCTCCAGTACTGCCAAAGAGTCTCAGCCCAAAACATGGTCTGTACTTTTTTCCAAGAAGCTGCTGCCTGGTCTGCTGAGTTCCTCCGGCACTTTGTGCGTGTTGCTTGGATTTACAACATCTGCATACTCTCTCTTGTTCATGATATGATTCCCACAATGGATTTTTTCCCTTTTCTCATCAATTTACTTGAACTATCTATAGAATTAAATGCAACAAACACAAAATGCCGGAGGAACTCAGTAGGTCAGGCAGCATCTACTGAAATGAATAGCAGTCAACATTTCAGGCTGGGACACTTCCGCAGGACTGGAAAGGAAGGGAGAATACGCCCTGTGTCAGGAAGGCACTGAACGACCTGAGCACTGTGATCAGCAGTCACACGCCCTGATCCCTTCCCCATCAATGCAGGGGATTTCAACCAGGCCAGCTTGAAGAAGGCTCTGAACTGACACTAGCATATCACCCGTGGAACCAGAGGAGCCAACATACCTGACCTCTGTTCTGACATCTTCCCCCTTCCTTTCCAGTCCTGAAGAAGGGTCTTGGCTCTGGACGTTGATTGTTTATTAATTTCCATGGATGCTGCCTGACCTGCTGTGTTCCTTCAGCATTTTGTGCTTTGTATTTCCAGATCCTGCAGAATTTCTCATGTGTATAGAATTAAATATTTGCAATTTATTACATGTTCATTTCCATGGCTGCTGCTTGACCTGCTGAGTTTCTTCAGCATTTTGTACGTGTTACTTTGGATTCCCAGATTCTGCAGAATTTCTGTGTGTATAGAATTAAATATTTGCAATTTAATGCACATTTCACAATTTGCAAGACAGATTAATTTACAGTCAATTATACTGCAGCTTGCCTCACTGCATTAAGGTCCAATAAATGATGTTGTGATGTTATGGTTGCTGACCACGAAATTTTAAAATCAAGCGAAGACCTTAAGCCCTATCGGATATAAATAGCCATGACAACTCTCACTAAGGGGAGATTATACAGTAACTACCCAATCTTCAAAGACTAGTTCACTTCCCTGTTTATTCTCCATGGTGAGTTTAAATGCCAATACCCACTATTCGAGTAGGGAGTCCCCTCTCCCTAGCAAGGAGAAGACACTTACAGCTTAACAAAGTAGTTTAAAACACAGTTCATCTATTTTCAGTGATACACATTTAAATCCAAACAACATCTCACAACACCTTAAAAACTCACAGAGGATTTCTATCTTAAACATATGCAAATGGCAAACAATTTTTGAAACAAAAGTGCAAAAGATTCCTAAGATACAAAGGTCAAAAGATTTCCAAAACACTGGTACAAATCCTAGAAACTGAAAAAAAAAACAACAAACAAATCATCTGTTGCAGAAACTGTTGCTTGTAGGAGGGAGGAGAAGATGGCAGGCCGACTCAGCGCGCGCGGCCATTCCGAATGAATATCGTACCTGTGAAGTAGGATGCCGTGCACAATCCAGATTTGATGGAGACAGCCGTGAAAAGTGCAGAGGAACATCTGGAGTAACTTCTGAAATGCCTGTTTCGCTGCCGTTGCTATTGTGCAATTGAGAATCTCCAGAGACGAAGGCCCCAGATCCTCAGCTTTGTCTATCGCTTGTTGCTGGGGCCAGGGTCGAAGCGCTCGGCAGAGATGGTGCTCGGTGCTCGGTGTCGAAGAGGTGGTCGGAGGCTCGGAGTTTTCAGACAGACTCGGAGTCGGACTGTGGTCGGATGCTTCCAGGATGCTGCATCGGCAAGTTGGCGGCGCTAGAGGTTTACCGTCTGCGTGAGATGATGGGATTTTTGAGAGACTTTGAGACTTTTACTGTGCCATGGTCTGTTCTTATCAAATTACAGTATTGCTTTGCACTGTTGTAAATATATGTTATAATTGTGTGGGTTTTGTTAGTTTTTAAGTCAGTTTGTCATGTGTTTTTGTGATATCATTCTGGAAAAATATTGTATGATTTCTTAATGCATGAATTACTAAATGACAATAAAAGGGGACTGCGTGTCCTCATAATCATAAAATCATAATCATAATCATAATCATAAGGCAGTGGAGGCCAATCCTCTGGATGCTTTCAAGAAGCAGCTAGATAGGTATCTTATGGATAGGGAAATCAAGGGTTATGGGGACAAGGCAGGAACCGGATATTGATAGTAGATGATCAGCCATGATCTCAGAATGGCGGTGCAGGCTCGAAGGGCCGAATGGTCTACTTCTGCACCTATTGTCTATTGTCATAAACTGAAGCCAGAGGAATGAATTCTAGTTCACTCATGTTTCTTCCGTAGCTTTTTGATGTTCCTTAACCACTCTTAATAAGCCTGAACTTCTCTCAACTTTTATACTCTTTTTCTCCCACTTGGGTGACTTCACACTCATATGATATTTCCTCAGATACTCTTTTAAGACAACTGGTCTAAAATTATTTTTGGAGACAGAGATCTCAGTTAATGTTGTACAGCTAACGTCCTTGAGCACATAACACTTCCAACTATAAACACATCAGTTATTTGATATGCTTCATGATTAACTCATCACGCTGCACAGATATGATGGTTCTGACTCAGCCCTGCTTAGCTAATCTGGAAAATCTAGTGGTTAAGTGTTGTCCATTTTATCAGCCAAGGGAGTTTACTACCATCATTCCTGATAGCAGTATACATTCCACCTCTGGCCAATGTCAGGCAGACACTGGAGGATTCAAGCACCATGATCAGCAGTCATGAAACAGCACATTCTGATGCTTTCCCTATCATTGCAGGGGATTTAAACCAGGTCAGCTTGAAGAACAGCTACCACGAACATGTCAACTGTGGAACCATGGGACCTAACACAACTTACTGCTGTTATACCACCATCAAGAACACTTACCTTACCATCCTATGCCCGCACTTGGAAAAGTCCAATTACCTGGCTGTACTTCTACTCCCAGTGTACAAGCAGAGAATGAAAACAGCAGTACCAGGTGTGAGGACCAAGGCCGTACGGTCAGGAGAAGTAGAAGAGAGCTTACAGGACTGCTTTGAGTAGGTGGACTGGGCAATATTCAGGGATTCATTTTCAAACCTGAATGAAAAAGCCACAGTTGTCACCAAACCAAAAGCTGTGGATGAATCAGCAGATTCATGGTCTGCTGTGGACTAGATCCGTGGCATTCAAAACATTTGATTCAGAATTATACAATCAGTCCAGGTACGACATACAGAAGGCCATATTAAGAACAAGCAAAACAATTTGATTGAAGTTAGAGGTGGAATCAGATGCACGTGAGCTCTGGCAGGGTTTGCAGGCCATTACTTCCTATAACACAAAACCTAACTTCATGAAATGCTCTGATGCTTCACTCTCATTTGAGCAAAACATCTTTTATGCACACTTTGAAAGGGAGAATAAAACTACTCCTATGTAAATCCCGGTATTATCTGATGATCCTGTAATCGCTGGCTCAGAGGCTGATGTCAGAGCATCACACACGAGGTGAATTGTCGCAAGGCATCAGGCCCTGATGATGTACCTGGCAGGGCTCTGCAAATTTGTGCCAGCCAACTGGCAGGAGTATTCAAGGGTATCTTCAGTCACTCATTGCTGCTGTCAGAGATTCCTACTTGCTCCAATAGGGAGACAAGCATGGCAGTGCCCAAGAAGAGCAGGGTTAGCTGCTTCAATGCTGATTGCCCACTTGCACTAATATCAACTATGATGAAGTGCTTTGAGATGTGAACTGTGAGACAGCCTGTTGCAGAGAGGAGTCAATACGTGAAGTAGGTGTGCATTCTAACAAAGAGTGATTGTCTTAGTCACTTCCCTTGTGATTGCAAGACCTTGTTAGACATTAGCGGTGTGGTGTGGAAGGCTGCAAGTGCAATTGGCGAATGGTAGGGAGTTGTGTGTCCTCAGTCATAGCAAGTTTTAGGCCTCAAATCATGGTATCACCTATTTGCTAACACCCAGGATGAAGCATCAGAGTTGGGCACTTCACTGGAGTGCCAGAGGCAGTGCACATGCTGGGGTTGGTGCTGCCCCCAGAGCTTACTCAGTCAAAGAAAAACTGTATTGTGTTCATCAGCAGACTGCTGCAATATTCATGGTCTCAGGACTTGGAGTATATGACTGCATTTTACTGATATCTTATAGGTGAAATATGTGCCTTGTGCTGTGCATGACTGTTAAAAAGTTCAAAGATTCAAAGGACCCATTTAATGTCAGAGAAATGTATACAATATACATCCTGGAATGCTTTTTCTTTGCAGCCATCCACAAAAACAGAGGAGTGCCCCAAAAAATGAACGACAGTTAAATGGTAGAACCCCAAAGTCCTCCACCAGCTCTCCTCCTTCCTGCACGTAACCGGCAGCAAGCAACAATCCCCCTCCCCCCACCAGCAATAAAAAGCATCGGCACCCATCACCGAGCACTCAAGCATGAGCAAAGCAATAGCAAAGACACAGACTTGCAGCTACCCCAAAAACTTAGTGTTTCACCTGGTATTCAACATACCACAGGCTCTCTCTCTCCCTAATAAGGGAGAAGGAGGTACAGTATCTACATTTTCACAGCAAGTGGAGAGACATAACAAACAACTCGCTGGTTTACGATGTTAAAAGTCCATTATGTTGCTTTTTTTGAGCTCTGTGCTCAAAGATCTCAGGTCTCCGGCCACACAACCGTATACATTTCCACTCCCCTGAAGACACACAGGTCTCCTGCCATGATATCGACCCTTGATCTGCCCGTCTCCAAAGCCCCAAGATCCTAGGCTTCCAAATCCAAGCTGGACTCTTAGGCCGAGCCCTTGGCGTGTCGAACAATAGCGGCCAGTTATGAAACCCCGAGAGCGAGTCCCATTCCCGTAAAGAACCGAAGTCAGCATGTAACTCCAGGTCCTGGTCTTCAAAAGCACCCTGAAAGGGAGAAATAAAGATACTAAAGATGGAAAGAGAGCTGTTTCCGAAGATGCAAGCAAAGGAGTCGCTGTTTAGCGCCATCATTACTCCGCTCCACCTCCAGTAGATGGCACTGTGTATCACTGTTGGTACTGTGTTTTGCACCTTGGCCTCGGAGTAAAGAAACAGTTTGGCTTTATTCATGGGTACTCATTTATGGCTGAAACGCAATTAAACTTGAACTTGAACTTGAACTTGAGAGGTTGGTCAAGGCCAGAATCAACTTCCTGCCTGGACCTGTTAAAATCTGCCAATTCCCACAATAGGTCTACAGCAGATGCAATCTCACTGGCTCTCCACACAACCTTAGATCAATTGGACAATAGCCATACCTATGTCAGCCTGCTGTTCATTCGTTATAGCTCAACGCTATAACCTGAGACCCTGTACCTTCCTCTGCAACGGGATCCTCAACCTCCTCATCGGGAGACCACAGCCAGAGCAGACTGGAAATAGCATCTCCTCCTTGCTGACAATCAACACTGGCTCACCTGAAGAATGCGTGCTTAACCCTCTGCTCTACTCTCTACACCTACAACACCCAGTGTGGCTAGACACAGCTCAAATGCCATCTATAATTTGCTGATGACACAACTATTGTTGGCAGAATATCAGAGAGTGACAAGAAGGCATATAGGAGACAGATAGATCAGCAGGTTGAGTGGTGCAACAACAACCTTCCGCTCAACATCAGTAAAACCGAGGTATTGATTGTGAATTTCAGGAAAGGGAAGTTGAGCGAATGCATACCTGTCCTCATTGAGGGATCAGCATTGGAAAGTGTGAGCAGTTTCGGGTTCCTGGGTGTCTACATCTCTTAAATTCCATCCTGTGCCCAACATATTAATGCAATTACAAAGAAAGCACAATGGTGGCTATACTTCATTAGGAGTTTGAGGAGATGTGGTATGTCACCAAAGAGTCTGGAAAATTTCAGCAGGCGTGCCATGGAGAGCAACTTGCTGCATTATCGTCTGGTATGGAGGGGCCAGTGCACAGGTTCAGAAAAAGTTGCAGAAAGTTGTACACTTAGCCAGTTCCATTGTAAGCAATTGCCTTCCTGCATCTCGGACATCTTCAAAAGGCGATGCCTGAAAAAGGTGACATCTGGCATTAAGGACCTACATCATCCCGGACATTTCTTCTTTTCATTGCTACCATCAGGAAATCAATTTATCCAGTATTTTATGGTTTATTATTATGTATTGCCGCTGCTAAACAGCATATTTCATGACATATGTCAGTGATATAAAACCTGATTCTAATTCTGATTCAGAGTACTGTGGGGAATCCACTCTCAGAAGCATATTGGGGGGGGCAGAGATTATTTAGTGAGTGATAAAAGTTGTCCAAAATATCGTGAATATCTTCATTGGTTCTTCTACAAAGTAGTGTCAAACTAGAAGTGCAAACATGACTTGGTTTACTGTCTTATTCAAACATGGCATCCTAATAGCACACATACATCAGAGTCATGGGAAATTTTAGCTCAAGGCCAAGAAGAGGGATATGAACAGATAGTACCTTAGGTAAATAGGAATAGTTTAGTTCAGCAACTTGGTCAGCATGGATGAGTTGACTGAAAGGACTGATTCCATGCTGAATAATTCTATGAGTCTATGAATTGTCTGAAACTGACCCAAGTTTAATACCAGGGATAAAAATTCATACTCTATTACTCACACCAGATGCACAGTATAAGTGTAGTTGTGCACTGTATTCTGCTCCTAAAACATGCTTCATTGAATTTTAGCAAAATAGCCCAGGGCAAATTGAGCCTATTATTTTGCAGTATTTTTGTGTCATTTTCTGTAACTCTGCTTCTCTAGTTTATTGAGCAGAGTAATTTCCTATAATCTTAAGGAATTTATGTAACCATAATTTTAGCTCTTTCTATGTTGAAAAGTCCAAATATTTCTAGTCTTTTATGATCATTCAAGCCTTAGCACTGCCTTTCGACCTAATTTTCATCTACACTGCCTCACTGTTTCTTAGCAATCATAATTGTCCACAATTCTCAAGGTACAGTCTGATTGGAGAGCTATAGTTGCTTCATTTCCCCAACTGAATTATGTTTCTCTGTTTAGGCAGTTTAGCTCTGTATTCTATTTTTTTTTATTGTTGATCTACTTTGTTTAGATATATCACTTAAGACTCGTATGTCTCTTTCAATAACATTTTTAGCTACTTTAGCAGGATTCTTGAAAAGCATGCTATCTAATTTTCCTTTCTAGGTGAATTGCTTCATAATTACATTTATTCAATTTTATATGGTTCTGTTCTGTGTATCTTTTGTCCATCTCGCCTTTATCGCTTGATAACAACTACAACTTGGACATTTTATGACTCTTGGATGTGGATACAAAGAAGAGACATCAGCACTACTTATATAAAACTGTGATATGACCCACAGAATTATTCCTACCTCTCTTTTCCTTTCTTTTCATTTTGCCATAATTCTATTAACAACAAAAACTAAAGCTTCAAATGAGAATTCAGGCTTTAATAAGATTGCCCAATTCCACTCCCTAGTGCCCTATCATTCACAATTTTAGTTATACTCTAGTTTGACTTTCCAAAATGCATCATTGCACACTTACCTGGATTGGAATCCATGAGCCACTTCTTGGCCCACTTTTCTAACTGACCAAGGTTCTCATGTAATATATGATAACCCCTTTCACTATCAACACCTCTTAATTTTTTTGTTATCCGCAAACTTACTGATAATGCCTTCTGAATTCTCATCCCAAATTTTATATAAACAATATACATATTTATATAAACAATATCTTGTTACTACATAGATGCTGAGTGCTATTAAAAAATCTAAAGAAGACTTCAAACAAACTCTCCCCCCAAATGTAGCCATACAATACCAGCTAATGATCTAAGCAGTCAATGAAAGAAAGTAAAGTATGGGTGACAACTGGCAAGAAGTTCGAGGCTGGAAATTGCTCATTTGCCAAGATCACAGAGAGCCATTCCAGAAAGAGTCAGCGACTCTTGTGTGAGTGTGCTTTGATGCTTTCTCAATTTCCATACTTGCGCATCACAGCTTAAGAGTTAGGACTACATTGGAGGGCAGGGGATGGTATATCTGATCTCCAATTCCATTACTGGGCTTAAAACAGAGGCCATGGCAGAGCTCCATTGTGATGAGTCGAGTGGCTGGTTTCTGAAACTTCTCATCAGCCAAAGCCAATGTGTCTTGTGCAATGCTATTCATTTGATTTGAATGGAAAAATTAGTGAAGATAATAAGTTTGATTTTTTTTTCTCTTTATTTTAATTATTATTAAAGTCTTAATGTATTTATAGCATTTTAATGCTCTATTTACTTAAATTAATTTCAGCTATTTTATATGCCTCTGATTTTCAGGAGCAAAAACCTTGTCAGAAAGCTATCAGGACACTATGGCTGAGGGGCCACTCAGGTTCCTCTATTTATCTCTTGTTGGCCACTCTGCCTTACAAGACCACTACCACAGTGAGGACTGCAGTTTAAGTGGATCTCTGGGACCTCAAAATGATTGCCCAGAGGCAGGGATCATTGGGGAGCATGAGATGCAGGTTAGTCAACTATGATTTTGCCTGTCATTCTTAGTTTAGTTTCATTTACTGTTTCAACACTTAATTTGGATATCAATTTAATTAATCTCAGATGTATTAATCTATGTATGTGTAATTCTCCTGTTTCAATTATTTTTGTGCTTGTAGTTCTCCAATCCTGTTGAAATGAAGGCTAGATTTTAAAATGGTCCAGGCATCCCCATCAGGGGCTTATCATCAGTCATGGTGAACAGTTACATAGAGAACGAAGATCAATTACAGGGCCTAAACAGACTTTCTGTAGTTTTTATGCTACCTCTGCACATCACTGTATTTCTTCATTCAAGCTTTAAGATGTCTCCAGCAAATCCCCTTTCCAGAGCTATCATCAGTAAAACAGATTATCGAATCTACAAGCTGCTAGAAAAAAATAGTGGGTCAGGCACCACCTCTGCAGGCAAAGAGAAAGTCAGTTTTAGGCCAAGACACTGCATCAGGACTGTAGGTCTCAGTAAGTGCAGTCTATTGCCTCACTAGATTTTCTGATCATTTGTGTCATTGCTGTTTGTCAGAGCCCACAGTGGAGAACCTAGCTAAACAGCACTATTCTGCATCCCCATTTTAAATACATATTTGCCACTTTATTAGGTATAGCTATACACCTGCTCGTTAACACAAATATCTAATCAGTCAATTATGTGGCAGCAACTCAATGAATAAAAATATGTAGACGTGGACAAGAGGTTCAGTTATTGTTTAGACCAAACATCAGAATTGGAAAGAAATGTAATTTCTGTGACTTTGACCATGGAATGATTGGTGCCAGACTGGTTGCTTTGAGTATCTCAGAAATCACTGATCTCCTGGGATTTTCACACACAACCGTCTCTAAAGTTTACAGAGAAAGGTACAACAAAAAGACACATCCAGTGAGCAGCAGTTCTGTGCGTGATAATGCTTTGTCAATGAGAAAGGTCAGATGAGATTGCCCAGACTGGTTCAAGCTGACAGGAAGGAGACAATAATTCAAATGACCATGTGTTACAGCAGTGCTGTGCAGGATTGCATCTCTGAAAGCACAACACTTTGAAACCCGAAGCTGATAAGCTAAGCAGCAGAAGACCACAAACATAGAGCATAGAACAGTATAACACAGGAACAGTACCAGTTCTGTTTCCCTCTAATGTTATAGCTGTAAATCTGAATAGAGACCAGTGCTTTGGAAAAGCATAATTAACTTTGAAAATTCCTCCTGATTTGGATAGGAAGCTTTATATTTATTTATTTATTGAGATACAGTGCAGAGGAGGCCCTTCTGGCCCTTTGCGCCACATGGCCCAGCAAACCCCAATTTAACTTTAGCCTAATCACAGGGAAATTTAGAATGACCAATTAACCTATCAATGATTTGTTCGCTTTTGTGCGAGGGAGGAGTTGGGGGCATTGGAGTTTGCAGTTTTGTGTCTTTTTCTTTTTCATGCTGTCTTTTCTTCCAATGACTCCATGGTTTTTCTGTATTTCATGGCTATCTGGAGAAGATACGTCTCAGAGTTTTGTTCTGTGTACATACTTTAGTAGTAAAATTAACCTTTGAACTGGTACGTCTCTGGCTTGTTTGAAGAAACCAGAGCACCCAGAGAAAACCTATACATTCATTGGGAGAACATACAAACCCTTTATACTTATACCCCTTATACTAAAAACCCCTCACTGGTACTATAAAGCATTGTGCTAACGCTAACATGCCGCTCCCGTATATAGTGATTTTTGTCACATGATAGCAGACTGCTGGCAATGAAAGGAACTGGCATGATGTGGTACCAAGAATCCTTTGTACAAAGTGCTTAGAAATCCTATCCATGATATTTGAACAAGTATCAGCTTTGCTGGAGATCTTCAGTGGAAAGTTCAATATAGATAGTTCCATTCATTTCAATAACTTTTCAATTTGTTTCAATAGATTTTGTGAAGCAATCAAACTGATGACAAAAATGTAACCTTGGCAAATTCATTCATGTATTTTAGAAATAATTCTAAAAGTGAATTCCTTAAATAAATGTAAGATAACATTTAGATATAATGCCGTTGGTACAAAACAGGAAGGATTATCCAGTTTACAATTTTTCATATTATAATGCTTAAAATAGAGAATTTTAAAATTACAGGATATGTTATTATTGGACAAAAGAAAATCGCAAACTGGAGAGCAAGAACAATATAATAGAGAAAGGCATTGTTGTCATTATGTTTAGTCCTTCAACCTCATTGGATGCCTAAGCTTCTAATTGTTTGTGCATCTGACCACAGACTTATCTGATGCCTGATTAGGCATAATTGAAGGTGATAGACAGTGCACAAGGCTCCCTAAAAACAGCAAATTATTTTAATTGAGTCCTCCTCATGTTGCGGTCAGAACATGCATTTAGTACCCCATTAATTTTTTCCACTAAGGTATATTTCTTTTGACATGGGAACCTATAATGACATATGTGTCAGGTCACATCCATTTTGAAATTCAGATTTTTTCTTTGAACTTCAGTTTGTCTTAACACACTGCAGCTATTGATTTATTTAACCATGTTCTTTACAACACCAGTGATGTTTTTCTCTATATTCAAAACAATAGGCTCCATCCTCTCCTCATGAGACCTATTCGTAAGGGAAGAGAGAGCTATAGTCAAAAGGTATATAGTTGATATAGAAATCATTGACATAAACAAGGACTAGCATTCAAGCTACTTCAGTTGAATGTATTGATACTGAAGAAGAGTGATTGATTTTGAAATTACAAAGTGCAGCTCTGTAAACAAAGACATCTCTCTTTTAAACAGGGGGATATTTGTTGAAACAGCAACTGTGATATCACATAAAGCCGGCAGCCACTCAGGAAAATCTGATTTGGAAATTGACCACTGCATTTACACAATGATTAGTTTCCTTTCTTGTACATTCAGTGTATATTGATATATTTGTTAAATGTTGTGATAAAGCAAATATGACAAGGCTATGAGGCATTCCAGGATGATTTACCAAAGGTTCTAGAAACATAATGAGACCACAATGAGATAGCCAGCACAACAGACTATGTTAAATGTATTCTAAACTCTTTGAGTGGCAAATCAATACTTAAAGTCACAATAAGATCAGAATAAGGGCTATGGGGTGATGTAAAATGTACACAATGGCCAAAAATAGTCATCAATACAAGGAAACAAGAGATTACAGTTCTTGCCTTAAGAAAGACAGGACATTTTAGAGTTATGACATCTGGCATCACTGAAACACAAATGCTCTCTATCTCAATCTTACCAGTAGGACCACAGTGATCTCCCATGGCTACTTGACCACCTGAACTCACCAACAATGGTTTTGGTCACATTTGATGGGCTGCTAGTCACTTGCCTTGTATTATCAGTATATCTAAAAATATAAAAAGAACTCCAACGTATGCACTAGGACACCCCCCCCCCCCGCATGTTTATTAATGCTGAATAAATACCTCTCACATATATGGTTCTGATGTTATGGTTCAACCGCAGCACAATGGCCAATGCCTCAGTCCAGCTAAGTTATCAGATCTTTGAAATATCATTTTCTAAATTATAGGTTCAATGTGGTTCAAAGTTATTCCTATTCTTTAATTATTGCATCTATAGTCTTTGCACATATGAAATCTCTTAAGGAGCTGACTAATCTTCCCTCTTTTGCTTTATGAAAGTAAGGGCAGATC
This sequence comes from Mobula hypostoma, assembly GCF_963921235.1. Classification (NCBI taxonomy): domain Eukaryota; kingdom Metazoa; phylum Chordata; class Chondrichthyes; order Myliobatiformes; family Myliobatidae; genus Mobula; species Mobula hypostoma. Next base: position 77,454,408 of record NC_086099.1, on the reverse strand, counting down.
CCTTTTTTTAATAAACTAAAATGCGACAGATTAATCAGTTGTTCAAGACGTTGTATATGTGCAAACTTTTTACAGGAGCCCTGTTTCATATGTTCAAAACTTTATCATACCTATTACCATTGATTAGAAATGTTGACGTAGGCATAATAGGCTGCAAGAATTCCTTTTGTGCCATGAATTTCTATCATTGTGTTAATCCATAGTTTCATCATCTCATTATTAACTAGCAGTAAGTGCTCCCATGCATATTTTATTCTCCTGCCAGTTTCAATTTAAGTGATTAGTTTTGTTTAAATATATCATCTTACAGATTAATTTTTTTCAGAAAGAAAGTTCTACTGAAGCTAGCAATCTGAACTGAAAACAAAAGTTGTTGGAAATATTCATAAGGTCAGGCAGTGTCTGAAGAGAGAGAAATAAGTTTTAATGTTGAAGATCAATACATTTTAATGAGATTTAAGAAGTAGAATAAGAATAAAATGGAAAAGAAGATTGGAAGAGAGCAGAGGAAGAAAAGGAAGATTTCTGATTGGATCAGAGGCTGGATGGATTAAATGACAAAGGAATGTTAGTGTAAATTGAAATTGGAGTGCAGTGGAACAAGAAAGGTCACAGAATGTCACCTTAGTGGAGGTGTCGTTGTAGAGTAATTATCTCAAGCCACAAAGAATAACTCTGAACCAGTGATATTCACAAAGTGTGAGAGAGAGAGTTTTGGTTGTTATTGGATCAAAATAAGGGAAAAAATCAATGAAATTGAACAAGATAAATGAGACAAATGGGAGAGGACAATAAAACATTCAAACTAAGGAGATGATAGATAGGAGCTACAAGGAAGTAGACACTCCTAAGTTGCAGGAAGCAGGTAAATGAGTGACACAAGAGAAGCAAGGGAAATGAGCAGACAGTGCAGAGCACTCTTGTGGCTGTTCCCCTCAATAATAATTATACTGTCTTGGATACTGTTGAAGTGGATGACCTACTGAGGACAAGCCACAGTGATTGTGTTTCTGACACTGAGTCTGGTGCTAAGAATCAGAAGGGAAGGGGTGAGAAGTGGACCGCAGTACTGACAGGGGATTCCATAGTTAGAAGAGTAGACATGAGATTCTATGGACACACTAGAGATACCCAGTTGGTATGTTGCCTCCCAGGTGCCAGGGTCAGGGACGTCTCGAATTGGATCAATGATATTTTAATCAGGGATTCACAAATTGGGATCCACGAATCCCTTGGTTAATGGTAGGGGTTCATGGCATAGCAAAGGTTGGGAACCTCTGTTCTAAAGGCAAGGGCGAGCAGCCAGAATTCTTGGTACATATTGGCAACAATAATATAGGAAGGAAGAGCAAGGATATTCTGAGGAGAAAATTTAGGGAGCTAGGTAGAAAGCTGAAAAACAGGACCTCTAGGGCAGCAGTCTCTGGATTGCTGTCTGTGCCATGTGCCAGTGAAGTTAAGATATGATGATTTGGCAGATGAATGTATGGCTGAGAAATTGGTGCAGGGGGCAGAGTTTCAGATTTCTGGATGATTGGGTTCACTTTTGGCAAAGGTATGACATGCACAAAAGGGATTGGTTAGAGCTGAACCCAAGGGGAACACATATCCTTGCAGGCAGGTTTACACTAACTTGGCAGGGGGATAGGAACTGGAGTGATAGGAATGAGGCTAGGGCTGTTGGTTTACAAGCAGAGGCAAGATGTAGCGAGATTGTCAGGAAGGACAGGCAGATGATAGGGAAAAATTGCAGTCAGTGAGATGAGTTGTTGTGTAGGAAGGGGACAAAATCAAAAAGGATTACAGGTACAGGACTGAAGGTGTTATATTTGAATACACGCAGTATATGGAATAAGGTAGGTAACCTTGTCGTGCGGTTAGAGACTGGCAGGTATAACGTTGTGGGCAAGAAGATTCTAGTTAGGATCTTAGCATCCAATGATACACATTGTATTGAAAACACAGGTAGGTAGGCAGAGGCGTTGGTGTGGCTCTGTTGGAAAAAAAATTAAATCAAATCCTTAGAAACAGGTGATACAGAATTGGAAGATGTAGAATCCTTGTGAGTAGAGTTAAGAAAGTGCAAGGGTAAAAAGACTCTGATGAGGCTTACATATAGCTCTTTGAATGGTAGCCAAGATGTGGGCTACAAATTACAATAGGAAATAGAAAAGACATGTCAATAGTGCAATGTTACAATAGACATGGGGTATTTCAATATGCAGGTACATTTGGGAAAATCAGATTGTTGCTGGATCCCAAGAGAGGGAATGTGTAGAATACCTACAGGATGGCTTTTTAGAGCAGTTTTTGGTTGATTCCACTAGTGGAGTATCTATTCTGGATGAAGTGTTATGTTAGATTAGATTAGATTAGATCTGGATTTGATTAGGGAGCTTAAAGTAAAGGAATCCTTAGGAGAAAGTGAACATAATATAATAGAATTCAGCCTGAAGTTTGAAAGGGAAGAGCTAAAGTCAGATGCATCAGTATTACAATGGAAGAAGAGAGGCCTGAGGAATTCATCAAAGATGATTGAAAAGAGACACTAGCAGGGATGACGGCAAAACAGCAATGTCTGGAGTTTCCAGGAGTAGTTTGGAAGACACTGGATTGATACGTCCTAATGAAGAAGTATTCTAAAGGAAGGATGATGCAACCATGGCTGACAAGGGAAGTCAAAGCGAACAAAAGAGCTTGAGATTCATCTTACTGTGGGCATACTCAATAAATCTAATAACCATAACAGAATCAATGAAAGACCACATGAACTGGGTGTACAACCAACGTGCAAACGTCAATGGACTGCACAAATACAAAAAGAATAAATAAATAAGCAATAATTATCAGGAACATGAGATGAAGAGTCCTTGAAAGTGAGTGCATAGTTTGTGGGAACATTTTAGTGATGGAGCAAATGAAACTGACTGAAGTTATCCCCTCTTGTGCAAGAGCCTGATGGTTTCAGGATAATTACTGTTCCTGAATCTGGTGGTGTGAGTCTTGAGTCTCTTGTACCTTCTTCTTGGTGGCAGCAGAGAGAAAAGAGCACTACATGTGTGGTCGGAGTCCCTGATGATGCATGTTGCTTTCCTTCACCAATGCTCCATGTAAGTGTGCTTATTATTGAGGAGGGCTTTATCTGTGATGGACTAAGCCATATTCACTACTTTTTGTAGTATTTTCTGTTCAAGGGCAGTGGTGCTTTCTTTCTAATTGCACTTGTGTGCTGGGCCCAGGACAGGTCCTCTGAAATGATAACACTGAAAAATTTAAAGTTGCTGACTCTCTCCACCTCTGAACCCCCAATGAAGATTATCTCATGGACCTCTGGTTTCCTTCTCCTGATGTCAATAATCAGCTCCTTGGTCTTGCTAACGTTGAGTAAGAGGTTGTCACCACCTTTGATTTTGCCAACAACAGTGGTGTTGTCAGCAAACTTGAATATGGCATAGGAGCTGTGCTTAGACACACAGTCATAAGTGTAAAGCAAGTGTACAGTGTGTACAGTGTGTCCTTTACTATACTTCTGCAGGCATATGTGACCTAAACCTGAACACTGCCTCCTCTAAGAGTCAAAAATGTTTGTACTCCAGCAATATCACAGTAGTCTGTGACTACAAAAAAAAAACATTGACTATGAATAGACATTTCTCAAGCAACTCTTGTTGGCTGGCTTATCAGATGACAGCCTAATGCATTAACTTCATTTAAAAGACTAAGAAGATAAAAAGAAAATTTAGGGGTATTGGAATATATGGTGCAGAAGCTAAGGATAAGAGGTAGCCCAAGCCTTCATCTAGATCAGAGTGACAAAAACTAACATTTTAAAACCGCAGTTCGAAGGTATGAACAGGTGGGATCTTCAGCGCAGCTAGCTCTTTACTAATGGTTGATTGCAATCCAATATATATCACTAACAAAGCCCAAGTTCACAGAAAATCACAAGAGGACAAGTCAAACAAGAAACTGGAGAAGAAGAAATATAAGCATAATATACATGGGAAAAGACTTTATCCAACAGATCAATGCAATGTTCTATGGTCCACATAAATTTCATTCTACCTTACTTCATCTTGTCCTATTGATATATTCTAATTCTCTATTGTTAATTCAATTAATTTGCATTACAGTTTTCCTATTGTCATCCAAAAAATGTTTACATAAATGAGCAAACCTTCCTCAATACCTTTCCCTTGCTAGTACATTACAGTCCTTCAGCAAATTGCCTACACTCTACTTCAATTACAACAATCCATGCATCAATATTTATATCCATGAAAATGTTCTAATTCCTTTCTAGCAACCAATTGCAGAGTAGAAAAATTATCAGTGGCTGGCATTGTGTTGATATTTATGTTTTATGCTGGAGATTTTTTCAATGTCTATTGTCCCTGGGTGATTGCTTATTTCAAAAGCAAGAAGTATGGTGGAAAATCCTATTTCTGTGCTTTTTTTAATCACTGCTTCCCAATGGGAAAGGAAATGTAATGAATAGTACTTGGTCTCCAGTGTAAGTAACAATATCTACACCACAAAATAATCTGCAGATGCTGGGGTCAAAGCAACACTCACAACAAGCTGGAGGAACTCAGCAGGTCGGGCAGCATCGGTGGAAAAGATCGGTCAACATTTCAGGCCGGAACCCTTCGTCAGGACTGTCGGACGAAGGGTTCCGGCCCGAAACGTCGACCAATCTTTTCCACGGATGCTGCCCAACCTGCTGAGTTCCTCCAGCTTGTTGTGAGTGTTGTAATATCTACATCATATATCTCTGAAGATGGTTCTGACAGCAGAGGCATAGCTATTGTTGAATTACCCAGTTTAATCTATACATTGAATTAGGCAATTTTTCAATATGCTTGATTGGAAGGCAGGGAATTGAAAATAATGTTCTGCATAATTCAAATCCATCAAGTGTCTCAAAACAGATTTCAGCTTTCTTCTGATTCCTCTCAAGTGGCTGAGTCGACAATGAAAGACATAACTTTACTAGTAGTTTGATTGAGTAACTTTATTTAACTCTTATCTGGAAGAACATCAAAAAAAAATCAGTCGCTCAAGTCATTTTGTTTAGCTCTTAACAGCAGCTGTAATTCAATTTGTAACTGCAGTTACAAATCTAGAGTACTTCATCTAAAAGAACAAAACTCATGCTTTTTAATTTGATTCTGCACAAGGTTGCACGGAATTCACAGTAATACTTATCAGCAATTAACAATTAGTTAAATTCTTAACCACTGAGTTTTTAGCCGTGGTGGACGGGGGTGGGGGGGCGGGGGGTGGATTCCCTTTAACGAGACATGAAGGTGCAACAAGGTGGCCAAGTTATGGTCGCAATCCAGCCCATGAAGAATCTCCAAATATCCCTTGAAATAAACTTACTTTTATATTATTCAGGGTTTCCCTTATCTTCCCTTCAAGTGAATAACAATTCCATATAAGACAAGGCCTCTGATAGGAAATTTACTGGAAACTACAATGTGATTTCCAGTATATCGCATCAGATAGGCCTGCCTCTGTACCCAAAGCCTAAAACTAAACATGATTCAGCCATCAGGTCAACAGTTTTGACCATTTTGTACCTGTAGCAACAGGGAAATCACTAATTTTGTTTCATCTTACCGCATCAAGTTTGATAACTTGAGCCATTTTTTTCCGCTGCATGCTTTCTTCATGTGGCCAAAGATGTACATGGCAAGAGGGAAGAAATACATAGCTGATGCCCAGTATTACAATCACTTCAATCCAATTAGTGGTGAAAGCACAAATATGACATCTGAGATAGCAACTACTCAATGGCCTTGAAGTCAAGTTCTGGTTATGTACCTCTGGATAGGACAATCATTTGGTGCAGTAAAATATAATTTGCAGTTACCTCCAAAGATGCCACAATTTATGCATTCTGTGCAGCATCATCACAGCTAACTTCATGTCATTATGCTTTTCTGCAGAGAATGTAAGTGGTGGATAAGCTCTGCAGTCTTGGGGAACATATGTCATAATGCTTGCAGTAATGCACCCTTTGGGATAGAGATCAATAGCGCAAGGTATGTTATAGATTGCACTGATGTGCTGGAACAAGGGTCTCTAAATAAAGAAATGAATAGGAAAATAAGAGAATAAACAGTGGGGAGAAAATAACATTACCTATAAGATCAGGATCGTTACTAATTTCAATCCATGGTAGTCCCTCGGTTTATAAAAGATCACATGCTAGAGAAGATCCTGGAGTCTCCCAGCCTCCCGGACGGCCATATCTGCACCAGGTGTGTGGAGCTGCAGCTCCTAAGGGACTTAGTCAGGGAACTGGAGATGCAGCTCGATGACTTTCGCCTGGTCAGGGAGAGCGAGGAGGTGATAAAAAGGAGTTATAAGCAGGTGGTCACACCAGGGCCACAGGAGACAGGCAAATGGGTCACAGACAGGAGGGGGAAGGGGAAGAGTCAGGTACTAGAGAGTACCTCTGTGGCTGGACCCCTTGACAATAAGTACTCCAGTTTGAGTACTGTTGGGGGGGGAGGGGGCAGCCTACCTGGGGGAAGCGACAGTGGCCGTGCCTCTGGCCCAGTGGCTCAGAAGGGTAGGGAAAGTAAGAGGAAGGCAGTAGTGATAGGGGGCTCTATAGTTAGGGGGTCAGACAGGCAATTCTGTGGACACAGGAAAGTAACTCAGACGGTAGTTTTCCTCCCAGGTGCTAGGGTCCAGGATGTTTCAGATCAAGTCCAAGTAATCCTGCAGTAGGAGGGAGAACAGCCAGAGGTTGTGGTACATATTGGCACCAATGACATAGGTAGGAAAAGGGAAGAGGTCCTGAAAAAAGAGTACAGGGAGTTAGGAAGGAAGTTGAGAAGCAGGACCGCAAAGGTAGTAATCTCAGGATTACTGCCTGTGCCATGAGACAGTGAGAATAGGAGTAGAATGGGGTGGAAGATAAATGCTTGGCTGAGGGATTGGAGCAGGGGGCAGGGATTCAGATTCCTGGATTATTGGGACCTCTTTTGGGGCAGGTCTGACCTGTATAAAAAGGATGGGTTGCACCTGAATCCCAGGGGGACCAATATCCTGGTGAGAAGGTTTGCTAAGGCTACTGGGAGAGTTTAAACTAGAATTGTTGGGGGGTGGGAACCGAACTGAAGAGACTGGGGAAGAGGAGGTTGGCTCACAAATAGAGAAAGCTTGTAGACACCGCAAGATGTAGGATAGGCAGGTGATAGAGAAAGGATGCGCTCAGACCAAAGGATTGAGATGCATCTATTTTGACGCAAGGAGTGTTGTGAACAAAGCGGATGAGCTTAGAGTGTGGATCAGTACTTGGTGCTATGATGTGGTGGCCATTACAGAGACTTGGATGGCTCAGGGACAGGAATGGTTACCTCAAGTGCCGGGTTTTAAATGTTTCAGAAAGGACAGGGAGGGAGGCAAAAGAGGTGGGGGCTTACAAAAGGTTCAGAGAGCCTGGTAATTTTAGAGATCTAGAAGATTATAAGGCTAATAGGAAGGAGCTTAAGAAGGAAATTAGGAGAGCCAGAGGGGGTCATGAGAATGCCTTGGTGGGCAGGATTAAGGAAAACCACAAGGCATTCTACAAGTATGTGAAGAGCAAGAGGATAAGACGTGAAAGAATAGGACATATCAAGTCTGACAGTGGGAAAGTATGTATGGAACCGGAGGAAATAGCAGAGGTACTTAGTGAATACTTTACTTCAGTATTCACTATGGAAAAGGATCTTGGTGATTCTAGTGATGACTCGCTGCAGACTGAAAAGCTTGAGCATGTAAATATTAAGAAAGAGGATGTGCTGGAGCTTTTAGAAAGCATCAAGTTGGATAAGTCACCGGACCAGATGAGATGTACGCCACGCTACTGTGGGAGGCGAGGGAGGAGATTTCTGAGCCTCTGGGGATGATCTTTGCATCTTCAATGGGGACAGGAGAGGTTCAGGAGGATTGCAGGGTTGAGGATGTTGTTCTTTTATTCAAGAAAGGGAGTAGATAGCCCAGGAAATGATAGACCAGTGAGTCTTACCTCAGTGGTTGGTAAGTTGATGGAGAATAGCGTGAGAGGCAGGATTTATGAACATTTGGAGAGGTATAATATGATTAGGAATAGTCAGCATGGCTTTGTCAAGGGCAGGTCGTGCCTTACAAGCCTGATTGAATTTTTTGAGGATGTGACTAAACACATTGATGGAGGAAGAGCAGTAGATGTAGTGTACATGAATTTCAGCAAGGCATTTGATAAGGTTCCATATGCAAGGGTTATTGAGAAAGTAAGGAGGCATGGGATCCAAGGGGCATTGTGTTGTGGATCCTTCCTATTAGCCTTATAATCTTCTAGATCTCTAAAATTACCAGGCTCTCTGAACCTAATCAATTCTGGGTCATTGCACAGCACCCAATCCAAAATAGCTGATCCCTTAGTAGGCTCAACCACAATCTGCTTTTAATAGTCATCTCATAGGCACTCTAGACATTCCCCCTCCTGTCGTCAACCACCAACCTGATTTTCCCAAATTGCCTGCATTTTGATGTTCCCTAGAACTATTGTAACTTTGCCCTTTTGGCATGCATTTTCAGTCCCTCATTGTAATTTGTAGGCCACATCCTTACCACTATTTGTGGGTCTGTATACAGTCCCATCAGGGTCTTTTTACGCGTGCAGTTCCTTAGCTCTATCCACAATGATTTAACACTTTCCGACCCTATGTCACCTCTTTTTAATGGTTCGATTTCATTTTTTGCCAACAGAGCAACTCCACCCCCTCTGCTTTCCTGCCTCTCCTTTCGATACAATGTATATCCTTGGACATTAAACTCCCAGCTATAATGTTTCAGCCACAAATCCATGATGCCTACAACAATCTGCAACAGTGCTGTAAGTTCATCTACCTTATTCTGTATACTGCATTCAATCAGATGCAAACCTTAAGTTCTGTATTCACTCTTTTCAATTTTGTCACACCACGCTCAACCCTTTGATTCCTAACTTTGTCCAAAGTCCTTACTAACATCTGCCTCTACAACCTCTCCACCAACTGTTCTGCAACTCTGTGCACATCCCCCTGCAACTCTAGATTAAACCTCACCATGCAGCATGAACAAACCTTACAACAGGAATTCTGCAGATGCTGGAAATTCAAGCAACACACATCAAAGTTGCTGGTGAACGCAGCAGGCCACGCAGCATCTGTAGGAAGAGGTGCAGTCGACGTTTCAGGCCGAGACCCTTCGTCAGGACTAACTGAAGGAAGAGTGAGTAAGGGATTTGAAAGTTGGAGGGGGAGGGGGAGATCCAAAATGATAGGAGAAGACAGGAGGGGCAGGGATAGAGCTAAGAGCTGGACAGGTGATAGGCAAAAGGGGATACGAGAGGATCATGGGACAGGAGGTCCGGGAAGAAAGACAAGGGGGGGGGGGAACCCAGAGGATGGGCAAGAGGTATATTCAGAGGGACAGAGGGAGAAAAAGGAGAGTGAGAGAAAGAATGTGTGCATAAAAATAAGTAACAGATGGGGTACGAGGGGGAGGTGGGGCATTAGCAGGTTAGAGAAGTCGATGTTCATGCCATCAGGTTGGAGGCTACCCAGACGGAATATAAGGTGTTGTTCCTCCAACCTGAGTGTGGCTTCATCTTTACAGTAGAGGAGGCCGTGGATAGACATGTCAGAATGGGAATGGGATGTGGAATTAAAATGTGTGGCCACTGGGAGATCCTGCTTTCTCTGGCGGACAGAGAGTAGATGTTCAGCAAAGCGGTCTCCCAGTCTGCGTTGGGTCTCGCCAATATATAAAAGGCCACATCGGGAGCACCGGACGCAGTATATCACCCCAGCCGACTCACAGGTGAAGTGTTGCCTCACCTGGAAGGACTGTTTGGGGCCCTGAATGGTGGTAAGGGAGGAAGTGTAAGGGCATGTGTAGCACTTGTTCTGCTTACACAGATAAGTGCCAGGAGGGAGATCAGTGGGGAGGGATGGGGGGAACGATTGGACAAGGGAGTTGCGTAGGGAGTGATCCCTGCGGAATGCAGAGAGATGGAGGGAGGGAAAGATGTGCTTAGTGGTGGGATCCCGTTGGAGGTGGCGGAAGTTACGGAGAATAATATGTTGGACCCGGAGGCTGGTGGGATGGTAGGTGAGGACCAGGGGATCCCTATTCCTAGTGGGGTGGCGGGAGGATGGAGTGAGAGCAGATGTACGTGAAATGGGGGAGATGTGTTTAAGAGCAGAGTTGATAGTGGAGGAAGGGAAGCCCCTTTCTTTAAAAAAGGAAGACATCTCCCTCGTCCTGGAATGAAAAGCCTCATCCTGAGAGCAGATGCAGCGGAGACGGAGGAATTGCGAGAAAGGGATGGCATTTTTGCAGGAGACAGGGTGAGAAGAGGAATAGTCCAGATAACTGAGAGTCAGTAGGCTTATAGTAGACATCAATGGATAAGCTGTCTTCAGAGACAGAGACAGAAAGATCTAGAAAGGGGAGGGAGGTGTCGGAAATGGACCAGGTAAACTTGAGGGCAGGGTGAAAGTTGGAGGCAAAGTTAATAAAGTCAACGAGCTCAGCATGCGTGCAGGAAGCAGTGCCAATGCAGTCGTCGATGTAGTGAAGGAAAGGTGGAGGACAGATATCAGAATAGGCATGGAACATAGATTGTTCCACAAAGCTAACAAAAAGGCAGGCATAGCTAGGACCCATACAGGTGCCCATAGCTACACCTTTAGTTTGGAGGAAGTGGGAGGAGCCAAAGGAGAAATTATTAAAAGTAAGGACTAATTCCACTAGACGGAGCAGAGTGGTGGTAGAGGGAACTGATTAGGTCTGGAATCCAAAAAGAAGCGGAGAGCTTTGAGACCTTCCTGATGGGGGATGGAAGTATATAGGGACTGGACATCCATGGTGAAAATAAAGCGGTGGGGGCCAGGGAACTTAAAATCATCAAGAAGATTAAGAGCCTGAGAAGTGTCATGAACATAGGTAGGAAGGGATTGAACAAGAGGGGATAAAACCGTGTCGAGGTATGCAGAAACGAGTTCGGTGGGGCAGGAGCAAGCTGAGACAATAGGTCTGCCAGGACAGGAAGGTTTGTGGATCTTGGGTAGGAGGTAGAAACGGGAAGTGCGAGGTATGGTAACTATAAGGTTGGTAGCAGTGGATGGGAGATCCCCTGAGCAGATAAAGTTGGTGATGGTGTGGGAGACAATGGCCTGGTGCTCCTTAGTGGGGTCACGATCGAGGGGTAAATAAGAGGAGGTATCCGCAAGTTGTCGCTGTGCCTCGGCAAGGTGGAGGTCGGTACGCCAGACTACAACAGCACCCCCCTTATCGGCGGGTTTAATAATAAGGTTAGGATTAGTGCGGAGGGAGTGGAGAGCAGAGCGTTCCGAAGGAGTGAGATTGGAATGGGAACAAGGTGTGGGTGAAGTCGAGATGGTTGATGTCCCGTCGGCAGTTAGCGATAAAGAGATCCAGAGCAGGCAGAAGACCAGAGTGGGGTGTCCATGAAGAAGAGGAGGGTTGAAGATGGGAGAAGGGGTCATCGGTGGGGATGGAAGAGTCCTTGCCAAAGAAGTAGGCTCGGAGACGGAGACGGCGGAAGAAGAGTTCCGCATCGTGGCGAACACGGAACTCACTGAGGTGTGGGCGAAGCGGGACAAAGGTTAAGGCCCTTACTGAGGACAGAGCGTTCTGCCTCTGACAGTTGAAGGTCGGTGGGGATGGTAAAGACCAGGCACAGATGAGAGTTGGGATCAGATGGGGGAGGGGGGTGGCTGGGGGTGTCAATGGAGAGGGGAGGGTTGGGGTGAGAGGAAGATGGAGCCTCTGAGGACCCAGGAGCTGACGATGGGATCTGAAAGAGATGGGATTGCAGAGTATTGGTGGGGGAAGGGGAGACGCGAGTCCCAATAGCAGCACATAAAGACCCGGCCTGGAGTTCAAGGCTGGAGTCAAACCTTCCCACTATTCATCCCCCTCCAGTCCAGGTGCAAACCATCTCTTTTGTACAAGTCCCACCTTCCCTGGAAGTGAGCCCAATGATCCAAAAGTCTTATGCCTTCCCTACTATATGAACTCCTTAGCCACATATTAAACTGCATAATCTTCCTAGTTCTGGCCTCATTAGCACGTGGCATGGTAGCAGTCCTGAGATCACAAACCTGGAGATCCTGCCCTTAAATTTAGCACCTAACTTCCTGAAACTCCCTATGCAGAACCTCATCACTCTTCCTACCCATGTCATTGGCAGCTACACGGACCATGACTTCTGGTTGTTCACTCTCCTACTTAAGAATGCTGACAGCTCGATCCAAGGTATCCCACAACCGAGCACCTGGGAAGCAACAGATCATCCGGGAATCTTATTCTCGCCCACAAAACCTCCTTTCTGTTCCCCTAAGTAATGAACCACCTATCACCACAGTCTACCTCTTCTTCCCCCTTCCCTTCTGAGTCACAGAGGCAGACTCAGTGCCAAAGACTTGACCACTGTGGCTTTCCTCTGTTAGGTCATTACCCTGTCAGTATCCAAAGTTTTATACCTATTGTCGAGGGGGATGGCCACAGGGGTACTCTGCACAGGCTCCTTAACCCCTTTCCCCTTTCTAACTGACACCCATTTTTCTGTATCCTGCACCTTGGGTGTAACTACCTCTCTATATGTCCTATCTATCACCTCTTCAGCCTCCTGAATGATCTGGAGTTCATCCAGTTCCAGCTCCAACTTCTTAATGCAGTATTTTTAGAAGTTGCTGCTGGATGCACTTCTCACAATTGTAGTTGTCAGGGACACTGGAAGTCTCCCTGCCTCTCCACATCCTGCAAGAGGAGCATTCCACTATCCTGCCTATCATCTCTACCTAGCTGAGCAGATATAAAGAAGAGAAGAAATGAACTCGAGCTTTTCTTTCCTTTGCTTTCTCTGAGTGAAGCCTCTCTTGGTTGAAGCATCGAAGAGCTAAAGCCTTAAGATCATCACTCTGACTATCTCCAACCAGATGGTGGTGGCTTCAACAGTAGCCACTGCACTTGCCTTTCTTCCTTAAATTCACTCTTACTAATTAATCCCGAACGCTGATTGGCCACTGGTCAAAACTCTATTACCCTGTCGCGAACTGCTCTTGCCTTTTTTGCTTAGGCAGTGGACCTGATTGAAGTCCCCTCCTCTCCAAACTTCCAGTGACTGGGTTGGCCACTGATCAAAGCTCTATAAAGAATGGTAATCCTTTCTAGTTTACTTTTTTGGTTTGTTTGCATAATCACATTGTTTTTTTAATATCGTTAAAGTAATTCTACTCTTCCTTTGTCAAGGTGTTTATACACCACAGAACCAGACTCTTCAGCCCATCATTGACATGCACACATTACTTCATTACTCCAGACATATTTTATTCTCTGCGCATTCCCATCAACTCCATTCTCCCTTTCCACACCATAACTTGTGAGCACGCACACCCTGCAGAATAAGAATCTGAATCCGGTTAAATATCATCGACATATGTTGTGAAATGTGTCGCTTTGCCACAGCATTATAGTGCAACACATAAGAAGACTATACATTACGATTAACTAAGCAGTTCAAAAAGAGAACAAAACTAGTGAGGTAGTTGTCATAGCTCTGTTCAGGCAGAGGGGTAAAAGCTATTCATAAGCTACTGAGTGTCATAAAATGTTGAGAGTTCATAAAATCTTCAGGCTCCTATACTTCACTGCTGATGGTAGTGATAAGAAGAGAGCATATCCTGGGTGACGGGAGACCTTAATGATCGATGCCACTTTTGAGGATGTCTTCAATGCTGGAGAGGCTATTGCCCATAATGAAGCTGGCTGAGTTCTCAACTTTTTGCAGCTTTTTCTAGTCCTTTGCAGTGGCCCCTCCAAAAACCAGACAGCTATGCAACCTGTTAGAATGCTCTCTGCTGTACATCTGTAGAAATCTGCTCATCACTGTTGACATTCCAAGTATCCTCAAAATTGCTAATGAAATATAGCTACTGGCATGCCTTCTTCATAATTGCATCAATATTTTGGGGACAGGACAGATCTTCAGAGAAGTTGACACCCTGGAACATGAAACTGCTCACACTTTCCACTGCTGATCACTCGACAAGGATTGGTGTGCGTTCCCTCGACTTCCCTTCCCGAAGTGCACATTCAAGTCTTTGGTCTTACTGACGTTGAGTGTAAGATTGTGGTTGGAACACTACTCAACCAGTCAATTTATCTCACTATATTCTAACTCCTATTCCTGGAATTCTACCACTTATATAGGAGCAATTTGCTGTAGCCAAGTAAACTATAAGTCCATACGTTTTTGAGATGTGAGAGGAATTGGGAGCGCGCAGAAATAAAAAACAGAGTTAGAAAAAGAACATGAAACTGACACAGGTAGTGCTGAAGATTGAACAGCGCTGCCTGAGCCCTGAGTAGCAGTTGTACTAGCTGTGCCCAATTAATCTATAAGTGCATTTCATTTGCATTAGCAGCTTCCTTAATTACTTGAAAGACATTTATAAAAAGTGAACGATCAGCATGAAGATTTTGAAGTAATATTATTAATGATGATATTCTCTGCATGCCACTCAATGGTGTTTTCAGTACAAACACTGAACAGAGAATTTTATGCCTCCATACCCCTCACCCCACACCCTCAAAACTACGACCTATTTTCTAAATGTGTTGCAAGGAAAATTAAATGTTGGAACTGAAGTACATAATTGGCAAAAAATATGAAAAAAAATCCAGGTAATGCATCAGTAATTTTCTGATTGCTACAATGGCTGGCAAAGTACATCACACTGAGGTGGAATGAGAAAATATAATTCAATGCTTTCCCTGAATAAACAGCAGTGAATGTGAAATCAATGAAAACCATTAAAATAACAAGCTTTGTAAAATCAGTAGGCTTGCTGGAACTGCCTCATTCTGCAATCTCCTTGCTAAGTAGCTGAGCAGGCTTTCACATTTCTCCGTGCCTTGCAATAAGGAGAGCATGCTATTCTAGAAAACCTTGTTTGATTTTCTCATCGTGAAAGATAGCCTTATCATCTATTTACATTTTAAATAAAGTTGTAGTTCTCTTCCCATTGCTCTCCCACTTGGATTTCAATACATATAAGTAATTCTTTCCAGTCACACTGCACCAACACCAGATGTGAAAGCATATTTACATATGGGCAAGAACAGTAGATATCTGCTTTCTTCAAGATTAGAAGGTTCATTTTCGTCTTCCTTCTAAATGATTTAGAGTTTGTTGTTTTACCATCAATGCTGCCAATTGAGACCACGTAATGTTCAGAAGGATTATCTACAGGTGCTAAAATTGATAGCTCATCAACATTACACTACTTAGTTCATTAGATAGCTTTATTTCCAGCTTTGATTATATTATTGCAAATGCTTAACATGATATTCCCCAATCCACTGCATTTTTATTATATGCCATAAACTCGCTTCAACATCTTGAGAATAGATTACCCATGTGAACAGTTGTGCAAGTACCCTCCTCATCATCCAAGGACCTAAAAATTCCTTTTAAGTCAAGCAGCAATTTACATGTAACTTAGTACACTTAATGTGTATACATTAAGTACACATGTTGTGTCTTCCCCAATGCTGGAGAAACTAAATGCAGATTAGTTGATTGCTTTACAGAAAACTTCAATTCAGTCTCCAGTGGTAATCCTAACTTGCCAGATGTCACTTTAATTATCCATCCCAGATCAGTATTGATGGCACAGTAGAATGAAACCCAAGTATAAGCTTGAGGAAAGACACTTCTGACTCTGACCAGATATAAAACAGCTCCTAAAACTTAACACTTAAGTCAATAACTTCAGATATGTACTCCCTGTCTCTGTCTCTCTCTCTCTCTCTCTCTCTCTCCCTCTCTCTCTCTCTCTCTCTCTCTCTCTCTCTCTCTCTCTCTCTCTCAAGAAAAAGCTAATGTTGTGTGCTACCAAACGTTCGTAAGAACTGAGAAAAAATAGAGAAGTAGATTTAAAATATGTATTAAGATGCAATTGGGACTAGAAGGGAGGAGAGAGTGAAAGGAAAGGTTGGAGATAAGTGGAAGATAGGAAACATTGAATCACAAATGGCCATATGTGTTACATGAAATAAGATCACCATGAAGTAAGTAAGAAAATAATATATTAATATGGAGGAGCAATAAAACAGCTCATGCTGCACATCTGAAGTAAAACAGAAGAAAATTTAGTTATAGTCACCAGATCAGGCTTTATCTGTTGGAGGTAAAACAGAGCTAGCATGTCTAGTTAATGACATCTACCAGAATGGTCATTAGTTTGAAACATGAATTCCACTTCTCTCTTCAGAGATGCGGAGTGACCTTTTGAGTATCTTCAGCCGTTTCTATGTATGTCTCAGTTTGAGGGAGGTATAAAAGTTGAATAATTACCTGAATCCATGGAGATCAAATCTGATGTTTACTGAAGAAAGAAACAGTTGTGAAAATGAGCTTTGGAGATATCTCATCAAAAACAGGGAATACAGAAATGAATAAAGATAGACAAAGCAAGAGACTCAGTTGAAAGAGAAATTATATTCCAGACAGATGACATTCTATAGAACCGTGTCAAATTAGAGATGAAAAAAAAGAAATTCAGCAAAATGGAGAAACAAAGAGGAAGGGTTTGTGTTAGTGCAGAGACTGAAATAATTAAATGAAGCAATGGCAATAGTGCTGGCCAGATATGTTATTAAATAAAACTATCAGCATCAAAGTAAAAAGTAAATTTTATTATTATCAAAGTACATACAGAATATGTCACCATATACGACCCTGAGATTTGTTTTCTTGTGTGCATTCTCAGCAGATCTATAGAATAGTAACTCTAACAGGATTAATGAAAGATCAACCAGAGTGCAGAAGACAACAAACTGTCCAAATACAAATACAAATTAATAGCAATAAATAATGAACATGAAATAATGAGTTAAAGATTCCATAAAAGTGAAATATTTGGTTGTGGGAACATTTCACTGATGGGGCAAATGAAGGTAGTGATCCCCTTTTATTTAACAGCCTGAAGGTAGAGGGTAGTAACTGTTCATGAACCTTGTGGTGCTAATCCTGAGGCTCTTGTACCTTCTACCTGATGGCAGCAGAGAGTAAAGTAAATAGCCTGAGTGGTGGGGAACTCTGATGAGGGACGCTGCTATCCTACAATAGCATTTCAAGTAGATGTGCTCCAACACCTTGTGTCGGAGGGACAGAAGGTTGGCAGAGGCATTGGCATGGCTCTGCTGATAAGGAATGGCATCAAATCAGTAGAAAGATGTGGCATAGGATTAGATGATGTTGAATCCTTGTGGGTTGAGTTAAGAAACTGCAAGAGTAAAAGGACATGATGGCAGTTATATACAGGCCTCCCAACAGTAGCAGGGATGTGGACCACACATTATAATGGGAAACAGAAAAGGTACATCAAAATGATAGTCATGGGAGATTTCAACATACAGGTTAATTGGGAAAATCCGGTTGATAATGGTAGACGGTGAGTTTGTTGAATGCCTAAGAGATGGCTTTTTAGAGCTCTTTGTTATTGAGCCTACAAGGAGATCAGATACACTGGATTCGGGTGCTATGTAATGATCTGGAGGTGATTAGGGAGTTGAAAGTAAAAGAACCCTTAGGAGTCAGTGATCACAATATGATTGAGTTCAACATGAAATTTGATAGGGAGTGTGACGAGAATACACATAAATTAAGATGTTTGCTGGCCTGGGCTAGCATCAGTGGCATCAGCAGTGGTCTGCCACCTGTCCTCAGGGGAGGGAGAGATAAGGAACAATGAAGCGGCATCTGGAGATGTGTAATGAAGGGACGGGAGAGAGAGCTGTCTGGAGCGGCTCCCCCTTTGAACCCTGAACTGTTTGAAGTGATGGACAGGCGATACCCCAGCAGGGGGATAAAAAGGGACAGGTTCGCTAAGGCAACACACACGACACCCGAGGTAACGAGACCCTGGAAGCGGTGCGCCTCTCACAAGTCGGTGGGAAGTACCGGGCCATAAACGCACAGGGTGGAAAGGTACGATCAGCGGGAACCCGGTGTGTGTCCACCCTCGCTTGGGTGCCGGGTTCACTGCAGAGGATCGACCGCATCTGGAGGAGGGGTCACAGTCGGTGACCTCAGGTGACATCACAAAGGACTCGCCCGAAAGCTGCTTGTGAGCAATATCACCGGTCTGTGAGTGGAAGCCGTTTCTGAATGATCAGTCGTTCTCGTTCTCTCTCTCCCTCCCCCCCCCCCACGTTGTCCATCGCCATGGCAACGATTACGGCGAACTGAACTAAATCGAACTGGACTTTTGTGTCACTTTGAAATTGGTCATTTACCCCTAGACAACGATAGAGCTTGATTGATGCTGTTATCTTAATTCTGTGCACATGTGTGTTTATCATTGCTGAACTGTTGCATTTATTATCCTTTCGATTACTGTGTTGCTTGTTTCTTTAATAAGACTTTCTTAGTTCTAGTAATCCAAACTCCAACTGAGTGATCCATTTCTGCTGGTTTGGCAACCCAGTTACGGGGTACGTAACAGGAGAAATTAGCAGTATTTCAGTGGATTAAAGGAAATTAAAGTGTATGAGAGAGGAGTTGGCCAAAGTAAATTGGAAGGAGATACTGGGAGAGATGACAGTAGAGAAGCAATGATGTGAATTTCTGGGAAAAATGAGGAACGTGCAGGAGAGATGCATTTCAAAAAAAGAAGAAATACTCAAATAGCAAAGTAGTACAACCGTGGCTGACAAGGGAAGTCAAAAGTAATGTAAAGCAAAAGGGAGGGCATACAACCAAACAAAAATTACTGGGAAGATAGAGGATTGGAAAGCTTTTAAAAACCTACAGAGAGCAAGTAAAAAG
The DNA here is from genome assembly GCF_963921235.1 of Mobula hypostoma. Taxonomy (NCBI): domain Eukaryota; kingdom Metazoa; phylum Chordata; class Chondrichthyes; order Myliobatiformes; family Myliobatidae; genus Mobula; species Mobula hypostoma. The sequence continues at coordinate 77,435,519 of NC_086099.1, read as the reverse complement.
AATCCTTAGGAGGGAAAAGATGAAATATGAAAGCAAGCTAGCAAATCATGTCAAAGTGGATAGTAAAAGCTTTTTCTAGTATGTAAAAAATAAAAGAGAGCTGAAACTGGATATAGGACTGCTAGAAAATGAGGTCGGGGAAATAATAACAAGGGACAAGGAGATGGCAGATGAACTAATTGATTATCTTGCATCAGTCTTCACTATTGAAGATACTAGCAGTGTGCCAATATTTAAGGGTGTGAGGGAGGAGAGTAAGTGCAATTACTTTTACAAGGGAGAACGTGTCAAAAAGCTGAAAGCCCTAAGGGTACTAAGTCACCTGGACCAGATGAACTGCACCCTAGGATCCTGAAAGAGGTAGCAGTAGAGATTGTGGAGGTATTAGTAATGATGATTAAAAATATCAGTGGACTCTGGCATGATACCAGAGGACTGGAAAATTGCAAGTGTCACTCCACTCATTAAGAAGGGAGAAAAGCATCGGAAAGGAAATTATAGACCTATTAGCTTGACCTCAGTGCCTCAGAGGTTGGGAAGATGTTGGAGTTAATTATTAAAGATGACGTTATGGAGTACTTTGTGACACAAGACAAGATACAGCAAAGTCAGCTTTGTTTCCTTAAAGAAAAATCTTGCCTGTTGGAATTCTTTCCGGAGATTACAAGTAGGACAGATAAAGGGGATGCAGTGGTTGTTGTATATTTGGACTTTCAGAAAGCCTTTGACAAGTCACACATAAGGTTGCTTACCAAGTTCAGAGCCCATGGCCTGTACATAACTACTGGCATGGTTATAGCATTGACTGATTGGTAGGAGGCAGCAAGTGGGAATAAAAGGATCCTTTTCTGTTTGGCTGCCAATGACTAGTGGTGTTCCGTAGGGGTTGGTGTTGGGACCACTTCTTTTTATACTGTATATCAGAGATTTAGATGATGAAATGATGACAGATGATACGAAGACTGGTGGAGGGGTAGGTAATGTTAAGGAAACAGGAAGACTGCAGATGGACTTAGACAGAGAAGGAGTATAGGTAAGAAAGTGGGAATTGAAATGCAATGTTGGAAAAAGCATGGTCGTGCACTTTGGTAGTAAAAATAAATGTGCAGACTATTTTCTATATGGTGAGAAAATCCAAAAATCTGAAATGCAAAGGGACTTGGGAATCCTTGTCCAGAACACCTTAAATGTTAACTTGCAGGAAGTGTCTGTGGTGAGGAAGGCAAATACAATGTTAGCATTCACTTCAAGAGGTCTAGAATACGAGAGCAGGGATGTGATGCTCAGGCTTTATAAGGCACAGGTGAGGCCTCCCCTTGAGTATTGTGAACAGTTTTGTTCTCCTCTTCTAAGAAAAGATGTGCTGGCATTGAAGAGGGTTCAGAAGATGTTCACAAGGATGATTCTGGGAATGAAAGTGTTATATGAGGAATAACTGATTGCTCTGAGTCTCTACTCACTGGAATTTAGAAGGATATGGGGGATCTCTGTGGTAAACCATATATATATGTCGTAACTGGGTTACCTGTCTGGACACGTCCCTCTGCTGACTGCCCCTGTGACTCCTCCCACAGAACCCTGAATAAAGGCTAATTTTGCCTTGCTCCTCCTCCTCAGTCCAGGGGCAGACACTCAGCATGAAGGTCACGTTTTACTGTGAATAAAAGCCTTTCAGTATTTACCCTACTTCAGTCTTTTGGAGTAATTGAAGGTGCATCAATCTCATTGAAATCTTTCTAATGTTGAAAGGCCTAGACAGAGTAGATGTGGAAAGGATGTTTCCCATGGTAGAGGAGTCTAGGACAAGAGGACACAACCTCAGGAAAGAGTGGCATCCATTTAAAACAGAGATGTGGAGAAATTTCTTTAACCAGATGGTGATGAATTTGTGGAATTTGTTACCACAGCTAGCTGTGGAGGCCAGGTCATTGGATAATTAGATGATGGAATGATGGCATATACTTAAGGATGAGCTTGATAGTTTAATGATTGGACATGGCATCAAAGGTTATGGAGAGAAGACCAGGGAATGAGGCTGAGGTGGGTAAAAAAGGATCATCCATGATTGAATGGCAGAGATGACACAATGGGCCAAATGGCCTAATTCTGCTCCTATGTCTGAGGGTCTTATGATTGGGAGGGCTTTACCCATGATGTGTTATGCTAAATCCACTACATTTTGTAGGATTTTCTGTTCAGAGTCATTGGTGCTTCCATGCCAGGCTGTAATGGAGCCAGCCAATAGAGTCTCCACTACACATTCTGAGAAGTTTGTCGAAGTTTTAGATGTCATGTTGTTCCTCTGTAGACTCTCAACCAAGTAGAGGCACTGCGATGCTTTTTTCACAATTGCACTTATGTGCTGGGTTTGTAACAGGTCCTTTGAAATACTAACACCCAGGAATTTAAAGTTGTTAACTCTCTCCTCCTCTGATCCTCCAATAAAGATTGGCTCATAGACATCCGGCTTCCCTTTCCTGAAATCTATAATCAGGTCTTCGATCTTATTGATCTTGAGTGAGAGGTTGTTGTTATAACACCACTCAGCAGGATCTTCAATCTCCCTCCTGAATGCTGATTCATCACATCCTTTGATTTGGCCCACAACAGTGGTGTCATCAGCAAACATGAAAATGTCACTGGAGCTGTGCTTAGCCTCGCAGTCATAGATGTAAAGTGAGTAGAGCAGGATCGAAGGTCACAACCCTGTACTGATGGAGTTACGGGAGGAGACGTTGTTGCCAATCCAAACTGACTGTATTCTGCAAGTGAGGAAATCCAGGATCCAACTACAGAGATTAGGACAACAAAGATGTGGTCATCGGAGGCAGAGTATCTACAGAATTTTTAAATAGAAGGTAGTAGCATCAAGTTGGAAATACTACAAATTTCTGTGGAAGGCGTGAATAAGGAATCCATATCCTTGTCCTAAGTGGGAGGAATGAGGTGACAACAGATGTGGTCAGGGGTCCCGTTAACCATGGAAGGGATGAAGGGAGGCACTTTGGAGGCATTTGGGTGGAACTTGATATTGTCAGAACCAATGCTCCAAAAGAAAAAAAAAGACTAGATATTAGAAATCTGAAGCACATGAAAAAAACCTTTATATAACTATTAAACAACCTTACTGAGTAACTGCAAAATGCAGCTAGAAGTCCAACATTGATTAAAGCCTTTACAGCCTGAACTGATGAAGCAGGGCCCTCTTCAGCTGCAGATAAGAGCTCAATATGAAATGAGTTTGGATAATCTCATCCAACTGCTTGAGTGCATGATTCCTAACATGACAGTGCCTTTAGGAAAAGAGGAAAGCAAGCAAAAAATTATTGAAAGTGGATTTGAAAACTTGAGTACAGATGTCTTGATTCAATAATATCAGTCCCTATTGAGACCATATCTGGAATATCATGTATAGGTCTCATTTCCCAACCCAAGACGGATGTGTTTGTGATAGAGGAGTGCAGCAAAAGGTTCACCAGATTGATTTTTGGGATGGCAGGTTAATCGTAGAAGGAAAGATTAAGTAGATAGGTATACTTTCTAGAGTTTAGCAGAATGAGAAATTCTCTCACCGGAGCAAAAAATATTTCATAGGGTTTAGTAGCTTAGGTGATGTTTTTCTTGGCCATGGTACATAGAAACAAGAGCCACTGTTTCAAAGTGAGGGATTGGCCATTCAGGACCATGATGAGAGGTAATTCCTTTACCCAGAGGCTAGTGAATCTTTGTGTATCTCCACCCTAAGACGCTGTGGAGGTTCAGTCTTTGAACTATTCCAGAGCAAGTTCAAAAATGTATCAAGGGAATATACATTTATCAAGTGATATAAAGTTACCACTGGAAAGAGGCACGGAAATAATATATCAGCCATGGAATATAGCATGAATGCTAGAGCATTACGACAAGTCAAAAAACCTACTCCTGCTTCTATTTTTGATGTTCTTATCTCTCTCAATGAAATTAATTGCAGGATGAAGAAAATCTGGTTGATGCAACAGAAACAGCTCTGAGTACGTATGTGGGTAGGACAGGACAGGATAAACTAAGTCTCCCTTTCCAGGTAACTGTGAGACATCAGACTTGATAGCATTGAAAGTTGACAATGGGTGACAGATTGCAAGTGTTCAACTTCTGTGCATAAACATTCTTCAACTTAGTAAGTACGAAATTCATCACCCTAATTTACTCATTCTTGAGTAATCAGAAGTTCACAGTTAATACTATCGTTAGTTTTTATCAGCTTTATTACAATGAAAACTAGCCAAAATAATTTTCATGTAAATAGCAAAAGTGCAGATAAAATGTAAAATCATTTTCACACTCAGTTTAATTAATCAGAATAAAATGCATGAGTATAGGATAAACGTTATTTCATGGGTCACTTAAAATGTAATTTCTGCTGACGAGAGATTCAGATTAATACTGGTATGGCATTTTATGCAGATATTAATCCTTAGTCACTGTCAGCAGCAATATGAGTGCAAGCTGTAAAATGACATATAATTATTCCACATGGCTGTTTCTGCAACAAGAATCATAATTACCTCCAACTTCCTGAAATAAAATTATTGATTATTTTGCAGAAATCTCTCCTACTGTTTATTTTCTGATACTCTAAACCCAACTCCAGTTTCTCACTTAATAGTTCTTTTGCTATTTTGATTAAGCTACTTTACTTTAATGCATGACTAAATCTTTCACAGTTGCACATTATGTAGAGAAAGAAAAGAACTCAATAGAAAACTGTGAAATGCAACTTTCAAGCTATTCATTTTTTATCAACATATTCACAATAAATAAAGCCCAACATTTACTTTATTTATGCCCTTTATGTTTCCTGTTTTTTTCCATTCAGTCTCTATAAAGTCCATTATCCTACATTCTTTTAACTGCTCTCAATCTGTCCTCTCACCTTCAACCAACTTTGCAATGATATCCCAAGGTCTCCATTCTACCATTTTAGAATTCTACTCACCAGATTTTATTGCCTCTTTTCATTGGAATAAATACAAATAAATTATTCTTGTCATTGTCTATCTAGACAGAGGAAAAGGGAATGGTATAAATACAGATGCTGCATTTCCTGTCGTTACATGGTAAAATGCTGTGAATATGGGAACTGGCAGAATGAGAAATAAAATGTATGGGAGAGAACAGTCAGATTCCAGCTATTGAAATAGTTTTGAAGTGTTGCCCCACTAAAAAACTAGGAAAATTGCAGCCAACTTACACTCAGTAATGGTATCATTGATCTTACATAGTGATCTAAACACTAGAGATAACAGATGCTCCTTTCTTCAAAAACAGTTGAGATAACCCTTTAACAATGCACCTGAAAACATTTTTGACAGTGGACTACCTCCCTAGAAATGGAATATCACCATAGATTTTTGTTCTGACACAGTGTTTCTGACCTGAAACATGAACTCTATTTCTCTTTCCACATATACTGCCTGACCTACTGAATGTTTCCAGCACTTTGTTTTTATTTTAAATTGTTTTATATCTCTGCAGTGGGATTTGACCCCTCAAGTGTATAGTAAAATATTCTGAGTTAAGATACATTGCTCGGCAAAGTGCATATTTTATACAAATCTCATTCTACATATTTTAACACATATTGTATTGTCTCAGAAGGACACATATTCCTACTGAATTTATTCCATGTCAGTAAAGACAGCATAATGAGATGTCTACTGTACATTGGATGTTATTATCCTCACAGTTCTTTTAGTTGCAATGCTACATCTAAGTCAAAAGTTCATGGATTCAAGAAATATTTCAAGGCTTAAAGACAAGAAATTAAAATGAATTCTTCAATGTAGTTTTTACCTTGTTTAAATGAGAGCTTATACTTTTGGTGAATTTTCCAGGCATTCCCAGGAGTTAATAAAGCACAAATGAAATAAGATGGTCTGTTTGAATTTTGGAGTAAAAATATCCACCCTTCCATTTGGCACTGAAAGGAATAAGGTTTGTAACTAGATAATGTAAATACTGTGGGATTTATTTTTCTTCCTCTGGTGAAGGAAGTTAAGTAATTCAAAAAGTAGAAAGTAATTATTCCTAACAATGTAAATATTAGGTAATGAACCAAACTCTGGTGTTTGGAATGTTTCGAGGAGAAGTGGTAGATTGGAGCATTTTCATCGTGGGTGGGAAAACTGCCATTAACTTGGGAATTTTCTTCATCTTCACCTCCAAACTGTATGGTGGAGAAGGAGAGGAATATCTATAAAGAATTTCCATGGCTGTTTTCAAGGGATGTGAATTTGAGGGATATGACTAAGTCCCAACTTGTCATCCAAACCTCAGTGGCAGCACTCTCACTTGAGTCAAGGAACATGGATCACTCTGGACACATCTTTGCCCTGACAATTCTGTGCAGTACTATGAGAATCCTATGGCATTGCAGGTACTTTCTTAGAAGGATAGTCAAGCAAGGCTTCTTCTATCATTCTGCTCTTCCTAAGTGTTCCCATGCCTCTTTTACAAAAGGTCTGGAGAAATTCTTCTCACAATTGTGGATTATTTATTGCTCAATCAAAAGCAATAAACATATTATTGGTTGCATGAGTACGTTTACCTTGATTTTTCTCCTGTAATTTGGCTCTCCTATACTCCCTAATTTAGAACAGCAGCCTCATTTCGAAACTATTACTATGTCTTTTTGCAAAATCCTGAGTCTAAGCAGTATCTTTAAAAACATTCCTTTTGGTTTGTAAAATCAAAAATGGTAGATGCTAGAAATCTGAAATAAAAAAGCAGAAAACGCTGGAAGCACATACATTAGGTCAGCCATGGAATAAGAAACAGAGTTAAGGATTCAAACCGAAACATTTACTCTGTTTTTCTGTCACAGATACTCCCTAATCTGCTGAATATTTCCAACATCATCTGTTCATTTTGATTTTATTGTTTCTGAATTCTGCAGCAGTGGCAGTGGGAGCTGAAGAATTTTCTGAATTTTCAAAGGAAAGGAAGGGATCCTCAGTAAAGTGATCTTTCACAGAGAAAAAACAACAATCTTGATAGGACCTTCTATATTTAGTTAAAAACAGGTTAAAGTACTAAGCACTAGAGACACCATCAGTTCCCCCCTGTCCAAGCTTCCTCATTTGGAGTCAAATACTTTTCTTTGTTTCCAATAGGGGGTCTGAAATAAATATTTCTCTGAAATGAACGTGGATGTTGGGATATGAAAATGCCTTACTTCCAATCAAAATAATACAAGCAGCACAAAAATGTTCATGCTTTCTACTTAATATCATGAAATAGACAGTGCTATTGTCAGAGCCCAAAATTAGAGGAACTTCATTGCAGGAGCACTTTCTGAGAAACACACATCAAAGTTGCTGGTGAACGCAGCAGGCCAGGCAGCATCTCTAGGAAGAGGTACAGTCGGCGTTTCGGGCCGAGACCCTTCGTCAGAACAAACTGAAGGAAGAGCTAGTAAGAGATTTGAAAGTGGGAGGGGGAGGGGGAGATCCAAAATGATAGGAGAAGACAGGAGGGGGAGGGATGGAGCCAAGAGCTGGACAGGTGATTGGCAAAAGGGATATGAGAGGACTTTTACCAATCACCTGTCCAGCTCTTGGCTCCATCCTTCCCCCTCCTGTCTTCTATCATTTTGGATCTCCCCCTCCCCCTCCCACTTTCAAATCTCTTACTAGCTCTTCCTTCAGTTTGTCCTGACGAAGGGTCTCGGCCCGAAACGTCGACTGTACCTCTTCCTAGAGATGCTGCCTGGCCTGCTGTGTTCACCAGCAACTTTGATGTGTGTTGCTTGAGTTTCCAGCATCTGCAGAATTCCTTGTGTTTGCATTTTCTGAGAATTCATTTTGATTTAAGCTTGGGCTAAATAAAGATACCTTAAATGAGGAAAGAAAAATATGTAAAAATCATACCATTTAGTGCAGGATTCTTAGGAGCTTGACAACCTCCCTTCCTAAGAATGGGAGTGGTGGACAACTCCTCTAGCCATACTTGCATACCACATGCAGCATTTAATGGATGATTTTTCAGTTTCCTTTGCAGCAAATTTCTCCGTTGTGCCCACACCAACTTCCTTGGTAAAGCTAGTTTGCTGGACAATTTTTTTTTATCGTGATTTCTTAGAAATTACCCCCAGGAGAGAGGCAGTGGCTGGATAAGTACCAGTCTGCTGAGATCATTGTAGGCAACACCTTTCATGTCTCCACCCTTGCAACTTTGCAGGGCCCTATGCTGAGATGATACAGTCTAAAGAATGCGTGTCCAAGCCCAGTGGGACTCAGGGTTCACTAAGAACCTAAACCACACTCCAAAAAATTCTTCACCCTACACTTCAAGCTAAAAGGGGCTTTTCAAATTATTGCTTTTCAATCAACTCCTCCCCTTCCAGTTCCTCTACTCTTGCCTTGTAGATCTACTCTACTCTGTTGTGTGTTGCAATGGCTGCCTCCTCAACATGAAAAATATGGGCAGCATATAAGCAACCTACCTGAAAAGCATCAGGTTGCCAGCAATCTGCTCAGTATGGAATGCCAGAGCTCCTCTAGTGTCTCCAGTCTCTGAAACCAAAGTATCATTTAGTTTGATCTGACACATTTTGTGTCAGCATGGCTCTCAGTGAAGGCATGCTTTGATTACTACTCAAATCAATAACCATTCATTGGTATTGTTCACTATTAATGACCTTCTTCAGTTTTCCAGGACAGCTAAAACAATTGTCACTGCAGTTTGTGACAGGTTAAGAGATACAATCACCGATGCCAAAATTCCACATAGTAACATACATAATATGTCATCCACGATCACATACCAACTGCATTTGGAACCCCTTTGGATTCAAGAATATGAACAATTGGCTTACAGGAAGCATAAACTAATGGATGAATGGCTCCCTGCCAAAATTCGTAACCATACAACAGGCATATTTTCTTCCTTATCTCAGGCAGGTGGAAATGAACATTTTTTTCTTTGAATGAGATTCTCAGTGGTGTCCTTTATGTAACAGTGGATGGAAAACAACAAGATACTGGCTATATCATCTTAAGAAGGCACCTCAGAAAGGCAGCATTCATTATTAAGGACCACTATCACCCTGGACATGCCCTCTGATCATAGTTACCATCAGGAAGGAGTTACAGAAGCCTGAAGGCACACACTCAGCAATTCAGAAACAGCTTCTTCTGCTCTGCCATCTGATTTTTAAATGGATATAGAACCAATGAACAAACACTACCTCCCTTTTTTTAAAATATTATTTCTGTTTTTCCCCTATTTTTAATTTAACTATTTAATATACATATATAAATATATATGTACTGTAATTGATTTGCTTTCTTTTTCTATATTATCATGTATTACATTAAGTAAACAAATTTCATGACATGTGTTGATGATATTAAACCTAATTCTGCTCCTGCTTCTGATTCTGATATCTCCAATATTAGCACGACGCAAGTCAGACAGACTGTCCTTTCATGGGCATCGGCAGGAAGATCCATACCCTGCTCTAAGCTTGGAGTTGTGGTTGCAAGTGTTTTACGACTTTAGAGAGGTATTCATCTCAAAAATTATTCACCACCAAGATTTATGTAGAACTGCTCTCCAAATACACTGGGTGGATATGGCCATCTGATGTAACTTCTATTCTCCTTTCTCTAGCAGATCGTCCTTCTTGTGGGGTCTCATGCTACCTTATTAGCCACATTTGATTCTACATTAACAAACCCGTGTCAGGAATATAGATGAATCAAGTCAAATTTATTGTCATTTAACTACATACATGTATATAATGTATATAATCATATAATGTATATAGAAACGAGACGACTATCCTCTGACCCTGGGTGTAACGCACAGTAGTAGCTATAATACAATAACTTATGAAGGTAAGGATAAAATCTACAGATGGATCACACATAAGTAACAAACTAAACTACAGTAGTATTAAATATTGTAAGGTACGGAACAGAACAAAATGTGACACTGAGCACGATGTGCAGAAGCCTAATAACCTGGGAGAAGAAGTTGTTTTTCATCTTGATCATTGTTCTTTTTATGAATCGTAGTCCCCTACCTGATGGTAGAAAGTCAAAAAAGATGCAGGATGGAGTGGTGAGATCCTTAATAATACTAATTTAATTTATTTAAATCTTACATCCGTCTCACAACATGAGGGAGTAAAAGTCTTTGTGTTATAAAGTCTTTGTGTTATGACTCCATCGCAATGTACAGACGTATGAATTTATAAGTCTAGTGGTTTGTAGAAAAAAGCTATCCCATAGCCTGTCAGCCCAAGCTTCAATGCTGCAGTACTGTTTTCCAGACAGAAGACAGAGGGAAGGGCCTTACATTTGCAGCGCTCCTGATAAAATGTCCCTGACGGATGGTAGGGAGACCCCTATGATCCTTTCAGCTGTTCTTACCGTCCTTTGTAGGGACTTTCGGCACAAAGCTCAACTGCTCCACACCAGATGGAGATGAAACTTGTCAGGACGCTCTCATTGGTGCTCCTGTAAAGTGCAGTTAAGATGGGTAGGCGTGACTTTGCTTGCCTCAGTCCTCTTAGGAAGTGGAGATGCTGCTGTGCCTTCTTGTTCAGGGAGGTGATATTAAGGGAACAAGTGAGGTCATCCATGGTGTGAACTCCAAGGAACTTGGTGCACTTAACTCTCTCATGGTTTTTCTATATTATCATGTATTGCACTAAGTTAACAAATTTCATGACATATGTTAGTGATATTAAACCTAATTCTGCTTCTGCTTCTGATTCTGATATCTCCAATATTAGCACGAGGATGGCACGATGCCTTATTAGCTCATTTATTTCTATATTCATAGAGGAACCATGAATTTGCAGAGGGGAGGTGGCTTGTCTGCACTTCCTGAAGTCCACAATGATTTCATTTGTCTTCTCCACATTGAGGCTTCAGTTGTTCTACTCCCACCAATTCACCAGCTGCTTCACTTTTTCTCTATACCCTATCTTATTATCGTTCTTCGTTAGGCCAACTAATGTCGTGCCAGTCGCAAACTTGATGACTCGGTTTGAATTAGATACTGCGGCTCAGTCATGCATCAGCAGTGTGACCAGAAACAAGCTGAGAACACAGCCTTGTGGAGCACCAGTTCTCAGTGTAATGGGACAAGAGACATTGCTGCCCACATGGACTGACTGTGGCATTACTGTTAAGAAGTCCGGTTTCCAATTGCAGAGGAAGGCTTTTGAACCCAGCTAGGACAATTTCCCCACCAGTTTCTGGGGTATGATAATGTCAATGCCAAACTGAAGTCTATATACAGCAGTCTGGCCTACGAGACTCCATTTTCCAGGTGGGACAGGACAGAGTGGAGGGCAGAGGCTATTGCACTGTCAGTGGATCGATTTGACTGATGAGTGACTGGAAATGGTCCAGTATAGACTGGAGAAAGGCTTTAATGTGCTCCATAACCAGCTGCTCAAAGCATTTCATAATGGTTGATGTTAATACCACAGGACAATAGTCATTTAGGCAGGTTACTGTCTCCTTTTTTGGCACTGGAATGATGGTTGCCGCCTTGAAAGCTGAGGGGACAGTGGATTGTTCCAGAGAGGTGTTGAATATACCTGTCAGTATCTCTGTCAGCTGGGCTGCTCAATCTTTCAGAACCCGACCTGGTATATTATCCAGCCCTGCAGCTTTGCGTGGATTGACTTTGGCCAGGATCGTCCTCACCTCAGCTTCAGCCAGACGGAGTGTCTGCTCCCCGGGGGGGGGGGCGGGGCACACTTCCTCGCCAGGACTTTGTTCTGCGCATTAAACCAGTCGTAGAAGATGTTCAGCCTCTCAGGGAGTGAAGCATCCCGGTCACTGACGTGCAGGGTATTCTGTAATCCTCTGAATTCCCTGTCACATGTGCCTGGTGTCTCTGGAATCACAGAAGTGGCTGTAAATTCTCTGAGGATGCTCCCATTCCACCTTCCTGATGGAGCGGGAAAGCACAGTTCTTGCTTCCCTGAGAGCTATCACATTCCCTGATTGAAAGTCAGCATCACGATCCCTCAGTCATGCATGGATCTCTGCAGTCAGCCATGGCTTCTGATTTGCCCACACCCGGATGTATTTCATAATGGTAACATCCTCCATGCACTTCTCTTTGTGGCTGGTCACAGAATCCGCATATTCTTCAATTCTTACAGATACTCTTACAAACAAGAGAGAATCTGTAGATGCTAGAATCCAAGTGTAACACCCTGGAAAAGGTTTCACTGCTAACATAATAGTCTTTCTGTAGAAGCACTCTTTGGGTTATGGTTAGAGATAACGGGTGCTTGGGAATGTGAGCTGGGTCCTTTGTTTAGCAGAAGATGAAGAGAGAAGATGCTGGAGATTCGAACTGATGGGGGACTGAGATTCGATGGAGCAAGGTGCCGAGATCGACTGAGTATCAGTGAAATATGAATTTTGGGAAGAGTTGAGCTCCAACTTGTGCACATTTGACTGTTTAATTATAATGGGCCCTTTTTTGTTTTTTTCTTTCTTTTCTTTACTAACCTTTTAGTTAAGATTCATAAATATAATTAATTTAATCGTATGAAGTGTGCTGTCTGTTATTTCTGGGCACTGAGTTATAACAGGGTAGCAAATTACACAGCATCCACACAAACTGGAATTTTCAATCTCAATCATCTCAATCTCCAGGGTGTGGCGCGACTGAAGTGTGTATTTCCTAGACTTACGCAGCCAAGGAAACCAGTGGGGTTTCACAACACACACAAAATACTGGAGGAACTGAGCAGGCCAGGTAGCATCTGTGGAAAAAAGTACAGTCGTCGCTTTGGGCCGAGACCCTTAGGCAGGACTCAAAAAAGTACCATCGACGTTTTGAGCCAAAACCCTTTGGCAGGACTTCCTCGACATGAACATGGTTGCTATAGGTATCTTTCTCCAGTTCATATTATCAAAGCAATCCTGCAGTGCAGAGATTGCACCCTCAGGCCAGGTTTTCACCACTTTTAGAACAGGTTTGACCTGTTTGATCACTGGTTTGTATGCTGGAATTCACATTACAGGTATATGAACTGGGAGTCCAACGTGGGATCAAGGGACTACTTTATAGGCCCCTGATATGTTAGTGTAAACCAGCTCTAGTGTACTTTCACCTCTGGTAACAAAATCAACATGCTGGTGGAACTTAGGCAGGACTGTCTTTAGGTTTGCATGGTTAAAATCTCCTGTGATAATGAAGATAACATCGGGATGATTGGTTTGAAAGTCACTGATGGTGTTATAGAGCTCATGCAGCTACAGCTACCAGCACAGTTGAAGTGAACTCCCTTGGGATATAAAACAGTCTGCACTTCACAGAAATAAATTCAACCATCAGTGAAAGCGGGAAGGGTAAGGCATTATGTCAACAAAAAGTACTTTAGCATCAGCTTTGCCACTGAGACTTTAGCAACATCAAACACCATAAAAAACCTCAAAACTGTGTGAAATCAAGACCAAAGCCAGAAAATGTAGAGCAACAGCCAACTTATAAATGGTTGATTTCTTTTAATATTAATGATTGCGAAAGGCAGTCATTTGGAAAGATGAGTTCAAAATGGCTGCCTTAGAGTCAAATTGGTGTTGCCCTTTCATTAATACTAGGATGTCCTTATATTTCTGGATTTCTAGTGGATATTAGCTGCATTTCCTCCAGTTAAATCATGTTGGGTTTACCATCTTGGTAGCAGAAGCAGACTCTTAATACCTACTTTTCATATAAGATTTAAGAAGCATCCTGATGAGCACTTGAATTTCCAAGGTTAGTGGGCCATGGACCAGGATTAGTAGAGCTGGGATGAAGATTAGCATGGAAATGGTGGGTTGAAGATCCTGTTTCTGTTCAGTTTGAGTTGGAGTCCATGACTCTATGGCAAAAACAAGGTATAACTGAGCCAAATTTCATGGTCCATAGAAACGATGGAAAAACTACAGCACAGAAACAGGCCATTTGGCCCTTCTTGGCTGTGCTGAACCATTTTCTGCCTAGTCCCACTGACCTGCACAAGGACCATATCCCTCCATACACCTCCCATCCATGTATCTGCCCAATTTATTCTTAAATGTTAAAAAAGAACCCGCATTTACCACCTTGTCTGGCAGCTCATTCCATACTCCAAACACTCTCTGTGTGCAGAAGCCCCCCCTAATGTTCCCTTTAAACTTTTCCCTCCTCACCCTTAACCCATGTCCTCTGTTTTTTTTCTCCCCTTGTCAATAATTATTTTGATAATTCCAAAAAATGCAAAATGCACAAAACCACTGAAGCACCTCTTAATACCAATGATTTGAATTAAATAAAGATATATATATATAAAATGTATCCCTGTTTTTGCAGAGCAAAATAATTTCAGATAAGCATCCTTCACGATCTTTATCAGAGTTTGTTAATTCAGATGCACGACCATAAATTCAAAACATTAAGTCAAATTTTCTTTCAGCCGACGGTGATTTCCAGCATTTTCTGCATAAGTCCACCCTACTTTGTTTCTTATCAGTACTCAAGATAGTTTTCCCTTCTTTTCTATCTTCTTTCATTCATCTCATCTTCTCCAGACAAATCATCTGGTAACGAAAGCCATCATTACATTTTCACACCCGATACCACCTGCTTCATGTCACTCACTCTCTCTTGCTCGCCACTCTTATCACAGATATCCCTTTTGTTCTTTCTGTCCTCTGCAACCTAAAACACTTTCACTAGATGCCGCCTGACTTGTCGGGTATTTCCAGAATTTCCTGCCTTTAGTTCAACTGCTCAGCAGCTGCATTGTTTTTAAATAACTGTGGTAAACCCTGTTTAGAAATGACTAAAATATTGACAATTTGGTGCATGTTACATAGAACTTAAAGGACAGAAAGAGATTGATCAGCTCAGATAATCCACGCGCTTAATATCCACATAGAGAGTCTTCACCTTAATTTATCAACACATTCTTCTCTTTCTGCTTCCTGTTTCTATCTAGCATTTTTTAACAATAGTGCCTTCCACCTTAACAATTCCAGGTGGCTGTAAAATCTACATACACCTAGTCTCTGGGTGAAAATGAGTTATTGTGCTAACCATGCCACTCGTTCCCAAAAAAATCAAAATGATCTTCCATCACAAGCTGTTTATTTACTTCTACGTGCAAACACACACAACATAAATGGAAACAAAAGTAATCTGAAATAGGCAAAGCAGATTGAAGGAGACAACCTGCCATATATTACAGCCAAACTGCAGTAACGGAGACACATCTGTTACATCTTCACTAACCTCAAATCTTCATACGCATATTATGTTTACAACAAAGCTCACTTTTTTAGATGACAGCACTAGCAGAAAAATCCAGCTGAAAATATAGGTGGCATAATACTAGTTTGATGATAAGGGACATAAGCACAATGAATGATCAGGTGAAAAGCAGTTCAAAAATTATATGGGGTCTAATCCCACAGCAACCAAGAATATTGCATAAAATTCCTGTGTTTATTGGAAAATTGAGGACCAGGGACAAAGTATATATTTGCACAATCCACTTGAGCAATTTGCAGCACTGTCTGACAACAATACAGTATATTTCATTCAGTGAAGCAGAGTTTAGCAACACTGAGTGGCTTTATAAATCTAAATTCAAATCCTCTTCTAGCCTTGCTTTGCTCCAGTGCACTGAAGAGAATAAACCATACAGAAATATTTTCAAGAAGGTATATAATTGTTCCTGAAAGCGGTTCTTGAAGTATTCCATGAATTCATCCTCCAAAAACATTTGACAATTTGATTTGTCTGTGTGTATGAAGATTAAGGTTCCCCATGATTATTGCATTACTTTTGCTGCAAGCTTTTATTTCTTGTTTAGTTCTCTCTGCAAATGTATTGATGCAATTATGGGGCCTGTAAACCCCTTCAAATGTTGCTATGACCTTGGTTATCTTTTAATGTCCCTAATACTGATTTTATTTCCAGTTCTTCTGGGCCAATCATTTCTCAGCAATGCCTTTTCCACATTATTATTATCTGCTACTTTGGCCATTTTGTCTGTTCTTTTCCAATGTCAAGTAGCTTGTGTTAAATTTCCAACTTGGTCACATGCAAATGTCCCTCTGTAACTGTTAGGTCAAATCTATTTGTATCAATAGTGTGCCTATTTTTGATACAAAAGGTATTATGTTTAGATACAATTGACTTGAAATTGATCCCCAACTGCAGTATAAGATGACAGCACAAACAGAAACAGTACGCTGTATTCTTTCTCAGAAATTTATTTTTAAAAGAATGAAATGTGGTGACAGAATATAAAATCCTCTAGGTATTAATGGTGGCTTAATTTTCAGACATTCAGACCTTTAGCTATAACTTCTCATCTTTTTTTTAGCAAAACCTTTTTTTACGCTTACCTCAATCTGTGTTGCTTATTCCTGGAAGAAGGCAATTTGATCCTCTTCCTTTCCTCCCATTCAGAAAAGAATGTCCTTAACTCTATTTTGTGATAGGCAGCACCACCTTCAGAACATCTGATTGTAGCAAATGAGAACAGTGTCTAAAACTAACATAACTATATCACACACAAACTGCTGGAGGAATTCAGCAGGCCCAGGCATCATATGTGGAAAAAAGTACAGGCGATGTTTCGGGCTGACACCTTTTGGCAGGACTGGAGAATAAAAGCCGAGCAATAGATTTGGAAGGTGAGGAGAGGAGAGAGAAAATGCCAGGCAATAGATGAAAATTAGATGGGACGGAGGAAGCAAAGAGCTAGGAAGTTGATTGCTGAAAGCAACAGAAGGCCGTGGAAGAAAGTAGAAAGGGGGGGGGGGGAGGAGGAGCACCAGAGGGAGGCGACGGTCAGGCAAAGGGATAGCATGAGAGAGGGATAAGGAGATGGGAAATGGTGAAGGTGGGGGAGGGGGTGTAGATTCTGGAAACACTACTGGAAGTTTGAGAAATCAATGTTCATACCATCACATTGGAGGCTACCGAAACAGAATATAAGGTGTTGTTCCTCCAAGCTAAGTGTGCCTTATCCTGACAGTGGAGGAGGCCATGCTTGGCAAGGCGATTTCCCAATCTACATCGGGTCTTACCAATATACAAGAAGCCACACCGGGAGCACAGAACACAGTATATGACCCCAACAGACTCATAGGCCAAGTGTCGTCTCACCTGGGAGGACTGTTTGGGGCCCTGATTAGTAGTGAGGGAGGAGGTGTAGGGGTAAGTGAAGCACTCATTCCGTTTGCAAGGATACGTGTCTGGAGGGAGATCAGTGGGGAAGGACAAGTGGACAAGGGAGTCGTGTAGAGAGTGAAATTTGCAGAAAGCAGAAAGTGGAGGGGAGGGAAATATGTGTTTGGTGGTGGGATCCAGCTGGAGGTGGTCGAAGTTTTGGAGAACTACGTGCTGGACATGGAAGCTGGTGGAGTGATAGGTGAGGACAAGAGGAAGCCAATCAACTTCCTAGCTCTTTGCTCATCACCCCCCCCTTCAAGTTTCACCTATCTCTTGGCATTTCTCTCTCCCCTGCCCCCATCTCTCAAATCTGCTCCTCAGCTTTTCTTCTCCAGCCCTGCTGAAGGATTTCAGCCCAAAACATCGACTGTACTTTTTTCCATAGATGCTGCCTGGCCTGCTGAGATTCTCCAGGCTTTTGTGTGTGTTGCTCAGATTTCCAGCATCTACAGATTTTCTCCTGTTTGTAATATAACTATATCCTTCTCAACCACAATCACACCTTTTTCTTCCACACTTTGAAGTACTGTGGTTAGTGCTGTAGTTAGATGGTTCAGTCTCCCTACAAATCTTGGTTTATGTCCATATAGAATGAAATTACCTTGTACTAGTAATTCAGATCTCTGCTTCACTGGGTCCATATTGATTCCAAATTACACACTCCTGCCCTTAGCCAAAACCTGGCTCCTCTTTAAAATAAGAAATGTCCCTTTCTCCCTGGTTCAAATGATTGAGGTAACTCTTTTTCTAACGCTCTGATGTGGTTACAGCACAACAAACCTAAAGTTGTGTTCCTCAGCTCACAGGCACTCACACTGCCACTGAATTACTTACCTTGCCATCTCTTTTCAACACATATATTTATGCATTTAATTAGTTTGGATTCATTTACTTGACATTTATTTATTTTAACTAGTTTACCTTCAAGAATTTAGTCACTTTTTTGTTATCAGATGCACCTTCAGTCATTTAAATTTAAACAATTAACTGAATACAGAGTATTGGAGGTACAAAGCAGCATGTAATTTCAATTTTCATCAAGTTCATACATTCTCCAATTTCTCATATTGGCACATATTTCACATTGGAATTTAGCAAAATCTACTTTTGAAAAGCTTTAAACTACAGCCAAATTTCAACTTCTGGCCTAATTCCTGCCAATATTAATTTTGACTAATTCAGATAGCCGTTCACTTTCAAATGCTACAGAAGGCAGCTTGTTTACTGTTAACTTGTAGCATATACACTGTTTAGCTTCTGTTAAATTCTTAATGCTAAACTAAATTTCAGATTAAGATTCACCAGTTTTCACGCTGACTAATTTTAATTTTACTAATTCCCAATTTCACTGTGTTGTTAGCATTGCTCATCTGCTCCAGGAATAAAGCAATTTCTCAATATTTCAAAACTGCCTTGTTAATACAGCATCATTTTGTCATCCAAAGAGCAGGATTAATGAATGGGCAAGAGCACGGAAGACAACAAACTGTGCAAATGCAAATATAAATTAATAGCAATAAATAACAAGAATATGGAATAAGAAGATGAAGTGTCCTCAAATTGAGACCATTGGTTATGGGAGCATCCCAATAGATGAGTGTAGTCATCCTCTTTAGTCCAAGAGCCTCCGTATCCTGATATGTAGAGCAGAAGAAGTGAGCTACCTACAAATAAAAGTAGAACAAAGAACCAGAGGGTACTTACTCTGATCTCTTTGCAGTTAGTAAGGACCATTCAGCAACCTCTCTGAAAAAAAATTCAGTTAAGCATTTCATCTGTACTCTTCTGCAAGTGCAAACACAATGTTCCGGCCTACTCCCAAGATTGGCCTCCATACTAATTTCTGTTGTATGAAAGCACGCCAAGGATCGGGGAGATTTGAAGCATGTTGGGGTGACTTTATTTTATTGAAACGGAACATATTTTCAACAATACATTTGAGAAAGTTATTGAAAACATTTACTGATAATTTATCAAAATTATTTATTAACATTTATCAAAATTATTTTTCAAATAATTTTATCATGAAACATAAAAATCGAAATATTCAGCTACATGTTAATTTGTATGCAGCTGTAACAGTTAAAATTGATGATATTGATGATGTAAATAGTGACAGTCCCTTGGCAATCTAAGAACAGCAGTAAAAAGAACCAGTAAAAATATTAACTGGCAGATGACAACACCTGTAATTAGAAAACAGGAAATAATTGACTTTATTCATCACATGCTGCTCTGCAATGTACTCAAGAATAATCTAGAGATGGAACTCTACTGCCCTCCTGGCCCATGAACTGTCACTTCTGAGAGAGCTAACCTCACTTATCACAATGTCATGACTATTGGGAACATTAGGTAGGAAACTCAGAGCTTTGAGGCTCATGCTTAGATAAGTGTTTTGCTCATGTAGCTGCTGGCTCATTACTATACTGGAGCAAGCAAGAGTAGGGGAAAGGCGTGTTTTTAGGAGGGATACTTTCATTACTGTTGGATCTACTCTATAAACAAGAAGAGCTGGTGAAGCAAATGCCTAAAACTACTCCATTACCTTAAATGTTCAGATTTGAATTGGCAGTTGCATGCTTAGAAATGCAGTGAGTTTAGAAATGCACTCATTAATAAGGGCTAAGTGATGGTTTGTAACCTGTTTATTTGTGGCCAATTGATTGCAATGCATCCTACTGCTGCCCACAAAGGTTCTAACAATCCCGAGCAGGTTCAGAACATGGACTCACCGCCATAAATCCAGATTCCAATGACCTCAGACACCTTCAAAGTGCCGATTATGCAATTTCCAACTCCTACTCCAGTCTGGACCTTGACCGACAGCACCTCCAGGCTGGGATTTTACATGTAACTACTGGAACTCTCGTTTCCCCTTCCCCACCACAACTCTGCAATCACATGTCCCTTAGGCCGCACCACCAGCTCCTGGGTCCTCAGGGACTCCATCTGCCTCTCACGCCACCCTCCCTGAACACCCCAAACATTTCTTTTCCTCTGAAACTACCAACCCACTTCCCTCCTCTGATCCCAGCTTTCATCCGTGCCACGTCTGCACCATGCCCTCTGACCTTCCGCTCTCTGAGTCAGAATGTTTGTCCTCAATAACGGCCTCACCTCTGTCCCATTGCATCCACACCTCAGTGAGTTCCGCGCCCGCCATGACACTGAGCTCTTCTTCTGCTGCTTCTGTCTCCAAGCCTACTTCTTTGGCAAGTACTCTCTACCCTGCACTGATGGCCCCTTCTCCCGTCTTCAACCCTCCTGCTCTTCCTGGACACTATGCTATGGTCTTCTAGCTGCTCTGGATCTTTTTATTGCTGAATGCCGATGGCACATCAACTGTCTTGACTTCACCATTCCTTTCTCCAATTCCACCCTCACTCCTTCCGAATGCACTACTCTTCACTCTCTCCGCACTAATCCTAACCTCACCATCAAACCCATAGATAAGGGAGGTGCATTAGTAGTCTGGCAGACTGACTTCTACCATGCTGAGGCCTGGCGACAACTGTCTGACATTTTCTCTTACTCATCCCTCAAATAGGACCCAACTAGAGAGCACCAGGCCATTGTGTCCCACACCATCACTGACCTTATTAACTTTGGGATTCTCCCATCCATTGCCACCAGCCTCATAGCTTCATCACCCCACACCTCCCATTTCTACCTCCTACCTAAGATCACAAACCTGCCTGTCCAGATAGGCCCATTGTTTCTGCTTGTTCCTGCCCCACTGAACTTATATCTGCATACCTCAACTCAGTTTTATCCTCCCTAGTTCAATCCCTTCTTAGCACGTCACATGCTCTTGATCTTTACAACAATTTCATATTCCCTGGCCCCGATCATATTATTTTCGCTATGGATGTCCAGTCCCTAAACACCTCCACCCCCACCAGGAAGGCCTCAAAGCTCTCCATTTGTTTTTTGGGTATCAGATCCAACCATTTCCCCTCAGCACCACTCTCCTCCATCTGTGGAATGTGCTCACTCTCAATGATTTCTCCTTCAGCTCCTCCCACTTCCATGAAACTTAACGCATAGCCGTGGATACTCGCATGGGTCCCAACTATGCCTGACATTTTGTCGGCTACATGGAGCAGTCTATGTTCCAAGCCTACACCAATATCATTCCCCAACTTTTCCCATGCTACATCAATGACTTCATTGGTGCTGCTTTCTGCACCCATGCAAAGCTCATCGACTTCATCAACTTTGCCTCCAACTTCCACCCTGCCCTCAAATTTACTATGGTCTATTTCCAACACCTCCCTCCTCTTTCTCGATCACTCCATCTCTGCCTCTGAAGACAGCTTATCTACTGATGTCTATTATAAACCCACTGATTCTCATAGCTACCTCTTCCCATCCTGTAAAAATGACATCCCCTTCTCTCAGTTCCTCCATATCTGCCACGTCTATTCTCAGGATGAGGCTTTTCATACTAGAACTAAGGAGATGTCCTCTTTCTTCAAAGAAAGGGCTTTCCCTACCTCCAACATCAACACTTTCCTGAACTGCATCTCTTCCATTTCACACACATCTGCCCTCACCCCATTGTTCCAACACCCCACCAAGGATAGAGTTCCTCTTGTCCCCACCTAACACCAGCCTCTGTATTCAGCACATAATTCTCCATAACTTCTGCCATCTCCAACAGGACCTCACCACTAAGCACATCTTTCCCTCCCCTCCACTTTCTGCTTTCTGCAGGGAAAACTCCCTATGCAACTCCCTTGTCCATTTCTCCCTCCCCACTGACCTCCCTCCTGGCATTTATCCTTGCCAGTGGAACAAGTGCTACACCTGCCCCTACACCTCCTCCCTTACTACCATTCAGGGCCTCAAACAGTCCTTCCAGATGAGGCAACATTTCTCCTGTGACTCTGTTGGGGTCATCTACTGTATCTAGTGCTCCCGGTGTGGATGAGACCCAATGTAGATTGGGAGACCACTCTTCACCAAGCACCTATGTTCTATCAGTCTGAAAAAGTGGGATCTCCCAGTAGGCATCCATTTTAATTCCACTTCCCATTCCTATTCTGATGTGTCAGTCCATGGATTCCTCTACTGTCATGATGAGGCCGTACTCAGGTTAGAGGAGAAATACCTTAGAGGAGAAATACCTAGAGGAGAAATAACCTCCAACCTGATGGCAAACATTGATTTCTCAAACGTCTGGTGATGCCCCCACCCCACCTCCTTCACTGTTCCTCATTCCCATTTGTCCCTGTCACCTGACCTGCACATCACCTCCCTCTGGTGCTTTTCCTGCTTCTCTTTTTCCACAGCTGTCTGTCCTCTCTGATCAGATTCCCCACTCTCCAGTCCTGTATCTCTTTCACCAATCAATTTCCCAGCTCTTACTTCACCCCTCCCCAACTCCCAGTTTCACTTATCACCTTGTGTTTCCTCCTCACCACCCCCACCTTCTTACTCTGACTCCTCATCTTTTTCGCTCCAGGCCTGATGAAAGGTCTCAGACAGAAACATCAACTTTTCTTTTTTATATAGATGCTGCCTGGCCTGCTGAGTTCCTCCAGGACTTTGTGTGTGTTGCATTCAAGGTGCCTGTTATTTTGCTCCCCGATTAACTGTTTCACATCTGCAGGAAGCAAATTATCCTCTAAGTTAACATCCACAGGGTGATGATGTTTCCTTCATCTTACTGGTGGCAGCAGAGCTTTGACTGCTATTATTGCAAGTTTTCTCTTCCCTTTTGGGCCAGACCCACCTGAGTCATCTTGGCTTACCTTTAATCTCAGTATGGTGGCTGGGTGATGGAGAGGCAGTTAGATGAGGCTCATTGTGGTCAAGTGACCAAACGCAGGTAGCCTCCAAGGTCAGTGCAGATGCCAGGCTGATAACACAACTCGTCTCCTTATAGTCAGTGTGCACCTACCTCCTCTTCCTTCTTTCCTTCAGAATTCTGTTCACATTCATTCTCCTCTGGCTCACAGTCCACCACCTCACTGCTTTCAGAAGCATTTCATCTTTTGGAAGGAAAACAAATGAGTTCATTAGCAAAGCTTTTATTCAAATGTCATATTATTGAAACTCAAGTGCAGTTCTTATTAAACCTTCTCTACACAAATTATGACCATAAATAAGTATGTTTCAAGTAGACAGCGAATCAGACACTCACTTCCTTTATCTCCAGTGTCTGACAGTGAATCAGACACTCATTTCCTTTATCCCTTTATCTCCAGTGTTAGGTAGTGAATCAGACACTGGACTGACATTTTTTAACCACAAATGAGTGGCTCTTTCTTCATACTCAGTCAGCTTCTTCAGAGTGAACATAGTTCCTTTCTTTTTTGAAGATTTATTGAGGTCCAGCTAACTCTGAATGGAAAATTTAAAAAATAAGTTGCGGAAAGAGACCCGATTTGGGTAGTTTGGTTACTAGGATAAACTGTAAAATAGAATTTCATAATCTCATATTTGTGCACTATAAATATAAATAGTTACAACCACTTAGAGGCCTGTACTCTACAGCAAAGGATTTTTTTAAATTAATTGACTATTCTGAACCATGATCATCTGAAATTACAATTGTCTAAATGCTTTGTTAATCGTTGTACCAGTATCAACTCAGGAAATGGTAACCTTAAAACGTCAAATAACAATACAAACCCAGGCACCACATGATAAGTCATTCAGATTTTTGTGACACTGCTCTGAACTCTGGGGCACAATTTCTGCCACCTCCTTCCATGAAAATTTGCTGACTGTGTGGGGAGCCTTGCTATTCCCATTCCCCACAAGATAATGATGCCGTAACACCAATTCATTGAGAGGTTTATGCACAGCCTCATCACTGAAGTTATGGTTTCTCAAATCTTCCAGCTTTTTTCTGTTTTGAAAAAGTTGTGTAGTTACCTGGAGTTAATTGCTTTAGATCTTCTGTTATTCAGCCCTTTATAGCCTGCCCATTTAATTTCACAATATTTCTAAGATATTAAAAAAAATTGTAACGGAAAGTCTATTTGGTTTTGTATCCTTTCAGGAAGTTAATATTTACTAAAATCTTTCTGAAACCATTTGGAACTTTTACAATTTTTTTCTTTGCAAACTTTGGAAATCTTCAGCAGTCTTTGAAGGCAAGTTTATTTTCTGGATGGATTATTCCAGAAAAACACTGAGCGAGAGGGTAAGGGAGACCAGTCAAATGCAGGCAAATGGCACTTAACACCTTGCCCTCTCATCCTCATTGAGTAAAGCTCATTGATTTAATCATTGAGTTGCTCAAGAATTGGAGCCAATCATGTGTTTATGCTCTAACATTAGGATGCACACGCCGTTCCTGACTTTACTCTCAACGATGCCTAATTCCATCAGAGACAGCAAAATCACCAGATCACTCAGTCACCCCAAAAACACATTATCAAAATGTAAATTACAAGCTCCAGCCACACACAGGTTAGCAGTAGAAGTATATTTAAAGGAAGGAGAAGAAGTGGTTTTGTGAATTGTCTACAGGACGTAGCTCTTAGTAGTGTTGGTTGCCAGCATCGTCTTGCATCTTATATTTGAGTCCTCTCAAAATGAATGCTAACATTACATTTGGTTCTTTTTCACCAACTCAGCCTGAAGTTAACCTTTAGGGAATCCTACATGAGAACTCCCAAATCCCTTTGCACCGCTAATTTCTGAATTTGCTGAGCATTTAGCAACTCATCTATCCCTTAATTCTTTCTACCAAAATACATGACCATGTACTTCTGTGCACGTTTTTCTATCTGCCATTTTTTTGCCCATTCTCCCAATCTGTCCATGTCCTACTGCAGACAACCTGCTTCCACAACATTACCAGCCCCTACACCTATCTTCATATCATCTGCAAACTTGACCGAAAAGCCATCAATTCCAGTATTCCAGTCGTTATCACATAATGTGAAAAGATACAGTCTCGACATCGACCCCTGTGGAAGAGCACTGGTCACTGGCAGCCAACTAGATAAAGCCCCCTTTATTCCCACTCATTGCCTCCTGCCAAACAACTAATCCTCTATCTACAAATGTATGCTAGAATCACTCCTGCAATACCATTAGCTCTTATTTTGATAAGTAGACTTATGTGCAACACCTTGTCAAAGGCCTTCTGAAAATCCAAGTAAACAACTTCCACTGATTACACAAACACGAGGAAATCTGCAGATGCTGGAATTTCAAGCAATACACATAAAAGTTGCTGGTGAACGCAGCAGGCCAGGCAGCATCTCTAGGAAGAGGTACAGTCGACGATTCGGACCGAGACCCTTCGTCAGGACTAACTGAAAGAAGAGCTAGTAAGACTACATTTGTCTTTCCTGCCTAATATTTCCTCATAGTATTCCAATATATTTGTAAGGCAAGATTTCTCTAAAGGAAAACATGCCAAATTTAGCCTATTTTATCATGTGCCTCCAAGTATCTCATTCTTAATAATAGACTCCAACATTTTACCAACAACTGAAGTCGGGCTAATTGGCCCATAATTTCCTGTCTTTTGCCTCCTTCTTTTCTTAAAGAGTGGAGTAATAGATGCCATTTACCAGTCCTCCAAAACCATTCCAGAATCTTGCAAGTTCAATACTAATGTTTCCACAATCTCTTCAGCTACCTCTTTTGGAACCCTGGGGTGTGACCTATTTTGTCCAGATAACTTATCTACCTTCAAACCTTTTAGCTTCCCACCACCTTGTTCTCGGTAATAGCAACTATACTCACTTCTGCCCTTTGACATTCTCAAATTTCTGGCGTACTGCTGGCATTTTTCACAGAGAAGACTGATGCAAAATATATATTAAGTTCATCCACCATTTCCTTGTTCCTTCTCTATAACCTCAACAGTACCATTTTCCAGTCATCTGATATCCACTCTTGCCTCTCTTTGACTCTTTATACATCTGTAAAAATACTTGGTATTTTCTTTTGTACTATTGTCTAGTTTACCTTCATATTTAATCAATTCTCTCCTTATTGCTATTGTAGTTGCCTTCTATTGTTTTCTAAGTTTCCTAATCATCTAGCTTCCCACTAATTTGAGCTGTAATACATGCCCTCTCTTTTGCTTTTATAGTGCCTTGAAAAAGTATTCAGCCACCACAACTATGTTCACATAGTCATAGTCATAGTCATAGTCATACTTTATTGATCCCGGGGGAAATTGGTTTTGGTTACAGTTGCACAATGAATAATAAGTAGTAATAGAACCATAAATAGTTAGATAGTAATATGTAAATTACGCCAGTAAATTATGAAATAAGTCCAGGACCAGCCTATCGGCACTGAGTGTCTGACCCCCCAAGGGAGGAGTTGTAAAGTTTGATGGCCACAGGCAGGAATGACTTCCTATGACACTCTGTGCTGCATCTCGGTGGAATGAGTCTCTGGCTGAATGTACTCCTGTGCCCACCCAGTACATTATGTAGTGGATGGGAGAAATTCACATTTTACTGTCTCATTTTCTAAATTTAAAATATATTAAAATAGGATTTTGAGCTAATCTACCAAACATTATGCATCATGTCAAATCAAAAGAAAAATTCAAAAACCTGTCAACAATTTACTAAAAATTAAAAATCAAAATTGTGAGGCTGAAAAATTATTCAACCCCTTTGCAATTATTACGCTCTTTTCCTCCGGTGCAATATCATACATTACTTTATCAACTCACAAAATTTGTTGATGTAGAAAATTGGAGGATTATGTATTTTCAATGAATTCCACAGAATAAATGCACCCTTTCTCTTTAAGGTCCAATTGTATGGTAGATTTTCAACAGGCCAAAGCAAAATGAAGTCCAAATAGAGCATTCAAGACAAATCAGGAAAGTGAAACTAGAGAAGCACAGATCTGAGGAAGTGGACAAGACCATTTCAAAGGCACTGAACATACCTCGGAGTCAGTGCAGTACATAGTGAAAAAGCGGAAAAAATATGAAACCACAGTTACTTTGCTTAGGTCAGGCCACCCCTGTAAACTTTACTCGCCAGAGAAGAAGGATACTTGTAGAGAGGCTACTGTGACGCCAACAGTCACTCCAAGTGAGATGCAGAAGTCAATAGCTGCAAATGAGATGAAGTTCATGGCTCCACATCAATTTAACTGAGAATTTTCATCTGTGAATCACATACTCCGTTTATCACAACCCCAAAAACCTAGGAAAATTATGAAGCATGAAAAACGAAGGCCTTGCATAAAAACGGCATTTATTTAAGAGTGACAAGGAAGAATCTCTGGCTGAAAAAAAACATATCCTTACCCGTAAAGACTTTGCAAAGCATCACTTAAAAGAAAACAACAGGAATTCTGCAGATGCTGGAAATTCTAGCAACACACATCAAAGTTGCTGGTGAACGCAGCAGGCCAAGCAGCATCTATAGGAAGAGGCGCAGTCGACGTTTCAGGCCGAGACCCTTCGTCAGGACTAACTGAAGGAAGAGTGAGTAAGGGATTTGAAAGCTGGAGGGGGAGGGGGAGATGCAAAATGATAGGAGAAGACAGGAGGGGGAAGGATGGAGCCGAGAGCCAGGTGATAGGCAGAAGGGGACACGAGAGGATCATGGGACAGGAGGTCCGGGAAGAAAGACGGGGGGGGGGGTGACCCAGAGGATGGGCAAGAGGTATATTCAGAGGGACAGAGGGAGAAAAAGGAGAGTGAGAGAAAGAATGTGTGCATAAAAAAGAGTAACAGATGGGGTACGAGGGGGAGGTGGGGCCTAGCGGAAGTTAGAGAAGTCAATGTTCATGCCATCAGGTTGGAGGCTACCCATACGGAATATAAGGTGTTGTTCCTCCAACCTGAGTGTGGCTTCATCTTTACAGTAGAGGAGGCCGTGGATAGATATGTCAGAATGGGAATGGGATGTGCAATTAAAATGTGTGGCCACTGGGAGATCCTGCTTTCTCTGGCGGACAGAGCGTAGATGTTCAGCAAAGCGGTCTCCCAGTCTGCGTCAGGTCTCACCAATATATAAAAGGCCACGTCGGGAGCACCGGACGCAGTATATCACCCCAGTCGACTCACAGGTGAAGTGATGCCTCACCTGGAAGGACTGTTTGGGGCCCTGAATGGTGGTAAGGGAGGAAGTGTAAGGGCATGTGTAGCACTTGTTCCGCTTACACGGATAAGTGCCAGGAGGGAGATCAGTGGGGAGGGATGGGGGGGACGAATGGACAAGGGAGTTGTGTAGGGAGCGATCCCTGCGGAATGCAGAGAGAGGGGGGAAGGGAAAGATATGCTTAGTGGTGGGATCCCGTTGGAGGTGGCGGAAGTTACGGAGAATAATATGTTGGACCCGGAGGCTGGTGGGGTGGTAGGTGAGGACCAGGGGAACCCTATTCCTAGTGGGGTGGTGGGAGGATGGAGTGAGAGCAGATGTACGTGAAATGGGGGAGATGCGTTTAAGAGCAGAGTTGATAATGGAGGAAGGGAAGCCCCTTTCTTTAAAAAATGAAGACATCTCCCTCGTCCTGGAATGAAAAGCCTCATCCTGAGAGCAGATGCGGCGGAGACGGAGGAATTGCGAGAAGGGGAGGCGTTTTTGCAAGAGACAGGGTGAGAAGAGGAATAGTCCAGATAGCTGTGAGAGTCAGTAGGCTTATAGTAGACATCAGTGGATAAGCTGTCTCCAGAGACAGAGACAGAAAGATCTAGAAAGGGGAGGGAGGTGTCGGAAATGGACCAGGTAAACTTGAGGGCAGGGTGAAAGTTGGAGGCAAAGTTAATAAAGTCAACGAGTTCTGCATGCGTGCAGGAAGCAGCGCCAATGCAGTCGTCGATGTAGCGAAGGAAAAGTGGGGGACAGATACCAGAATAGGCACGGAACATAGATTGTTCCACAAACCCAACAAAAAGGCAGGCATAGCTAGGACCCATACGGGTGCCCATAGCTACACCTTTAGTTTGGAGGAAATGGGAGGAGCAAAAGGAGAATTATTAAGAGTAAGGACTAATTCTGCTAGACGGAGCAGAGTGGTGGTAGAGGGGAACTGATTAGGTCTGGAATCCAAAAAGAAGCATAAAGCTTTGAGACCTTCCTGATGGGGGATGGAAGTATATAGGGACTGGATAATCACCCCTTGTTCAATCCCTTCCGACCTATGTTCGTGACACTTCTCACGCTCTTAAACTTTTCGATGATTTTAAGTTCCCCGGCCCCCACCGCTTTATTTTCACCATGGATGTCCGGTCCCTATATACTTCCATCCCCCATCAGGAAGGTCTCAAAGCTCTACGCTTCTTTTTGGATTCCAGACCTAATCAGTTCCCCTCTACCACCACTCTGCTCCGTAATTTTGCAAGGAGGAATTGGTAAATCTTGCTCCATCACATTGTGCAAAGCTAATAGAGGCATCCAAAAAGACTACTGGCTGTAATAGCTGTGAGAGGTGGTTCAGCTGAGTACTGAACAAAGAGGGTTAAATACTTTTGAACTGCTGACATTTCAGGTTTTGAATTGTTAGTTTTTCTTGCTTTACAATTCTCCCTGTTTTTTGAGCTCTACTGTGAAAAACATGAGCATAGGATTCAAAAATAAAATTTCTCAGTTAAATTGATCAAAATCCATGGTTGTAATACTCATTTATGAGAACAAAGTGTTGGGGGCTGAATCCCTTTACAAAGCACTCTGTGCTGGTTTTGACTTCACTCGTCATCCTCCCTTTAGAATACTTCTTTTCTTTGGTATGTATCTATCCTGTGCCTTCCAAATTGCTCCCAGACACTCCAGCTATTGCGTTTCTGCCATCAACCCTGTTGGCATTCTCTTCCAATCGACTTTAGCCAACCATTTTCTCATGCATCTGTAGTTGCCTTTACTCCACTGTAATACTGATACATTTGATCTTAGCTTCTCCTTCTCAAACTGCAGGATGAATTCTATCGTATTATGATCACCGTCTACTAAGGATTCCTTTACATTATACTCCCTACTCAAATCTGGTTCATTACACAGTCTCATTCCTGAATTACCTTTTGATTTATTTAAATACAAATATGCACTTGATTAAAATTACTTAAAATTTGTACAAAGTGAAGAACCATTGAGATATAAGCAAGAGAAAATTTAAAGATGCTGTAAATCAAAGTAACGCACACATAATGCTGGAGCAATTCAGCAGGCCAGACAGCATCTATGGAAAAAAACTAAACAGTAAACATTCCGGGCCGAGACCTGAACCATTGAAACATGTTACATCACAAGTGGAAATTGACCTAGATCATGGCTGGCTGTTAAAGTTTTTTTCTACAGAACAGAATTTCTAACTGGTAGTGAGCCAGCTGCATTCAGGAGCCATCTTAGCCAACTTACCCAGAATGGTTAAAGACTGACTTTTTCAAAATTTCATCATTCAACAATTACAATTCTAAAACACATCAAAACACAGATATGGAACTGACTATAATATTACAAATCATATGAGACTTACTTACAAGTAATTCCCTTAAGTGAAATGACTGGAGCACTGCTCAATGCACCAGCTACAGAGGATCTTAGAAGTTCCACAACTTTCCATTTCCACACCAAACTCCAGCACTGAAGTACGGGTGGCTCCCCAAAGCAAACTGCTTACAGCAACTTCAGAGTCGTGCTGATTCAAAGTAGTTGCAGTTATTTGAGGTAAAGTCAATGCTCCAACAGCTTTGTCAATACTGTAATTGTAAAATTCAGACCAATATATATACCTGCAAAGTCCAAACGTACAGATACTAAATTTACTTCTGAACCCAAATGTAACAGAACTATGTAGAGTGCCAGCTCAAAATCTGCATTTATTTCAATGTCTGTCTATATGTTATGATGTAACTGGATTCATAGCTGGTTGTGCAGCTGGGAAGCCATGACCTTACTGATTGGCTGAGCAAGCACATGGTGTCTGCCCCTAGATTTATTTCTTGGTTTTAATGAAGTCACACTCACATTGCCTGGTTAAGTCAAATGATACTTTGTAGACCTCAGTGTGAAAAATTATTTTAGGTTTTGCTGTGAATATGCAACTGTGGCTCCAAACCACATCAATTTTGGACACGAAATCAACCAGATGAAGATTTGGTGGAAATGTGACTCCATGGATGATTCCAGAGTGAATATTGCTAACATTTTGCCTTATGGGCTATCCAACTTAGATCGAACACATGAAGTCTAAATATAATTACTTCAGCATCATTTGTCCTGTGGTAATTCTGAGTAAGGAAAATAAAGCCAAATGAAAATAAGATTGTATTTTTCTGCATTAAATTTCCACTGTAGTTACAGAAATTCAATTCACAAATTCCAAGGCAGGGAGAGTAATAAAAGAATGTGAACAGATGCTGGTCTTTTCTTAGATTTGGATCTTCTAGTTAATATGTCAGAGAGAATATTGTACTAAAAGAAATGCTTATAATGCTTTGTTAATGAGTACGCAGACAAAATGCCATAGAATTCTCATATTATCCCAGTCAATAAAACAGTAATTTTTTTTGGTATGATTTGTTCCCCATAATCGTCAAATTTAGATTTTTCATGTTCATTTTTATTTTAACTTAATCGAGGTTTTCAATATTTGATCAACAATTTTTGAGGGAACAAATCTACAATTTACAAATTAAATCCCATTATTATGGTTATTTTCATTTGCTGTTACATGGAACTTTAAACAAAAATATTCCCGTTATTGTGGAGTATCTACAAACAACACGTTTGTAATTAAATAAATCAATATCAAATATTGCTTAACCCAAGCATACAACTCAAATATAAATATTTTTAAATTAATTTTTATGTATTTCTACAATACAGCAACAAAAAAAATCAACGAAATGGAGATTTATACAGTGTGAAACAAACATGTCCAATATATAATTCATAACAATAAGGAAAAAAACCCAAAATAAATTCATAAAAAATTAGTGTCCTTCCCAGCCTCCCACTATAAAACCCCAGGCCAACCATTTGTAGGTATGAAAGAAAAATTAATTGGATCATTCAACCCCACAGAGCTGTAAATATATATATAAAAAAAGAAAATATAATACAGACTACCAAAACTATAACGTAATTCACAACAACAAATGTAAAACTTACAGAAAAAAATGCTGAAAGTAAGGGATTGTAGTACAAAAAAAGGATAAACTTAATCTAAAGAGGAGTTATGAAAGTATTCAAGAAAAGGTCTCCAGACCTTATGAATTTAATGGTGGAAAATTAGTTGTAGAGGACACATTAAGCAGTGTAATTGGCAATAAAAAATTGTAAACAATAATTGATAAGTTTGAGTGAATATGTACCTCAATGTGAAAAGTCAAGTTTCCCATGGATTAATGGAAGATGATAGTCACAAACTCCCTTGTTAATTTTTTTTAATAACTTTTAAATTGTATTGTGTGCCCTGACACTACAGTTTGAATTTTTACTGGTAAAGCTGCTCAAGCATATGCGGCTGTACTTCAAGTGGCAGGACATTACATATTTCAGTGAAGAGAGCCTTTGTGAAGTCTTGCCTGTATAGACATTACTTCTTTGGAAAGCCCACAGTAAGTTACTGTATAATATGTCTGCACAAGGACTTTGATGATAAGCTCTTCTTTTTCTAGTCCCATAGGAAATGTGGAGCAGCTGACATTATCAGGACTCCAAGTAAAATCAAGATCAATCAATTTGGTGAATAGTTACGAACAAAAAAGAAATTGCCTCGCTCATGGAAACAGAAAAACTAATCTTTACATCATGCACAATACATTACAAATATTAAAATATATTCAGGAAACATTATTTAGTTCTGTGCACCAGAAAAGCTGATGAAGGCAAGGCAATTGATATTGTCTACATGGGCTTCAGCAAGGCCTTTGAGAGGTTGGTCAAGAAGGTTCAGTCACTTGGCATTCACGATGAGGTAGCAAATTGCATTAGACAATGGCTTCACAGGTGAAGCCAAAGAGTAGTAGTAGGTGGTTGCCTTTCTAACTGGAGGTGTGCTGCAGGGATTGGTGTTGGATTCATTGTTGTTTGCCAACTATATCAATGATCTGGATGATAATGTAGTAAACTGGACACTAAGATTGGAGCTGTGGTAGACGGTGAGGAAGGCTATCTAAGATTGCAGTGGGATCTGGACCAGCTGGAAAAATGAACTGAAAAATGGCAGATGGAATGTAATGCAGGTGAGTGTGAGGTGCTGCACCTTGGGAGGGCGAACCAGGGTGGGTTTTACATGGTGAATAGTAGGGCACTGAGGAGTGTGGTAGAACAGAGGGAGCTGAGAGGGATACCGATCCACAATTCCTTGAAAATGGTGTCACAAGTAGATAGGGTCATAAACATTGGAACATTGGCATTCATTAATCAAAGAGATTAAGTACAGGAGTTGGGATGTTATGTTGAAGTTGTATAGGACATTGGTGAGGCTGAATTTGGAGTACTGTGTGCAATTCTGGTCACCTACCTATAGGGAATATATCATTAAGTTTGAAAGAGTGCAGAAAAAAATTACAAAGATATTGCCAGGATTTGACAACTGGGGTTTAAGAGAAAGACTGAATAGGTTATGATTTTATTCACTAGAGTTCAGGAGAATGAGGGGAGATTTGATAGAGGTATACAAAATGATGACGGGTATAGATAAGGTAAATACAGGCTTTTTGCACTGAGGTTGGGTGAGAATACAACCAGAGGTTGTGAGTTAAGGCTGGAAGGCGAAATGTTTAAGTGGGACATGAGAGGCAACTTCTTCACTCAAAGGGTGGTGAAAGCATGGAACGAGCTACCAGTGGAAGTAAAGGAATCGGGGACCATGGTTACAGGTCAATGAGATTAGGCAGAATAATAGTTCAGCTTGGACTAGATGAACTGAAGGGCCTGTTATTACACTATAGCATTTCTGGAGCTGACCAAACTTCCAAAGACATTGATTTAAGTCTCCACACATTCTTACTTAATGATCCAGTTATCAATCCCACTGGTCCTGAACATTCTGGAGGTGGGCAATGAGATCACAGTGGTGACTCAGTCTCAGGTGGCAGACAACTCAAAACCCACTCCTGGGAAACACAATAGATTCTGACAGAATCTGAAAGTGGTGGTATAACTCTGCCTTCAAATGCCTGCAAATCATTTGAATCGTTTTCAAATGTCTGCATTCACAGACATTTAAAAACTATTAAAATTGATGCAATTAATGTTAAAATTTTAAAAGTTAATTTAGAAACATATTAAAATATTTAAAAAAATATTAAAGACTTCAAAGTAAGATCATTTAGCAGAAACTTCTTACTTAGTGGAATAGATAGTAAAGCTGCTGCCTCTTAGCCACAGCAATCACTATTCAATTGAACTTGCCTCCCACAACCTTTACAATGTGACATTTCCAGCGAAAGTCAGTCTAGTATCTCATGACCAATCACGAGGTATCAAGGGGACTTTCAATTCAATGGAAGATAACTCAGAAGAGATAATCCACAAAAATGAAAAATCTTATATGCCAGGACAGCCAAACTATCTGACTTAGTCAGAATCGACTAAAACTAGAGTTTCTGAACATTTCAAGCATTCAAAACAGGTAATGAATTACAATTTTTTATTTCACAAACAAGAGAAAATCAGCAGATGCTGGAAACCCAAGGAACACACACAAAATGCTGGAGGAACTCAGCAGGTCAGGCTGCATCTACGGAAAACATCTTTTTTCTATAGATGCTGCCTGTCCCGCTGCGTTCCTCCAGCATTTTCTGTGTGTTGTTACAATTTTTATTTATGCATTAACAGGTTTTTTAGAATCTAGAACACATCAAGAATGAACTGAAAAGCTTTGTTCCGTTCAGTTCTTGGAGATTGCCCTGCACTTAATTGTCCCCATTTTCAATACTACTTTTGAGATAGCAAATTGGAACCAATTCATGACACATTATCTGAACTATCATGAAATCTACTTATCAAAATGTGTTGGTAACTACCAGAAAAAAACAAGATGAAGAAATTGGCAAAAGCTGCATCCAACACCCAGCATTCATCTTCCAACATTTTTTTTACCAGTTTCCTAATTGTTCCTGAGGACAATACAGCAGGAACACAAATAGATAATCTAACTATGTGGCTGCTCCTGCTCCACTATTCAATAAGATGAAGGCCAATCTAATCTTGGCTTCGGCACCACTTTTTCACTCTCTCCCCATACCATCCCAACTCCCTTCATACTTAACTTCCCAAGAAAGGTAGCACAAATTTGTGTTATCATCTTGGACTCTATGTGAAATCCAGTGATAGATACCGTCAACAATATAAACCTTTTACATGCTGACCATAATATTGGGACTTGCAAGGAAATGTGACGGTCCTTTCAGCCCATTGGGAAACTGATGCACAATAACTGCTAATATTATCACGCAAAAATTGAACAACTGAAAATACTTCTTCCAAAATAAATTACAACCTGCTTTTATTTATCTGTATGTAAATTTAGCAATATGGTGGGGGCAAGAACCATCCTCTGCAGACAGCAGATTCAGAATTTTATGCAGCAAGTTCGCTGGAAGCCACTTTATCCAGTTCTGTACAACATATACCTGACTCCATTTCAGATTCAGAACTTAAAAGCAGACTGATGGGTTCCAGAGGTACGTTGCCTAAATAAGGAAGAAACCAGACTGCAGTCATGAAAAGGCTGCACAGTAACTTCCATTTGAAGATCTTGGTAAAGCCTATATAATCATAGGGCTGTTATATTCTTTGTCTCGTGCAAGGAATGAGGTATGCCTGGGAGCAGAATTAAGCAATAGGGATCTGATATTTTACTTTTGGATTCAGTGCCATAGCTTAATGACTTTTTCAGAGCAAGAGAGATAAACACAGTAATTTAACCTAAATTATTATAGTATTCTAGCTTTTTAATATGTCACTTCAGTATAGATTTGGGAAAAACTGCTTAACAATGAATCTTCAATATCTAGTCATAGTTTTAACTCACAAACTGGATTATCCTTCGGAGAGAGAGAAATAATCATGTCTCCTCTTCAGTGAGAGTTTCGTCACTAATACTGAAAGAGAGATCAGAAGAGTTTCTTTTGAGCACAAGCGTGGTAACCTTTTAGGCTTCAGGGATATCTTTAGTATACAATTACCCAATATTTGGCCTTCAGTGCCTAAATGACTTAAAGGTCATTCATTGTGACAAAGCATCAGGTTTAAAAAGAGCTTGAGTGCATTTAAGACTTTTCAGTGGGCTGCAATCACAACAATTAGGCACTTAGTAGGTGCCACTAAGAAGCGAGGTATAACTGGAGCAGCCATTGATGGAGTGGGCCAGTGTTAGAATGGTCAGGTTTGGGCAAGCACAAGTGGAAGTCCCAAGTAAATTTCCAGTAAGTTTTGTTTTTGTTAGTACATAGCTAATGTGCCGAGAATGGGTCCAGAGTTGGTGGTATGTTCCTTGTATGAGATGTGAGAACTTTGGGAGGCCTCCAGTCTCCCTGATAACTACAGCTGCACAAAGTGCACCAAGGTGCAGAGACAATGTTAAAGAACTAGAGCCGAAGTTCAATGGCCATCAGCTCATATGGAAAAAAGAGGAGATGATAGGTAGGAACTCAGTTTCAGGATGAAGGTACCTGGGTGACTGTTAGGAGAGGGAAATGCAATAGGCAGCCAGTGCAGAGTGCCCCAGTGGTTTTCCCCTCATTAATAAGTGTACTGCTTTGGATACTGTTGGGGGGGAGGGGGTGCAGAAACGACCTATTGGGGTAGCAGCAGTGATCCGCTCTCTGGCACGCAGTCTGTCGCTGTGGCTTAGAAGAGTAGGGCTTGGGGAGAAGAAGAGGAGTAAATTAGTGATAGGGTATTCCATCTTCAGAGGAGCAGACAGAAGATTCTGGTACGTTGCCTCCCAGGTGTCAGGGTCAAGAATTTCTTAGATTGGTCCACAGCATTTGTAAAGGGAGTGAGTGACCAGCCAAAAATCATGGTACATATTGATACCAATGACAGAGGTATGAAATGGGAGAAG
Source organism: Mobula hypostoma (assembly GCF_963921235.1). Lineage (NCBI taxonomy): Eukaryota > Metazoa > Chordata > Chondrichthyes > Myliobatiformes > Myliobatidae > Mobula > Mobula hypostoma. The sequence continues at coordinate 77,398,319 of NC_086099.1, read as the reverse complement.
GTCCTGAAGAGAAAATCTAAGAAGTTAGGTAGAAAGCTGAAAAGATTGCTGCCTGTGCCATGCACCAGCGACGGTGACTGTTACTAAGGAGAAAGTTCTTGGGAAGCCAAAAAGTCTGAAGGTGGATAAGTTACCTGGATGAGATGAACTGCGCCCTAGGATTCTGAATGAGGCAGCCAAAGAGATTGTGGAGGGATTAGTAATGATCTTTCCAAAATTACTAGATTCTGGCATGGTTCTGGAGGACTGGAAAATTGCAAATGTTTCTCCACTCTTTAAGAAGAGAGGGAGGCAGAAGAAACAAAATTATAGGCCAGTTAGCCTGACTTCAGTGGTTGGGTAAATGTTGGAGTCCACTATTAGGGATGAGGTTTCAGGGTACTTGGAGGCACATGACCAAATAAGCCAAAGTCAGTATGGTTTTTAAGGGGAAATCTTGCAGAACAAATCTGTTGCAATTCTTTTGAGGTAATTACTGGCAGGAAAGATAAAGGGGAGTCAATGAATGTTGTTTATTTAGATTTTCATAAGGCCTTTGATAAGGTGCCACACATGAAGCTGCTTAACATGATAAGCGCCTATAGTGTTACTGGAAAGATAATAGTATGGGTAGAAGATTGGCTGACTGGCAGGAGCTAAAGGGTGGGAATAAAGGCAGCCTTTTCTGTTTGGCTGTCGGTGACTAGTGGTGTGCTGCAGGGGTTAGCGCTGGGACAGCTTCTTTTCACGTTGTATGTCAATGATTTGGATAAAGGAATTGATGGCTTGTGGCCAAATTTGCAGATGAAATGATTTAGGTGGAGGGGTACAAAGTGTTGAGGAAGCAGGGTGTCTACAGAAAGCCTTAGACAGATTCTGAGAAATGACAAAAAACTAGTAGATGGAATGTAGTGTAGGAAAGTGCATGGTCATCCACTTTGATAGAAGGACAAAAGACATGGACTATTTTCTAAATGGGGAGAAGATTCAAAAATCATGGGTGCATAGGGACTTGGGAGTCCTTGTGCAGGATTCCCTAAAGGTTAATGTTCAGGTTGAATTGGTGGTAAGAAAACAAATACAGTACAATGTTAGCATTCGTTCTGAGAGGACTAAAATACAAAAGCATGGATGTAAATGCAAAGGCTTTCTGAGGCATTGGTCAGACCGCACTTGGAGTATCATGAGCAGTTTTGAATCCCTTATCAAAGAAAAGCTATGCTGGCATAGGAGATGGTCTCGAGGAGTTTCACAAGAATGATTCCAGAAATGAAAGGGTTAACATATGGACCTGTACTTGCTGAAGTTTAGAAGAATGAGGGGCAATTTCATTGAATCCTAGTGAATCTTGAAAGGCCTTGAGAGAGTGGATGTGGAGGAGATGTTTCCTATAGTCAGGGAGTCTAGGACTAAAACAGAACAGTCTCAGAATAGGGAGACATTCAGTTAAATCAGAGATCAGGAAAAATGCTTTAGCCAGAGGATGATGAATGTGTGGAATTCATTGCCTCAGATTACTGTGTAGGCAAAGTCATTGGGTATACTTAAGGCAGAATTTGAGAGGTTCTTGATTAATCAAGGTGTTAAAGTTTATGGGGAGTAGGCAGGATAATGGGGTTTAGAGAGATAAACTAATGGACTAAATGGCTAAATTCTGCTTCTATGTCTCTTGTTCTAAATCTGAGGTCCACGGATTTGTTCATGGCATAAAAACCATTGGGTACCCTTGGTTGAAATGATTGTAGTGCTCCACAGCTTGATCGCAGGAAAAGTGAAAGATCACATTCTTCACTTGTCTTGATAACTGACTCTGAATAAACAAAGTATTAATAGGCTGCAACAACAAAGCATGTCCAAGAACCTTTTCGATGACAAAGTAGACAGTTGCCACTCTTCTGAAGTCACAGCAACAGCAATAGTGGCAGAGTAAAGAGTTATACCGCTGCAAATGATGTAAGGGATGGTTTACACTATGTTAGGACAGTAAAATTTAGCTTAATATATACATTACCTGTAAACAGTACTTCCGACTCTTGCAGAAATTTGTCTTAGCCTTAAAGTAATCTTGTGGAATGGAGATACATACTAACACTGAGCAATGAGTGGGTAGGGAATCCGAAGAAACAAATATGCAAATGGTCAAAGAGTTTCCGATTCTGTCATTGTTTTCACCACTGCAAAGTTCAGTGAAAGGTAGAAAGAAAAACAATATTTCACATCTACATCATATAGGAAGATTGGTTGAGAGAAAAATTACATTATTTTGAAATCTTGGGTACAAAAGTAAAGCACTCCTTCTGTATAGTTTTTGCCTTCTTGCTCATGTTCTTCCTCATATGTGCCTGTCCTCATCTCCCCTAGAGCCATAGAGCACTACATTACAGAATCAACCCATCTCGCCCAGCCCACCTAGTCCATGCTGGGCTGGCTTATTGCATAGTCCCAT